>NC_066371.1:4357142-4682500 GCF_013377495.2 Cygnus atratus | reverse complement strand
GGCAAGAAGCGAGAAAAAAACCCGTCTCACCCAAGAACGTGACTGTTCAAGAGCCTACACGAGAGTCTATCAAAGGCCAGACCTCTCCTTTCTTCACTGAAAAGGGAAAGCGAGGTTTGAAAGCAGCTTTTGCTCTGTAATGGATCATTTCTGTGAAAATCATGACTCCGTAGTTGACAGCCACAAAAATTCCTTAGTTCTCGGAGACAATTTCCTTTTGAATAGCTTATTTCCGTAAGCAGAGCATGAAGCAGTTTCGCTCAACCTGACAAATAAGTAAGGGCAAGGACACTGCATTTAAAATTCAGAGATAACTAAATAGAAGCAAAATCATATTTAGCCACGATAGGACCTGGAAACAGGTTCCCTTCCACTCTTACGCTGAAGCTAAACAGTCATGATGTGATCAAACAAGTTTTCACTTTTGCCTTGTAAATAAAATCAAAGGGCAGCAGTCCTTTTTCTCTGACGTCTGTAGTTAATAAAGACAGAATAAACATTACCTACTCTTGCATTGGGAGGGAGGAGGAGAGAACATTTCTTAATCTCTTTCCAAAGAGGATTAATCTACAGCATATTTCCACCCCAAAATACTAATGAAACGAAGCATTTTTCCTGCAGTTTTCTGGAGGGGGTGTTCGAACATATCAAAGCCTCTCGTGTCAGAGCAGTTCACTCGAGTGTGCTGCAAAGCCCACAGCCTTCAGGTGCGACGCCGCGCCGAACGCGAGCGGAGCCTCGGCGGAAAGCGGGCAAGGAGAGAGCCGCTGCCCTGCAGGTGCAAAACACCAGCTCGCAGCAAGTCTCAGGGCCCACACATCTGAGGGACTCCGAATGCCTCTCAACCGTGAGTTAAACAGGGCTTGCAAGAGCTCTACAGAGCAGGGGAGCGTTGCTGCTCCTGGAGCTCGTAGGGTGCAGAGGACGTTCACCGGAGAGTCTGAACACGTGCACGGGGCTGATGAAGCCAAGCGCGTACAGAAGCACTTACTGGTCACAAGTGACCCAGCTAAGGTAACTGGAAAAGCCAGTGGTAGAGCTGGGGAACAGCCCCCATCTCCCTTGCCATGCCCCTGAGATGCTCTCCCACCCCTGGGAAAGGAAACGGGATGGAGAAGCTCTTTTCAGCCCAAATATCTGGAGCTTACAGACGCACACGAAAAACAAGATGCCTTACCAAAACAGCTTACAGCCAACACCAGCCAATGCTCGCTTTCCTCTGCAGAACTCAGATTGTTGGTCTCTTTTTAATTTATTTTCTTTGAGCATAACATTTACATGTCTGACTCTAAACAGGCTTTGGCATTTCTGCCAGGGAACCAGGCACACGACTGCCATCCTGAAGAGCACCAACACTGTCCTTGCTGCGCTCGCCCTTCCTCCAGAGACATTTCTAGCCACACGGGCAGGTTATGAGGAACCAGTTTGGAGGAATGGACACTTAGCAATACGGTATTTTCTCCAAGAAGACAGAAAGCATTAAATGGCTATGATGAAAAGACCAGGGAAGAAAAAAAGTGGCCGGGCAAGACCCAGCGAGGGGAAGCGAGGATGAGCAGAGCCTGCAGAAGGGTTTACGCTGCCTTTGAAGAGAAATATTCACGCTGTCAGGTAAACCTGAGAATCTAACCCGTGGGAGGACAGAAGATGCTACCTTGAGGAATCTGGCTATTACAGGATTAACAGCTACAATCCCTCCCTCTGAGGACACTGAATGCCGAACTCTGGCCTCAGGGTTTTAGGTGGTGAGGTTTGTCCAGGCGTGTCGGTAGGAACTCTGCAACATACAGAGGAGAATACTGTCCAAACCTGTAGTGTCTAAACATAGGTGTTGTTAAAATATTTAATATTTCTTTTGGGAAAAAAAAATACAGAGCAATATGAAGCCAAAATACACACATTTCTTTTGGGAGTAAAATGTGCCCCTCCAACACTTTGATTCTACAATGTATTTATACCATGTTTAAAAAACATTTGTCAAGCATATAGAAAACCCAGAAGTTCACTGTCACACAGTTTAATTCCCTATATTCTGTCTACATGCATATATAGGGCCAGTTTGTTAGGGGGTGGAGGTGTGTGGCAAAGCACAGTCTAGCGAGACATGACTCCAGAACGGTGAACAATAAAAGCAAGAGCAGCATATGTGCTGGACATTTTGTGAAAATAACCCAGCCACGATTTCAACTTACTCTAAGTTTTCCTGTGTGGAAGTTGGTAATTCAGTTTCTGCTATGATTCAGTTCAGCCAACAATTACGGTGTTCGAAAGCCCTCTAAGTAATATTTACCTGGGAATTCAGATATTCTAGGAAATGTGTCTTCACTTTTCAACTCTCTTTTTCTGTAGAGCCCAATAAGCTGAAGTCTTGGGATTTTTTCTCTCCTTTTCTTAGGATCAAGGCTTTTTCTCTGTCTAGCTGCTAAGATTCTCCCTGGCTAAAAGATCTGAAATGGTTGCAATAATTATATTTCCTATTTTATTACTTGTAATTGCCCCTTTGATCAGAATCCTGCGCCATTTAATCACATTTATATGGTCATCCTGCACACAGATTCTAAATACAGAGTCATTTTCCAAGGAAAAACTACAGGAGCTGGGTTTCCCTTTACTGCACACATATGGAATCCCATACATTTGGCACCAATTTAGCTTATCATCATCTCATTCTTCCTTTATTTGCTTCATTCAAAAAGCAACGTGAAGCTCTCTAGGAACGACCACTCATTCCCTCATATTGCCTTCCTTCATTGCATCCACCCAGACCCAATCCCGTCTTCCCAAAAGAAGACGCGAGCGAACACAAGAAACATCCCACGGCCAAACCACAGGTCTCTCAGCTTCGCCGAACACACCCGGCCAGCCCCACCTCAGCACGAAGCCTAGGACACTTTTCATACGTAGCCTTCTTGTTCCTCCCCACGCCCACCGATAAATCCTGTTTGCAGAGAAGGAGGCAAGCCTCCCCAGCTGGCACGCTGCCTCCAGCACACAGACATCAGCGTGAGGGGACCAGGAGGGGCTCCCTACCTCGGGCAGCTCCGGCCTTGGCCACCAAGCATGCACATGGTGGAGCGGCATCAAGGAGAGAGGCATCCGTGCCCGGGGCTGGCCTTGGCGTGCCGCATCCCTGCGGCAGAAGAGCGCAGGACCAGCAGCCACAGCCCTTCCCCCGTGCAAAACTGGAGAGCACGGCCCGGGTCCATATGGTTGCTAATAATGGTAAAGCCCTGACGAACTTCAGAGAACTCGAACAGAGCTGCTTTTGATTTAGGCCACGCACCTGAAAGCAGCATTTGTTTCAGCCAGCTTCCTCAAAGCGATGGTCTCAGGAAACTACATAAGCAGCCCGGCTCAAGAATTTGCAGTTCTTTGGAAAAAGAACATGGTCTTTTGAAAGGCCATCCTTAGGGTAAGTGTTTTATTTGGAGGAGAAGCCAAGGCGAGGCCAAATTCAACACCCCCAGAGCCGGACTCGCACCTGAAGCAGGCCCACGTCACAGGGAAGAGGCAGCCGGGGGCCGCGCCACCCGCCAGCTCCGCTCCATTCCGTCCCCGCATGGCACAGGCATAAAAGGGAGCGTGGTTTATCCCCGAGTCCTTTTACTAACAGCTTTGCTTGATAGACTTCATTCTTCTGCTCGAAGCATGTCTGCTCAATGAGATTTCATCACAGTGCTTTGTCCGCTCAGCCAGTTTAGACAGACATTCACATTCTCCAGTCACAAGAAAAACTGCCGCTGGAAAGAGTTATGTGCAGCCAAAAGAACTAAAGGCTTGTAGGTTAAAAAACCCTAGCAGCTACTTGACTCGTACTACTTTATTTTGTGTACACCCAGGACCAGTAGCAACAGGCAGATTCACCCGGCTTTCCAGAACATCACCTTTTGTAGGACGCTCCCCGGGTGAGCCAGCCGTCTCGCTGGGAACTGCCCAGAGGGTCTCTGACGCTGCGAAGGCAAAGCGTCCGTGGGCAGCTTTCAGGGGTTCTTATCAGAGCTATCTGCCCACCATCTACAGCCATGAGAAGATGCGCTTAGAAATACGAACAAGCCGACAGGAACAGAGAATCGTCACGCTCCGAAACTTGCAGTCAGCTCGGTTCAATCAGATCTGGAAGGCTAACGGCACGGTACTCGGTAATTTCACAGTGACAAATAACTGTTTTCTTTAGCTGTTGGTAAATACAATGGCAAATTCCTAGAGCTTTTTCACTGGATACCATTTAAAGACTCTCTGCTGAAAAGCATTACAGAGATAGAGATCAGAGGTCTATTTTTGTTTCTGTCTCTCGATACCCATGACTTTGATGGGGTAAGTGTATTAGCATATGATAAATTACTCTTTAATCTGGTGTAGTTATAATTCTAGAGAGAGGTTCAGTGGTTTTGCTCTCAACCAGAAGTATTTCTGTGAAGAAACACTTGTTTTGCTGGGAAAGGGTAAGAACAAAGCTGTTTGTAAACAAAGCTGTAAAAGGAGAAGTCCATCTCCCATGAAACTCCAAACTCCCTGAAATAACTTTCGGCAGAAAGCCACCATCACCCGACGTGAAACATTTCTTTGAAACCAGCAATCCTGATTTACACAGAAACGCTCAGACAGGGCTGCAGAGTGCATCGTTTGAACCGGTATCTCTTTTAATTTCCCACCTGATTGGGTTGAAAAGGTTTGCGGGATGGAAAGTGTGGAAGGAGAAACTTACTGAAAATTGCAATCCAGGATCAGATTAAAGAGGGAGGATGATACAGGGAAAATCTTCTTCATAAACGAGTTTCTTTATCCAGAATGAATTGACAAGGCCCTGTGAGGGGAGGAAGGATATGTGTTTTGTTAGGACAGAAGAGGGTAGGAAAAACTGTGCTTGAAACCTCCTTTGAAGACAGCTCTCACAACACTGCTTCTATAAGGGCAAAGTATTGAAATCACTTTGAAAGAAATGTTATCTCCCGAGAAGATTAACACCGAAGTTCCCGCACAGTGCACTGCATCGTCACATCCACGAAACACTAAAAAGCATCAAAAGCAATTCTCTTACCCCACCTCTCAGTCCGTCCTACCTTCATCTGTCTACTTGGGCCAGAAAATCTCTCCAGGACCCAAGACAGCCAGGCTCAATATATCCATCCCTACGGAAGATAAAGTCACAACACCTGCTTTGCAGCCTGTGACATCCCAAAGCAATACATACCTTATCTTTAAAGGAAGAGAAAGGCTTGAACCACAGGACTGTTGCTAAAATTGATCAAGTCAAGAACCCTTTTTCATGAGCTTTAGAAACTGAACTTTTGCAGCATTACGCTAGACTACCTGTGACCTCCTGGAGCGGCTGGGGAGAGCCTGGTCTGCGCTGCCCTGTTTTGTGAAAAGCCCTTTCTCTCCCCATGCCCTTGGTCGGGCTCTGAGCACAAAGGGTAAGGGCGCTGCTGCTGGGTTTTGTCTCTTGCACTCCTGTAGGAACCCCACGTTTAGGCAGGCAGCCTCAGAGAAGGCACTAGAGGAGCCTTTCCTTTTCTGTGCACGGACCCCAAGATCTGACATTAGACCTCTTGCGTAGTCCACCCTGAAGAACTGGCTGGCATAAACCACTGTCCAAACTCTTGCATTATGGGAAAACGCAAGGGCTCTGTAAAAAGAAAGAGCTGCGCTCCGTGCTTTCACTTGTCTCCGTGGATGCTCTTCCTCGCCGTGCGTAGGAAAGAGATGCTAGGAGAGCCGAAATGCTACTCACCAGCACAGCCGCTGGCCAGAGCAGTGGGTTTGGGGGAATGGTTGTTGTGTTTCTGACACAGAAACGGGGGTACAAGGTCAGTGGGGTATGCTTCGCTGCAGCACAGCCACATCCAGCACATGTGCATGGTCGGGCTACCATGGAACAACTGCTAGAAAACAAAAGGGCATGTGAGAAACGCACCACGGAGACAAAGAGCAGGCAGGAACCATAAAAAGTGGATGTTGGACAGTTGGTAAACAGGGGACCCTCCCATTTGTTTGCTGTGTACCGTAAAGGGGTGGAGGAGGGAGTGAAGTGCGTGCCTTGGAAATCAACAGTTTTTACACTATTCACCCAGGAAGTTATTAACTTGCATGTTTGTGGGCAACTGCACAAACTATTTTTGGTCATGGGACCCTGTGTAAGGAAAGGATTGCAAGGTTTTCATAATGATCTTTAGTTAACTTGGTTACCCACACAACAATGGCTTTCTGAGAGGCCAACTGCAGCTAAAAACTTGAGACGGGCTTTACTTCCAGAGGTATTAAACTATGAAAATATCTAACCATAACAGTAAGCAGCTATAAAAAGAGCCCTGTTTATTTCACATGATTTCTTTGTATGCCACAGTGTTATGAGAATACTTCAGTTCAATGACAACATGGTAAATTGGAAAAGATTAACCATTTAAGTCAGCGCTTGCTCAGCTCGTTTTTGTTTGGTTTTGGCGACTTACTCTGTTGAAACCCAGGCTTTCATTAGCATGGGGAGGCCAAAGCATGCATGAATGCCAGTGTTTAAAAATTAAGTTTGAAATTAATCTGATATTAAGTTCAACCCATGTAGCAGCCCCGCAAGGAGGAATCGGTGTTTAAGCAGAACAAAATAAACCAATAATGCAGATTTTAACACTGCTGTACGCCACGCTGGGTATGTGGGCTGCACATCTACCTGTCTCAGAAATAACCTGGAGTCTCCCATCCCTCTAACACTGCAAATTGTATCCAGAAACTTTCCTGCAACAGTGGAGCATCTTGGAATATCCTACAGGAAAGGTCAAACCCTCCACGTTGAACAAGGCGGCTCCAAGGGCCGCTTGCCTCGTACCTGAGAAGCAGCGTAAGGCCTCACCGCAACGCTCCCGGTCCTAGGGTGGAGCAAAAAGAGGGGGAGAAAGAAGATGGCATTTGTTTATCGGGAGACCTGCACCGCTCCAGAGCGAGGACACTTCCACCCTCGTTAATCCCAGCTTCTTAAAGCAACACTCAGTAAGATAATGAATCCTTTAAATGTTACATCTTGTGTCGTGCATTATTGTGGTGCAGCAACTCTCCACATCAAACAGTCATCAGCGCTATTACAAAGTGGGCTTAGAAGAGACTGGCTGAAAAGGCGCTGTGTGAAAAGAAGTGGAAAATTAAAGCTGAAGCAGTCGAAGAAAGGGCTTAATTTACTGGCATGTACAGTATGCAAATGAGATTACTCTCAGCTTAACTGCATCATTTATGTCCATAATAACGGCATCATCATTACAGGGCTCAAATTAAATTACACCATAATTAGCATATCAAAGTGATTGGTTAAAGTTTAAAACAAATACCCAATTTTGTTAATGAACAGCTGTAATTGTCATGTACACTTCAATGAAAACTCCCTAAACAAATATATGTTTTAGAACAGAGAAAGATTTTGAAGCAGACAGGTCTGCAGCTGAGGTAAATTGCCTAAAAAAGAATGACACAGACTATTCTATTAATGTTAATATATGCTCATCGTTTTCAGGTAATAAAACATTCTATCAAAACAAGCCTTCGCTGCGGATTTCTTGCCTCCCTGGCTTCGCCGCCGCATCGGCGAGAGGCAGCGGGGAGCGGCGCTGCCGTGCCCGGGGCTCCCGCCTGCCCCACGCACGGGGCCAACGCAGACCCCACACCCCGGCCCCCAGCCCCCAGCCCCCGGCCCCAAACACGCAGGCAGCAGGGAGGGAGGCAGGGCGGGCTGTCTCGCCCAGCCTGTCCGGTGGACCAGGGCTCGGGTAAGCCGATGACATGATAACACATTAGGCAGCCTACAATTCAATTTGCTCTAATCTAATCATATCTACACGGCGGTTTCAGAGGTGGAACTGCACCGGCGAAGTTTTTTGCTGTTCTCGTCTCATTAAAATAAAGAGGGAGGTGGGACTAGCGGGTTTGTCACTGTCAGCCTGACAGTCACCAGCACATTTCCGTAGATCAATCACCGCAAATGTATACAGTAAATATACAGTGGGAGCACTCCTCGTGCAGAATGCATTTTAACGCGGGAGCAAGCCCGCTGCGTGGCATTGTCACGGCATCGGTGCGTGGCAGCACGCTCGGGGCCGCGAAGAGCCGTGGCTGCGCCAGGCCAGAGCTGCCAAGTGCCACTCTCAGAGAGCGGCACCATCCCTCCGCGTCCCCCAAAATGTTGACGCTGATGTATTCGATCACGCACTGCCCAATATCATAGAAAGCGACACGGGGAAGTATATTTTCTGCTAAAATTGGGAATGCACTTTCAATATACTTAACAAGGAAACTGAATGTCTTATTAAATCCGTATTACCAAAACACTGTTCAAAAATTTAAAGAAAGTAGCTTTTCATTTTATTCATCGAGGAATCCATTAAAGCCTAAGCTCTGAAGTAGTATGTAAATTATGTGCCTTTCAAGGTAGAGCTAGGGCAAATTCACTCCATCAACTAATGATGAACCTCATTATGTGCAGGGAGTATTCATAATGAGGAAACAAGCCACCCGCCATTCCATGTTCTAACATAAATCCCTGTAAAATGTGAATATCTCCACGTCTAATTAAAGGCTACTAATTCCTATCATCCCCTACACGGCCCAAAAAAGCAAAAACTAGGAATGTGTTTTAAAAGACACCCTTTGATTTTAAAAATACACATTTATTTGTGTTTACCACTAGTGAGATGCAATTTTTTTTTTAATAAATCATTCCCAGTTTTATAGGATGAAAGTCTGAGAGCACAAAAGTTTATTTACATTATCTGACCTGGCCTTACATTTTAAAAAGCGCTTCTGATTAGCAGAGGTCAGGCCGAATACCTCAAAAGAAAAATAAATAAAAAGGCAAAGAACAGAAATCTACCAGTACACAAGAAATAACATTTTAAGGGAAGAAAAAAAAAAAAAGGAAGAAGGAAAGAAAAGCTTAGCTATCCAGTTCAGCTCTGGAACTGTGACTTCCTTAAAAAAAAAAAAAAATCTAGAGATCCCACAATCAACTGGGGAAGGCAGGCAGCAGGGTCAGGAAGGGGGAGAGCCAATTAAGCAGCCAAGTATACAACAGGTACTTAAAAGATTTTTTTGAATGATACTCAGTTTAGGAAGAAACTGCTTCCCTGCTTAAATCCTGTAAGAATTAGGGACTGAAGACAATGCTGTGTGACACAGGCTGGATGAAGAGCACTCCTCCACAGACGTACCTAGGTTTGATGCTTATGCCTACAACCGTGGTGTCCGCTCCTACAATCAAAAATGTATTTCTTATTAAGTTACGTGATACCCATCGTAGCTCTCACCGTGAATTCATTTGCTCTGGCACTCAATTATGAATCTGCTCGCTGTGCTTGCTGGCAGAAGAGCGGACAGGTTTGCCGACTCCCCTGAACGAAGATGAGCCGGTGTGTTTGTTTTTTTTTTTTTACTGCTCTGTATTAAATATTTTTCTACATTTTCAAAACAAACCTAGAAACACTGCAAAACCTGCGAGCGCTTCACTTCGCAGGCAAAGAAACCCTCCACTGAAGCTGAATAACTTACAGGCTTTAGAAAAGCGAGAGAAAGGATGACATAAAGGGATGGCTTAAGAAATACGGTAACTCCTCGCAGGGCACGAAAGCACTTGGACAGTCGCAGAAAAAGCTACGGTACCTTCGGGTTGTGCCAACCGAAAAGTTGAAATCCTCGGGCAAAACCAGCCCTCACGCTGCATCCCTACAAGAGCTCACTGAGGGTTCGCACCAACTCCTAGCTGCTAAGCGCGCACGGAAAACCCTAAATGCAAAATAAATAAATAAATAAATAAAACCGAAAATTAAACCGATATTTAGCGGCACGGAGCTGGGGGCGCAGACGATTTCAGAGGCACTTTTTGTGGAAACAGCAGCAGGAGGGGGCGATGCGGGGGGGGGGGGGGGGGGAACCCGGCTCCCCGAAGTTGCCCCGCGCTCCAAGTGCGCTGCGCCCCGCTCGCCTCCATGGAGCCTCGGGTTGCCTTTTTTTTTTTTTTTTTTATTATTATTATTTTCCCCTTCCCCCCCCACCCCCCTTCCTTCTCTCTCCTTTTAGGTCAACCAGTCACGCACCGGGAAGAGCCAACCCTCCCAAAATAACTCGTCCCTCCCCCGGAGCGCGGAGTTGCACAGCCTACCTTTGTTCTGGCGCTGGCAGATAGCGAGCGGCGCGCTGCGGGGCGGCTGGCACGGGGGGGGGGGGGGGGGGCGGACCGAGGGGGGGGGGGACAGCACCGGGGGGACAAGGTGGGGGGGGGGGGGGGCACAGCACCGTCCCGCAGAGCCCCCCCCGGCCGCTCCGCCCCGCGTCCCGGCGCTGCGAGGCTTCCCCCGCTTGGCAGCGCCCCCCCTAAAACCCCCTTTTCTCCCCCCCCCCCCCCCCTCTATCCGCCCCCCCCCAGGGCCCCCGGGGTACGTACGGCTGCGGGCAGCGCTGGGGGGCCGCGGCTGGCCCTGGGGTTCCGGGCAGCCTTTTGTGGAGTTGCGCCGCTTGGTTCCTTATTGTCTGCGAGCGGCTGCGAGCGGCTCCCCGAGGGGGCCCCTCGGCCCGGCCCGGCCGCTTTGACAGGGAGGTAACCATATTAGGATGTGCAGGGCAAAGTCAACAATAACACACTTGCAGGGACATGGGATTTTTTTTTTTTTTTTTTTTCTTTGCCTTCCCCCGATCATCTCCCCCCCCCCCCCCCCCAGCTCATAGTGGCGAGTCCCCCGGTTCAGCTCTTCCCGCTACTTTTTGGGTTGTGCTCGGAGCAGGCCGTGGTGTTTTGGTTTTGATTGAACTGAAATAAAAGGGTTAGGGGGAGGCAAGTGGGGTGGCTTCCCCGTCGCTTTCGGGCACAAGGGGAGCGCTTTCAGCATCCAAATAAAGCCATGGCACTCGAACCACCAAAAAAAAAAAACCCGAGATGATGCCCGCACGCTTCCCCCAGACCTGCGGCCGAGTGCGGCGGGATGGGGACGACGTGCCCGAAATCCCGCTGCTGCAGGGGGGCTCGCGGGGGTCAGCAGAGGCCGGCGGCGCCTAACGCGGTCGCAGAGAGCCCGTGGGATGAGCTAAGCCGTGCAAACCCCCGCGAGGCTGCTGGCTTTCGAGCTCTGAAATCGCTGGGTTTACAGGATAAAGCACTTTAGGCAAATTGTAAAACGCAGGTGTCAAGTTATTCGGTCTAATCAGAAACAGAGCCCGGCGCAGTCGCCACGCAGAGCCTCCCGTACCAGCACGGCGAGGGAGAAGTCCTGCAGTCGGAAAGGGCTTCGAGGCGAGCGTGATGCCCCCATCCCACGCCCCACGCGAATCCCCAGGAACAACAAGTGGAGCATCTCCTCGCACCGAGGGACGAGGCAGCTGCTGGCAGCGCTGCGTGCCGAGGCTCGGCGCTAGCAGCCAGCCCGCGAGGGAATTCCAGCTCCAACACGAAACAAGTCTGCACGGCTTCGTGAGCACGGCTCGGGGCAGCGCGGGCGCAACGGCCCCGCAGAGCCGGCCAACGCAAGCTGGAGGGCTGCTCGAGCCACCGGGTCACGTAGCAGCAACGTGGAGCGCTCCTCGGGCACGGGCTGACGAGGGACCCGCTGATGCTCGCTGCCCGTACCAGGCGCCAGCGATAAGGCACGCCGCGAGGAGAGGTTTAAGGTAGACAGGCAAGCAAAAGTTGCTATGAGATCATGCGCTCGATTTAGAACAAAGGCAACGCTTCTCTTACAAATATGATGCGCACTTACCCTGCCAAATTCGCTCGTCCTCAGTTAATCTGCAGCAATCACAACATCAGTGTTGACATCTAATGGTACCTACGAGCATCTCTCTGCCTTTCCACGCAGCGTAAGCCTGTTCTGTTAACACACTTTACATTTTTCAACCATCTTGTTTAAACTAAAACATCTATAAAATTACACGGCACGCAACTTATCCACGCGGCATATGCAACCCCCCCAACAAAAATAAAAAGTTAACGCGCTGATATCAAAATCAATAAATCACGCAACCAAGGAGCAGTTCAAAAGTTCAAAGACATGATGGCCAGTTCACTACGTCGTAGCACTCAACCAATAATAACTTGACTCCATCACTCCTCATAGTATAGACAATTTCATAGCATCATTTTCATTAGCCTGTCTCACTGAAAATTGCTAGCTATTTATGTATACGCTAAAATAAATTAGCCATTTCATCGAGCACTGTGATTCTTATAAAATACATTAACACAATACTCAATTTTCCAGTTGGAGTAAATAAATAAATCAATAAATTCAATGCAGAGTAATTTTTATTTTTTTTATTGTGGAGCCTGAGCTCTCAGCATAAGTGTTTTTATTGGGTTTATTTGTTTCAATAAAAATTGAAATGGGCCAGTGATCTTAGCTGTAGGATCTAGGGGAAAAAAACACTCTCTCATATTAAGAAAGTATACTGTGCAGTATCGTCATCTTGTAATATATAATTTTGGTCAAAAATCATTTTCAGTACAGCTATTAAGCAGCCGCTGAATTCTGAAGGGTTCGTCTCTCCCCCGAACCCGCACGAGAAGGGGACATATCCTGCAGCCCGGCGAGAAGCACGTGGCAGTGGGGAGCGGGCTCCGGTCCTGCCGGGGCTGGCGGCAGCCCCGTACGTTTATGCACCTTCTGCACAGGGGGTGGAGACGTTACCAGCACCCACGCTCGCCATTTTTAATCGCTCACAGTATTACGTTCCACGTGGCTGTGGGTAGGGGCATCTGACATCAGAGGTAAGACGGCAGGAGGGGGACGGAGGAAAAGAAGGGAACGGATGATGGACACCCCGCGGACTTGGCGCTCTGAAGAGGGCTGTTTCTGGCCCCTTAGGTCTGCTCCCCCCTAAGACATGCCCACAGGGCTTTATGGCCAAGTGCATCCCGAGTGCCTTGGTGATGGCGTTACCCTACAGTTCGGCGCAGCACACCTTTTACGGCCCTCACACACGGCCCGCCGCGGCTCGTGCTCTACAGAGAAGCACCTTGCTGCCATAGCACTCCCCCACCTCACATTAAACCACACATCACGTCAGGGGCTGTGCAAGGGGATGGTTTCAAATTTGGCCCAGCAAAATGCCCATGCGTGGCCTGGAATCTGGTCCACCCCAGTGCTCCTGCTTCCCAAACTGCAGACCCCAGGATGCGACCCGCCAACCCCTCCACAAGTCCCACCGTCCCGCTGACACGGCACCTCTCCCCAGGTCCAATACTTCAGCAGCTCTGCGATGAGGATAAGAATCTATACAGGACTAGGAAGAAATCAAATATATCCCTTATGCCATGGATCAGCTCTGAATCCAGTCTTAGCAGTGAAAAAAACAAATGTATTAACTAAAACATACCATCTAAGCCCGTAATGATTTACCATAATTCCTTTAAAAAGGCTGCACGTGAACAGCAGATTTTGTAAACGGCTTGGTGGTAACAGAAGGGGACTTTTTGTTCATATTCACTCTTTAACCTAATCAGAGGAAAAGTAAATATCAGGTCTCAATTTTAATGACTGACTATAAATAAAAGCTTTTACCCAAAATGCACAGTTCGCACAGATAACGATTTTAAGTATGATGTCACTGGTGACCTACTGAACTACATGGCACATGTCAGACAGACGTCTGTTTCTTAAATTGCAGTAATAAATCAGTAGCCACAGAATCTCTTCTGTCAAGAAAACGTGAAGCTTTCCTATTCAGATAAAAGTTTAATGAGTGTTTCGGCTTAGGTGGGAGTTAGGATTGCTGCTGCTGGGGGACCAATGGCAGTGCCAAACGGAGCCTGCTCCGGCACGGCCGTGCAGAGAGCATCGTGCTGCCGAGCCTCCTGCGTTCACACGCAAATCCCACTGCGAAACCAACACGTGCTTTCGTAGTGCCAACAAAATCCCCTCTCTTCAACCACTGAAGGTCAACTTTTTGACCAGACCGTGCAATAACACTGGGGCAAGCAAGACAAATCTCTTCCATACCTTAGAGCTGTCGTGGAGCCAAACCTGAGGAGCTCAGGGGCGAGCAGTGAGGCGCATCCCACGTGCGAGAGGAGAGCTGCTCCTTGGTTCTCTTCCAACCCCTGTGCAGGATCAGTTGACAAAGCAGCTCGTGCCAGCAGGGTCCAAGCTGCTGACACACACGGAAGGTCTTCCTCCAACCTTACGCTGCTTTAAACACAAGCACTGCAAAAGAAGGTGCACGCATACTTGTACAGCACCTCCCTACACTGCACTCGTACAGCGCCCTACCGCCGTGAGCGCTAACGCCATCCAACGTCCCGCGCCCCATCTTAATGACCTTGGTTTCAGTTTCTAGCAAATCCGCCAACTTTTAACCATCTGCACCGAACTTTTCCTTGGTGGGCATTCTGCCCCAGGCCAAATTCTTGCAAGAAGTTTCAGCCCAAGCTGCTGAGACGCTCCTGAGACGAGAGACAGGGAAAAGCACGGCCCCAGCCATGGTAAGCAGCCCTAAGCACCACTTCGAGACGCTGCCGAGCTCCCACGCTTTGGAGAGCAGACACCAAAACAAGCCATTGAAAGCCCTCGGTGGGAGGTAGGTGTGGGGCTCCGTTCCCCACCTACTGCCTCCTCCCTGACCCCCAGCCAGAGCCCAGGGCAGCAGAAGCCACCTGATTTGAATAGAGAGGAGACAAAGCTGGGTCAGGAAGCAGGAAAAGGAGCAGACAGGGACAAAGAGGTGAGGGAGACACGAGCCACCACTGCCCGAGCACGTCCGCTACGTCGGGTAGGGCTGCAAAGGTTCTGTCCACGAGAGAGGAGCTAGAGGCTTAGTCCTGCTTGGGAGCAGGAACATTTTCACAGACCTGCTCCTTGGCCAACTTGGTGTGCAGGCACATCCAAGGCAAAATCCCTGGTCTCAGTGCGATCTCCCTCCTGGTTTCCACATTTTAGCCCCAAAACATGGAAAATCCTCAGACTTCTCGGCAAACTGGCTTTCAGTATGTTTTCACACAGCCCGGACAGCATCTTTATTTCCCTAATCCTGAGACATGGCTGCATGGTCTTTGTGGAAAGTTCTAGACACAGAAAGCTTCAGCCCAGTTAGGCTGGCATTTAGTCATTTTGGGAACAATACGGTTTTTCACCAGGAGGCGTGGGTCACTTTAGTCTTTTTTTTCTAATAGGAACAACGTTGGCCTATTTCTTGGTGTAAGTAACGAAAGTAGAAATTACTTTCTTTTTCTTAATGCTATGTTGCCGCTTTCCGCATGAAACACCAACTTTGTTTTCTCATATCTACCCTATGCACAGGACTGGTAAAAAGCTTTATACAACAACAACCCACACCAACCTAATAAGTAACAAAACTACGTAACGAGCCCTGTACAGGAAGGAGCAACGCCTCACTAAGACTTTCCGCGTCTGACTAACAGGTCCATGCCCCTCGATGAACAAAGGCGTATTGCCTTTCCCTCCATCCAGCCTCTTTAAAAACGAAATAAAATAAAGAACCAGCTCTGTTCCCACCGCCTTGGCAGAACTGCCCGGTGAGGATCCAGGGAACTCCTGGCGTGCGGCCGGGCGCTCGCTCCCAAGCCCGCGTGTGCCCCCGGGGAGGGGACGGGCTCAGCCCCCGGCGCTGCCGGCCGCTCTCTGCTCCACCGCTCGCGAAGATTTCTCGCCGGGTAGAACTCCGAAGGAGCTTGAGCTTATGATAAGCAACGGCATACTTAACAGTTACATATTACTGTTCATGATAATGCAATATTTCATTTGGGTGATTTAGAAGTCCCTCTTGACCAACTTACAGTGAGACACCAAACGCTTCATCAATCACAACCATTTTTATTCACAATCCAGTGCAAAAACTACAGGGAGAGTTGCATTTCAGTAACTCATTGGGGAGGGTATTGCTGCTAGCACTGAAAATCCTCCTATCTCACCAATTTTTATGTTAGATTCAAATATATTTTCTTTCTAAGCAGCATTCCATTTTCCTGCATCTCTCTGCCACGTTTCTTATCGTGGCAGGGTGAAAGAGTATCCAATTTAATATCTGTTTTGCAGGACAGGAGATTTTTTCATATCTTATGCACTAAGGAAAGCTGCAGGGGATGGCTTAGCAGGCTGAGCATCAGGCTTTAAACACGTAGACTCCCTGGAACCACAGATCCCATCAGGTTGACTGAGCCCTTCATGTTTCTGGGGTAGATAAATTAAGTGTCATGCTGTTTACTTTGCCGGGATCTTTCCAGTGAGACCTCTGCAGTAAAGGTCCTGTCTGTTTTGCATGGAGTTTAAGGTTAAAGTTTCGTGGTTAAGGCACAGCACCGGGTGCCACCTTGATCTCACTACTGCTAATGGCGATTCTGCCATTTCTGTTAGGAGAGACATTCCAGGGATCTGCTCCCAAAACTTGCTCCGATGTTGGTGGATGACTGAAAATTATTCAGCAGCTTATCTGCCTCGGTTTTGGTGACTGTTAAAGGAAAAAAAAATACATATATACCTCCCAGATGTTTAATTCATAAGTTATACAAAACTGTCAGATCTAGGGATGACAGAAGAGAGATTCATCATTTCTACAGCCTGATTTTTGTGCTTGGAGGTAACCCTACGTTTCTGCGAAGTCATCCCCTCTTCCCACTCCTGTGCATCACGCGGAAGCAGTTTGCTCCCGCCGCAGCCGAGCCCACCGACATTAATTGTTCACAACAGGAGCCTTTTAGAAAGAAATAGCTGGAGAGAAGTAGTATGAAACGCTCACAGAAGCCAAAACTTTAACAATAATCACAAAACATCGCAGTTCAACAGATGTGCGGAGGCATACACCCGTATTCACACACACACGCACAAAAATCTTCAACCTTGAACATTTCTGAGAGGTTGCTTCATCTACAAAAGGTCCAATTCATGGGAAGCAGACGTGGGGATGAAGAAAACAGGATACTTCGAAGGGGGCAGCTGTAAACATGCTCTTTACACCTACTCCTAGCCTTACTCTTTCCTTCCCAGCTACTATTATTTTAATACATTAAATACATTTCCTTCTCAGAAAGTATGATGAAGGCCAACTATAATGCAACAGTTAAAAAAAAAAAAGTGTTCTTCACAATCATTTCCCTTTTAAGCAGAAATTAAGCAGAAAACATATTTCCTTTTGAACTGGGTAGGCAAAGGTCTGTATTTTGATTTGTTTTCACAACAGCTGACAGCACACATTCCCTGCTTAGGGTACCAGAAAAAATAATTAACACTCCTAAAATGTTGTGTGTTACGGCAACATACCAAAGGTTAAATTTGGCTGTGGGCTGTGCTGGCAGTAATTCCTTCTCAGGTGGTCTCCAGAGCCATGCAGCTCCCACATTTTTCTCCCAAGCTACCCAAGGACCTGCTGGAGCTCTGGCACGGCAGCGCATCAGCCTACAGGCCTTTCTGGACTGAGGTAGGAAAAGAAACAAGAAACAGCCCTTCAGTTCAATTTACAATCTGCAATCTGGTTTTTAATGTTATTTGGCTAACCAGAAGACACGGTATCGACGCGGTTTTGAAAATATCCCATATTCACACTACGGAATCCAGTGTTGCAAATGATACCAAAGAGTGAAATGCACCAAAGAGTGAAAAAGCTCTACCAGGGAAAGGAACCAGACCATTTTTTCTGGATAGGGCCTGATTTACTGCAGTGGTTTTTGTTTTGTTTTGTTTTTAAGAGGCAAGACAAAGACCTCAAAGGCAGATCAGGATATTCCCCATCAAACCTTGGTAACCCAAACCAATGAAAACCAAAGCAAAGCAAAGCCAGCAGACTGCTACAGAGAGCAGGGACTTAGCCCAAATCTGTCTGTTGAGTCCAGAATCTCAGTGTCTGGAAGTCGGGCACTCAGAAACTGCTCATCAGTTTTAAATGCCGTGGTTAGGGACATTAGGGGTCTGCCCTGTACACTCCGTGGCAGGGGACAGAAGGAAGTCAGTGGATGGCTGTGCAGCAAAACTAGACCTGTTACAGCAGGAGTCCTCCACCAAAGCTGCTTTGAAGCAATTACTGAGCCACCTCATTAGCTCTCTTGAAAATAACTTCAACAAGGAAGGATGTAAGCCCCCACCAAAGTTCCTGCTCACCACGAAGCCCCTGCCATACGGCTGGCTTGCAGGTGTGACTCCAAGCTCACAGAGCATCACAAACCCCTTAAGAAAAAGAAGCAGGAGATGGAAGCACCTCACTGCCATGGATGCACCTCTCAGCACCGCGGATGCCGAAGCAGTGTTGCAGCTCAGCCTTCCCATCTTTCTTGGCTCAGCCTGACGAGTTGCCCTCCATATTCCCATCTGCCCTCTTTTTGCTCTCTGCCGAGGAAAACGCAGTTGGCCCAAAGCGCTGCTGGCTGCCGCAGGCGCTGGCAGCTCTTTTAGCAAGTAGGCAAAGCCTTCGTGTCCAGCATGTCCCTGAATGCACTGAACCGCGTCCAGAGAGCCTTGCTACAGGTCCCAGCTCAGGCAGAGCGAAGCAGAAAAGAAAACCATCGGCCCTGACTCTAAACTCCTGATTTTGGTGCTTAGGTCACTAGTGGTCATCAAGGCAACTTTCAGACGTGCTGGTGTGTTCAGAGGGAAGAGGTGGGAACACAAAGCCGGAGTCGGGGCTGCGCCTCCTGCAAGCGGTGCTGCTACCCCAAGGTGCTCCCTGCCGGCAGGCTCGCGGCGGGGCTCTGAGCACTGCTTCCAACCAACCAGCGAACCGGAGTTAAGAATGGCAAGGTGGATTTCAGACAAACACAGAATATCCCTCCTCCCTGCCTATCAGGTCTGAGGGGTAAGAGGCGAAACAGGATGGAACTGGTTTGGGTTTAAAGCTGCAGAGGAACCGCAGGGATAGAGCGCTTACAGAGAAATGTATTTTCATGTAAACTTTTATGCTCCCATCCCTTGTAACTGGACATCGGGGAAGATGTTAATAAACATCAGGGCAAGAAAAACACCGTAAAAAATATCAGGCTACAAACCCATCTCTTCCCAGATCTTAGAAATGGCTCTGCGGCTATATACTGCAGGGAGCCGAGCACACTCAAGTGCAAGTTTGCATCTTAAACATAAGCACATATACATACAAACAAGGTTTTGCAGATATTTGTTAGCTGTACCACAATACTTTCCAGGGTCAATACCGCCACTTGCATTGCAGTGCTTGTAATACAGCTGCAGAGCAGGCCCCCAAGAAGGGGCCTTGGAAAGAAGCTGAAATAGTGATAGTTCGCGTTGCTGGGGATATTTCTGAGACACAGTTGCTGTTTACTGTGTTTCTATTTCCAATCAAGCTGCAAAGTCCACCCATAAAACCTGAGGAGGCATTTCTTTGGGTGTGGGACAGCACAACACGCACGCGAGGAGGACCAGAGCTTCAGCTGCTCCGCCTGGGCAGAGCTCCACCGAAATACTCTTCGCCTGATGCACAGCAGAACATTTGGCCCATGAAGAGGAAAACTATATTCAAAACCTCCAGTTGCAAGTCTTCTTTCAGTATATATTTATGCACAAAGCTCGAATAATTTAATACCACGCCTCACTAATCATGTGAGTGCACAATTTTTGCAGGGGGAAATGGTTCCCGTGCATTTTTATTGTGCATCTAGTGCTCCGGGCTGAAAAACAACGCCTCGGAAGCTGACTGCTACTCTTAAAGGTGGTATCTATCTGTGCCATATACAATCAAACCCGATTAATCGTAGGCTCGCTAGGAGAGATTAACCTATTCTACGAGGAGTCAAAAACTACTCGTAACGACGGCAAATCACAGCATATGGCCAATTGGACAACTTCATTCCACTTCAAAGGGAAATTAAGTAATACACTCTGGGGTATATTCTCCTCTTGTTACACTTGCAAATCCCCATTAATGCTAATGATTGCACAAAGTGTAAGAAAAATGCTACAAACACATAAAACAAAGCAAGATTGGTCAAGAATATGCAAAAGCATAGGCAGAGGGATCTAAAGAGCATTTAAATGAAACACAGTTTCTTTCTCTTCTTTCCTTAAAAGCAAATGGCGTGCGGTATTGCAAGTATATATGATTTGCCAACACATGTAAAAACTACGATTCATGAAAAATAGTGAAATAGAGACGCAAAATTCAAGGCCAGCGCAAGTTCATCATCTGAACTGGAGATCAGAAAACTGGCTCCTGAAGTAGAAAAGAACATCAATTCCGTTTTTTCTAAGAAAACCATTTCCTACCAACTTTGAAAACAAGAGTGCCTACAGTGATCTGATTGGACTCTCCGTGATTGTTTTGGCTCGGCTCCCTCATCCCTCCTCAGCTGGGTGGCTAAATGTTAGTCTAACCACGAGGCTGAGAGGTTCTCTTCTTATTAACCTTCCACTTCATGCTTCCAATTTTAGATCGGAGTAAAACCGCCTGTCAGAAATTTCACTTATTCTTAGTCACTTCTGCGGTGAGAGTTCACATTTACGTCCCCATCTGTGATGTGAGAGCGCTGCGGAAGGACAACACAGAGTTAATAGGCGGGGGTTGGCCTTTCTCTGCTTCCCCTGGAATGTTATTTATGTGTTTGTTTGTTTGTTCTTCAGAACCATCACAAGAGCAGTTTGACGGCTCCAGAAGGGCTGTAAACTCCTGCCCAAGTTTTGATGTCTAGACTCAAAACAAAATGAGGAGACGATCCCTCACCCTCAGCCCTGTGATGGCGAGCTGCAACCATCCGCCGTGCTGGGGCGCCTTCACAGCCAGGCCGTACCCTCATTAAATGCCCGGTGCCAAGACCAGGCTGCCACCACGGCCCCCCAGCGCTCCCTACGAGCATGAAGCGCGATGGGGTGAGGACTGAAAGCGCACTAACTGCTCCTGAAACACTGCACCCAGGAGTACACTTGTTGTGGCAGAGCGTCCTCCTCCCAGGCAGCTGTTATTCCAAGCCACAGGACATTTTCCAACACGGTTATTAGCACCACCTCAGTCGGGGCTGTTCAAGACGCATCTTGTCTTTGAGCAAGCAAGCAAAATTCACAAGGGAAAAATCAGATTTGGAAACTAAACGTTTTGTAATCTCCTGCCACGCAACTTGGCTTTCAGGCAAGCTTCCAACCCTCGCAGTAGCAAAAAAATAGACAAAAGTCGCTGCCTTCCACCATCTCCTGGTGCATTACGACCAGCGTGATGCGATACCACACGCATCTAGGAAGATACACCAGCGGAAGGGAGTGACGCACCGTGCACGTTGGTAGAGGAGACAGAAAACATACCACATGAAATAAAACGGAGCCAAAATAACCACTTCTGTTACAACTAATTTATCTTCCCGTGCTCCCCTCTTGAAATCGGCACGGCCGTGCTGGTCGGCACAGCGCGGGAGCAGCCGGGCGAGGTGCGGCACCGCGGCTGGAAGTTACGCCCCGTGCTCCGCCACCGGCCCCGGCCGCAGAAAGGGCACGAGGCAAGGAGAGGAGAAACGCTGGCAAAGACGGCAGCAGTGCTGAGCGCTGCGACGCACTCGCAGATACGCCGGGGCTGTTGCACTGCCCTTATCAGCAGCCACGAGTTCAAGGTCAGCCTTGATGCACTTACTGAAAACTGACACTGCCCGCGTCCTGCAGTCAGCACGACTTCAAATGGAGCCTCCCAATTATTAGCAGTAATTTTGTTTATTATTGCAGGGCCTCGGGACAAACAAAAAAGGAGCCCCATTGTGCTCAGCGTTGTACAAAAAAGCTTAATTAGCCTCTTCGTAGGTTGTTCCCTTGAGCTTTTTTTAAACAAGATATTTTCAAATATAAATAAATTCAAATTTCAGAATTCCAGAAATCCGTTTCCTGAAATGTGTTTCCGTAAACAATTAAAGCAACTTTGCCTCTCCAAATTTTAGCAGTACACCAAACATACAACTTTTGTTTACTTTAAGAAAAAATTGTACTATAAAATCTTCACCTTTGGGATTTAAATATATTTTTGCCATTTATATGAGCCAGGATTTGAACCCAAAGTTTTTCTGAACCATGTGGAAGTCAGGGAAATGACGGGTCTTTGTTGTTTCTCTCCTCCAACTACAATATTTATGTATCAATGAAATATGACCAATGTACAGGGATATGCACAAACTGGAAAAACAAATTAAGATACCACTACGTGAATTGGTCTGAGAAATCTGGAGGCGCAGTAAGACCTCAGGTGCTCCGAGAATTATAGCATATACCGAGTTGGAAGGGACTTGGCAAGGATCCTCGAGTCCAACTCCTGGCTTAGCAGGATAATGAAATCGGTGCACATCTATGTAAGAGGAATACTAGGAATGTTATGACAGTCAGTACAGGAAAACTCTCATTTTTCGGGAGGAAAGTAAAACTTCAGGCTTTTCTCCCTCTCTTTGGAGGCATCTGATCACGTGCAGTATCAGAGATGCCCGAGTGGTTGTACCACTGTTCAACCTACCACACCAGCACTTGTATGCTGTTCTTAATTGGCAGCTCACTTGCTGAATTCCAACGTGGCAGGAAATAGTGGCACGTGAAGTGAGAGGAAATCACCCCGTCCTTCTGAGAGTCATTCACCCACGGTCTCAGACTGTCCCCAGCTTTTCAGAGGATGGATCCTGAGGATCGCACCATCATCTGCAAGCATTTTATGACCATTTTCAAATGCAAATACTTCCTGCTGAGTCTCCACCTCACTCAGACTGGTACCAAACATTTAGAGGTCACCAGCTATTACCTCCTGTTAGCTACTCCTTCAGACTCTGCTTTATTTGTTTTTACCATCACCGTTCACTGATGCTTCCGTTCACCTTTGAAGATGCCTGTTTAATTCACCTGCATTTTAAGACCACACTTCGCATTACATTTTCTCCAAGCTTATTCTAGCAATTCCTTGGCAATAAATGCTGTTTGGATACCCCACAGAAACTCCCCATCAAACGCTGATTAGTGTTATTGCCATTACCACGGGCTAAACCAGGTAGCTCCTAAGAGCAAATTAAAGAGCTTGTTTCCACATTCTGGTCCTTTGGAGGAAGGACACAACTGTCCTCCCTTAACAAGGAGGAAGCTGACACAGAAACTGGGGGCACATGGAAGCTCTCCAGGCCCAAATAAATGCCTTCAAAACGGCCACGTCCCTGGCACGGCAGAATAAAGAAGATATAGTAAACTACTTTGCATGCAGAGGATAAAATCAATACAGTTTCCATTCAGGCAACAAAAATTACAGCACATTGCTTTACTCGCATACATACTCTTCATTCAAGGTGGAGTTTCCACAATTCCCACCTGAATACCCAGCTCTGCAGCACGCACCTCTCTATAGCACTCGGCACTCTCTGCTTGACATTAGTACTAAACAATATTCATTAAGAGTGTAACACTAAAGTGCAACATGTAAGTAAATCAAACTCTTAATGCTCTATTTTAGAAATTTCATGGGCCACCGGGGATAATTAAAAGGGTAATTATATAAAGTTGGTGCAGTTTTGAGACTCAAATGACATTTTCTGCTTTAAAGCACTTGATAACCTGGTATTTTTCTACTAAGACAGTCTTTTTATACTTTTATGGTCAAGCAGCACAAACAAACAAGAACTATTTTTTAAGACATTTCGACTCTTTCACCCCCCACATGCTGTTTTTCTTGATCAATACCATTCACTACTTATTCCTAGAAGTCCTACATTGAGATATCAAGAAAAACAAGGCCTTTTATAAAAATCACTGATCACTATAAAATAATACCGAGCCTCGAGTCTGGTTTTAACTGTAGCTCTGAACAAAAATGGTATTGCTTTGGGTGTTTACAGCACTGGAGTGCTGTTTGGTTTGTCACTGTGTTTAACCACTGCTCTAAAGCTAGCAAAGTACATTACTGGTACTAACAGCTCATGAAAAATACAGCGAAGAAACTGCTAGTGGCAGAAGCATTTAACTTTCTTGTTAGCAGCCTCCCCCATGTGGCACTTTAGCACCAGCAAGTTGTTTATTATGTTCTGTGCCAGGCAAAACTGATTAAATGGGGCTCTTAAGAATCAAAGCGTTATAAATTCATGGAAATACAGCAAGCAATAAATTCCATGGAATTAAAAGCTTACTAGTGCTATTAGCATTTCAGGGTGTTTGCATTGTTAATAGTGATGTGCAAAAATGATGTTCCTGTAAGACAACGCAAACCAGCAGAACATATGCATTAGCTGCTACATTTTTACACAATGTCATCATTACTTGTGAATTTTTTTCTCTCCCAAAACTAAAACGCTCATTAATGTTTTAAAGAAAAATCTGAACCAAAGCAGTGGTCCATAGCCTAAAGATTTACATCCCCAGTAAAATAAAAGTATTACACATGAAACATAATGCCATTATTACTCTGTGAAGCTGGATACCCCAAAGCAGAGGTTTGCCCTGGCTTTTGGAAGGAGGGAACAGGGCAAGGCAGGCTCACTTCTCCACACAGCACCCACATATTACAACACAACGACCTGCCTGGTCCTAATCTAACAATTTAATAAGTAACGTCGATGCATGGCAACTCTTAATACCAAAAAGAAACGGTGATCCAGCCTGAACTGGTGGTCAGTAAATCTGTCAGTAGCTCTCCAAAGAGACATCTTTACTCCAGGTCTCTCTATCATCGTTCCGTGGAAATGGCTCTGATGGCAGGTGACTAACTTCTACCTCATTACTGCGCAGCTCTGCACATACTATTAAAGCCAGTCTGGTGTTAGTCCTTCCCTTATGGCCATCTGTTTTTAGGTAGCTGGTAACTTTGCAAATGGAATTCCTTTCAAGTGGAAACTTGGTAAAGAAGCCTTCCTAGGTACATGGCCAGGCAGGAGAGAAATGGGGGCCACTTTCTAAAACTGTAGAGAAATTAGGCCATGCAGGGGTTTTGTTTGTTTTTTAAAAAGGAACAATTTGTACCTTTGTCAGCTGCTTGAAAACACAACAGACAGATAACCCCACCTGCAAGGTCCGTCTGAGGGGGTGGGGGACAAACCTGGCTCTCACTGCAGATGGGAAAATCAAATCACATCTTTGCTGTCAGAGTTAAGGTTTGACACACGATAAAGAGTATATTCTGGATGGTACATCATGCACAGCTGGCAACACACAAAAGTCAAGAAAAAAGTAAGAAAGCTTTGTCCAGAACAAACAGTACCCGTGCCACGAAGTGACTCAGCTGCAGAGGTGGGGAAACAAACCCCAAATCCTGACTCCAGGGCTCATGCCCTGAGAGAAGCACACGTTACCAGCAAAAACCCTCTCCCAAGACTGAGGGGGTTGACATTTTGTTTGCCTCTAGCAAAACAAAACAAAGCAGTAGGTTTGAAAGTGCTCAGAGGCACGTTGTCTTTTTGATGTATGTGTGTCCTGGCAGTCACACATCTGCATCAGGAGAGAAATAGCCCAGTTTTTGGCAGTTATTTAGTCCTTTTCATCTGAAAGTTGAAAATACACCGCCATTGAACCTTTGCAGCTCAGGGTTCTGCATATAAAAAGCAGCTGCTGAATACACTCAGGGAGCAAGGGCTTTTTCTTAATGTTTTAACAGTTCCAAGTTCAAACCCATTAAAGTCCAGGTCACATCGGGATCATGTCACTATTAATGCATCCAGTTACATGCTGAGGGAAACCCAATATAAAACTATGATAAACTCTAGTTCTCCCACAGAGATATACTAAGGTCTTACCCAGATGATGCCACAGATCGCTCTTCATGGGCAGTGACCAGACAGGATGTCAATGACAGAGGAGAAAATCTGGGAAAATTATCAGGTATAACTGTATACAGATAGCTTTCAAAAGGAGGTCTCCTCACATGTCTACAAAGCTTGTCTAGACCTTTTTTCCCCTCAACTCTTCTCTTGGAAAGAGCTTTTTGTCCTGTGGATGCTGCCTCCCACACCCCACCGGTTCCCACACAGCCTCCTCCCGCTCTACTAGCAGCCCACCCTCCATCGCCCTAAATGAAGGTGAGCATGAAGACCCCTTATCCCATGCTCCTTCGCCTTTCAGGGCAGAGCTTTGCAGATGGGCAATGTCCCATTCGCTCCTGGGGGACTTTGTGCCTGGCCAAATACAGTTGTAGTGGGATCACCAGGGAAGGAGAGGCCAGGGCCCCCCAGGGAAGCACTTTGGGGTCTGCCCTCTGCAGGCTCCCCAGTGTCCCGTAACGCTGCCGATAGCAGCAGTGCTCTTCCTAAGAGTGGAGACAGACAGGAGAGGAGATTCAAGTGAAGGGTAGAGGGGAGCTGATGGTACATGAACTTATGATGGAGCAGCTCTCTTCACAGTTTTATAGCCTTGGCACTTGCAGCTCGTGTGGAGGAGGCACAGGCAAGAATAAGGAGAAGCAGCTGTTTTTCAACGCTTCTCCCAAGGTCCACAATCACACGTGGCAATACCACCAGAAATCACTTCTGGAATAGAAACAGAACCTAAAGCTCAACCACCAGTTCAGCTATGAGGAGGTGCCAGACGTAATCACATTCATCTTTTATCACTTCAATTACCAATTACTTCCCATGGGAAAATCTCTCATTCTCCCTGGCACAGGTGCCCCTGTAGCCGTAGCGCAGCGCGTAGCGTTTGGTGGGAAGCCCCGAGCACTCCCCTCGCTGCATGCACCTTGAGATGCCCACCGCTATCTGAGAGAGAAGACAGCAGAAAGGAGTTTGGAAAGAACAGATTAAATCTAAGGGACAAACAGCATCAACACCTCACCAAAATCCTACCGACTGCCAATATTCCCAAGCAATGGATCAACCAGGGAGTTTGCTCCCCTGCGGCAGCCCATCAGATGTCCAGGTTGGACAGACACACACAGATCTACCCCTCAGATACAAGAAGAGCGTAAGATTCACTAAAAGCATTCCCGTCCAGCAGCTCCTTGCGGGGCAGCTTCAAAGACAAGCTCCCCAAGCGGTGAGGTGAGTGTGATACGGGGACGCACCACGCTGCCTCGTCCTGCCCGACTGGGAACCACGGCACGAGCTCAGCAGGAGCCAGGCCTGTCAAACCCAACCAATTCTCCAGCTCTGCTCCAAGCTTTCCGTGCTGACAGGGATGGAAAAGCAGAGCCTGGGAAAGGAGGAAAGGGCCCTTACTGGACTTGTGGACCTTACCAAGTACCTAGGAAATACTACAGTTGATCGGGATGTATTTCAAACCGAGTTATCCATGGCAGCTCACGGAGCAGTAATGCTCCAGCTGGCCTGCGTATCATCAACATACGACATGCTGACCACACAAAGGTTTAGAGAACTAGCCAGCACACACTGTACACGTGGGATCTACGCTACTCTTTAAGCAATTCTCTGGAACTCCTTACAGGGTTAATAAACTCGGCAAAAAAATTGTGAATGCCCTCAGAGATTCAAGTTGGGATTTGTGTTTTTTGTTTTTTAAAGAATAACTTCAACATTAAAATTCAAATGATCTAAGAAATACTGCCTCGTGCACTCAGGTCTCATTAAGAAGTTTTAAAAAGCCAAAGTCTGCATTTTTAAACTGTATTTTTTCAGTTTTCCAACTTTCAGAAGAAGGATAGGCCAAATTCTCCTTTTAACTACAAGAACACAAATTAAGTTTTAAATAATATTTAAATTAAAATTAAAATTAAGTTTTAAATAATATTTTGTCTAATTAATATAATTTTTTTCCTCCAAAACATGTATTTATCTGCTGTGGAATCAAAGGCAAAAATGAATTGTTTTAAGGATGGCAGAGAGTAAATAAGTTTGGAACCTCGCAGCCTTACCCTGGCAATTTGTCTCATATAATTGACTCAGCAGACATGCTTACAATTTCTTACAACTTTTACAAGACCTCCTGTGGGTTTATTTCAACATTCTCCAAAACGGAGCTCAGAGCTTTGAATACTCTATGCAAGTAGGACCAAAAGGAATCATCTATTCCTCCTTAAGACAAAAGGGAAACAAACAATAAAAGCACACTTTACTTCTCATTGGACATCAGACCTCAGACAAATAAAGATGCAAAAGAATTTGTGCTTCTTCAGAAACCATTTTTCAGCTGTTTTCCAATAATAACATTTTAACAGTGCTCCAATTGTGTACAATAAAGCTTTTAAAAACAAACAAAAAACAATAAAAATTATCTTCCCCTACTATTGGAATAAAATTTAAAGGAAGACTGATGACAGCTATAGAGGAAACACAAGCTGTAAAATTAACTGCATGATGTTTTTCCAGTTAAAAAGGGGTTAAAAAAAATCCCCCTTCCCCTGAAAAAAGGAAATGGTCTCATTGCCTATATTATTGATTTATGCTGCTGTTGGCTTTTAAATGTAGCACTTTCTATTTCTAAGATCTTTACAAACAATTAGTAATGTCATGCCTGTATCCCACTGTTCCATTGGTGGAAGTGCCCTAGTAGCAGGAAATGCTGTGCCCTTCCACAGACGTTTCCTTCCATCAGTGGGATCCACTGACCCTTAACATGTCAGAGAATTAAATGAAACACTTGTCTTACAACTAATACGGATAAACACAAGGGCTATTAAAAATAACGAAAGGGGTACGACAGGAGAAGAAAGTTGACCTATTACTCAAAAGATACCAATTTATCTTTGTTTAAAAAAAAAAAAGGAGAAAACAATTCTACTTTTCTAAAACAAAATAAGACATCATCATATTTCAACAAAATGTATTCTGAAAAGCCGTATTATAAACTACTGATATTAATGGTTTGCAATGGAAATGACGTCAGAGTCTTGGTTACAAAATGTCCAAATGTTTGTGCTACCCTACTAAAAAAATAAACAGTGAGCTCAGAGTCAGAAATGACCCTTTTGAGCAATTAAGCAGTATTACGCAAAACACACTGCAAAGTATATGGCCGGCAGAGGTGGGAGAGCCCCAAATTAAAATTCACAGATTGCACTGGGAGAAACACTTAGCAATTAAACATCTTGGAGGTGGCGTCTGAAGTTCCTGCCATTAGCAGCAGTGAAAAATGCTTTCATACGTTGCAATGAGAAATATGGGCAGGCAATCAGGGCCAAAAACTTTTTTTTTTTTTAATGCCTTGGCTTCAGTATGAGCTACCAAATAAAAGGGTGGCCTCCTGTAATGCCCACTGACATCACTGGTCTTGTAACATTGCCACTGTAAAATATCGTTGCTACCGCTGTAGGACCGTAAGTTACGCATGCCGGAAGATATACTTCTGGCGTGGTGGAAGGCAACAGGCAATGACCTCAGAGATGACCAAATAAAATATGAAATATGCAATACGGATCTATTTCTGGTGTAATTTGCTCACATCCTTAGATTTTGTAAAGCAGAAGCATGCACCGCCTTCACGACACGGGTGTTTCGGGGCAGGTCTCCAGCCTGTGGCCTCCCGGAGGCTCTGGCCCTGGCGCTGAGGAGCAGGCCGCAATGCTGCCCACGGGCCTCAGCAAACGGCCCTCACCAGCCCAGCAGCCTCCCTGGCACAGGGGCAAGCTTTAGCACAACCCTTGACTCAGAGAGAGGTTGTTTAGAGTTGGATCTTCCCATCGCTACTGTTTTTGTGGTCATGACAGAGCACAAGCTCAGGCTTCCTGATCTGCAGCCCGCTCCTGGGCTCTGGAGTAACACAACCGGTGCTGTTCCTACCCACACTGCTCGCAATTCCTTCCTCGGCCAAGCTACGATCCTTTCCCAAATGGCACAGGCCACACACCTTCAACAGCCCTGCCCATCGCTGCAAGGACACAGTCTAGAGGTGTACATGAACCACTCAGTCTTGTGCTTCATGATCTTCACAGGTTTGAAGCAAATAATGGTACGGTGAATGTATGAGGTAATACAAATCAGCACTGCCATTTCACTGAAGATCATATTGAGCACCTACATAAGTTAAACGGAAGAAACACTGCGAGATTATGTAAAATACTGGACAAATCTGGCTCGCTCTAGCATTCTTCATGAAGACCAGAAGGATTTGGTCCAGAAGCATCAGGTAAGAGGATCAAAACCTGTCACAGACTATCTTAAAGCTGAGAAACATATTTTTCTACCAGCCCGCTTGAAGATTTATAATACATTAAGGAACATTAAGGAGAAGAAGAAAAGCTAAATGGGCCAAAAGCAAACAAAAGAATGATGTTCTCTTGAGATTGCTAATGCTGGCAGACAATAGCACAGAAAGAACTCCTCTGACAGATCTCTGAAGTCTTCAATACCGCATGCTAGTGGTCCATGTTAATGAGATTTGCTCAAATACTTCTAAATTATTCCAAAATGTCTTAATCTATTTTCTAAATCTTCTGTACCCAATTGCTTCAGAAAATTCACAGCTTCACCCATCTCTGGAATAAACCTTTAATTAAAAAAGGTAAGGTCTTGAAACAGTTTGTGTTGCCAAAGGTCCACACACAACCTTTTTGGGGGGTTTATCACAGAACATGAAGGCAATATTGTGATTTCTATTATTACGGATTACAGAAAGACTTTGCACCAGATTTTACTCTCCAGTTTGAGTAACTCAAAGGTCTTGGCAAGATGGGTATTTCAACTTCTCACAATGAGAAATTAAATGAAGCCAGTCTTAGCTGTGTCCTAACATACACCGACAGCTTCAGCCACATGACCAACACCCCACCCGCAGCAGACATTGAGAAGGGCCTCCCAGATTCCTACTTCCTACTAGCTGTGTTTGTGTTATAAGCACTGAGGAAAAATATTTCTAGTATGGCCGTATGTAATTTGGGCTTGTTGCAGAGAAAACAGGAGGAAATCTCGAAGAAGCAGGTTGTCTGCTCCATCACGTACTTATGACCACAACAAACTCAGAAGGCCTATGAACAGCCACACACTGCATCTTTGCGGAACAATGGCTGTTTCTGTGCCGCAATATGCTTTAAGACCATTAGGCCAAACGCAGGAAAAGTCAAGGTGCCAAACTCAGTAGAGTAGACATCATCCCCACCAACTTCCCACTGCCTGAGGTGCAAGTATCGCTGTCACCAGCCTTTACAGACAACTAGACTGAGGACCTCACCAGCACGTCTCCTGGAAAGCCATCAGTGAGGAGAGCACTGCGGAGAAGCTGCGCACACTATTAAGTCCTTCACAAAAAGAAACTTTGCGTCTAAAGTCTGTTTCAGGGTTTTAACTTTTGTCCGGAGCTCTTCCTGTTAAGGAATCACACAAGATACAAAGGGGCAGATGCATGCAGAGGCCAGCGAAGATGTGGCACAGCAACACGCCAACCTGTTTTGAGAACTGTCTCTTCCTGATGAAACAAAGTGGTGAGATTCCAGGTGAAAAATTATTTTTTTGGTGCCAGAACCACTTTGTTTTCCACACAAACTGTGCAAACCATTTTTTGTACTGAGCTTAAGAAAAAAAAATCCTTCTGACCTTTCTCCTGACTTGAAAGGAAGGGAGAAAATATATATAAATATATGTACACACACACACAAAGTTAGAGCTCAGACCCACAGATTTATCTGTTGACCATCTCATCCAGTACTGATTTACAGAAGGCAGCTTCTGTTTTACTATCGACATTTAATCAACATTTAACTCTGGCAAGCATTAAGATTTGGAATTTTAAACTAAGTGTAACTTTGCTAAATCCTTTGTGTTGATTTTTTTCCCTGTTAAGGCTTTTCTAAAGGATTCTATCTTTGCTATCTTAAAGTCTGCATGTGTCTTTTGTTACCAGTAATGTACAACTTTAGTAGCATGTTTTGTACTTTTCAATTTTTCAACATGCAAGCTATCCTTGATTTACAATGCTCGCTGAATTGTGTTTGATTATTGAAAATGCTTTTACATACATTTAAACAAATGAATGCTTCTGGAAAACTAACACTATTGTCCATAATTCTGTAAAAATACATTTCCCCTCCCTTCTCCCCAAATCAAACATTTCAATTCAAATTCTTACTTTGAGGAAAAACTGGTATATAATTAGGCATTATGCCTAACAGTGCTAAATAAAGGAGAATGTAAACATCTTAATTCTGAAGGTTTAACCATCAAAGCCCCTTGCTGTATCTATTCAGTTTGTGCCTCTGTTCAGAGCTCTTTGGAGTTGACAGGAGAGAAAAAAAAAAAGAAACAAACAAAACACAAGTATAAAAATCTATTTATCAGGTCTGTCCTGCATCCCACTCCGCATGCCCGAGGCCAGGCTCGCACGCCATTCTGGGGCGCTCGGGGCCACACGGCTGCTCCTCAAGGAGTACAGAGTCCTGCTCTGTAACCGCACTGAGTGGCTTAACTGCTAACTCCGAAGATGGGATTTCACCTGAAATTAAGCTATCAAGCAATTGAGCTCAAACTCAATCAACCAAACCCTTAACCTTCCCTGTTTCAGTGGCACGGCTCTAATTAGGACTCTATCACTATTTCCATTACTATCTCCTCTTCTCATGGTTTATTATCTCGGCAGTTTCAATTCTCACCCAGTTGAAATTTGACATCCAGTTTCTTAGACCACATATCACTCATGGCTTTATTTTATGAAACATTTTGCAAGATTATGGACAGACCCTGGAGCAAATAGCTTTCTGTTGGAAAGAGCACCCCACATAGCAGTGGAAGCAGGACAAATCCATACCTTGTCACATAAACCAGTCCTACCATTAAAAGATGCACTGAAAAACTCTATTTTTAGGTTGTGAATTTTGTTTTGCAGTTTGAAAACAGGTCTACCGGTAGCGTTTTGCATTTATCACGACCAAATTTCTTGATTTTCCCAGGTCATGTAGCATCATGACCACACACCAACCATGGCTCCACAAGAATCCCACAAATTCTGAGGCAGTCTGATGCACCTGCGACTTAATTTGTTTCCTTTCTTCACAGAAACCCACATGGGGAACATCACTGCTGGGCAAGGAGGCACCATCTTAAACTACAGGATCTGTTCTTTCTTCAATAGCTGAAATGCATCTAATATTCCATGGGATCCAACATTAAGAAAACAAACAAACAAGCGAAAACTGTGATATTCAGATCTTGAAGAGAGGCATATATCATACAGCTTCCACACATCATGGGGATGGCCAAGGACTGCACTATTCACTTGAACTTCATGAATTTCATCCTGACTAAATAGATATTTTTGGCAACAAAGAACTGGAAAAAAAAACCCACATCGTCCTCAGATCTATTTTAATTTAAAACAGAAGAGAACAGGGACATTTTTCCCCCCTTGAAGTACATTTTAATAAAATTAAAAATAAAAATAGCTCTAATTCACTCTGATGCATTTAGTCACTCCGTAAAATTCTAAGTTTAAAATGAAATCACCATTTTATATTCAAACAAGGTCAAGAGAACAGTACTAACGAACACTGACATCACAGCGAACAGCAGCCACTGCTCAGCGCTTACATCAGTGTTGCTTGTTGCTATGGTGCTTAACCGACTATTAATTTCTGAAAGAAGGTGATTATAAAGCAGCCATATGAACCTCCGTCAGATGACACCCTTCAGTACCAAACACTGATCTGCGTTACTCCTGTCTTCTGCAAGTTAATTTTATGAATCACCACTTTTGTGATGTTAATATTCCTTTCCAACTCGAAACTTTGGACCAGAAGAGAGGTGAGGAGTTAATTTAGAAGGAAGAGACTTTCATTTTGCTTTAAATAAAAATCATTTTGCAGAGAGTGATATTTCTTTCCTTTTTACTGTGTTCCAAAAGCCTAAAAAGCATGTGTTTTAATTCTTGCAGTGATAATAAGCAATCAAATTAACAGCTAAATTCTGCTCTCCGATGCACTGCTGTAAATCCAGGAGTGTAAAGGCAGGGTGAAGCAGCACTGCAGCTAACTTGACCGTTCATTCCCCAGGGATTTGCCCCAGCTAGGGGATCCTAATGCAGGGCAGAGCTGCTGCGGCTCCCAGCCCTGCACCCATGAACACTGGCCATGCGGCCACCAAGAGGAACTGGAGCTGGGCCTTCCCACTCACAAAGAGGCTCCATTCAGTCCTCAGACAGCCCGCACAGCACGTGGCTGAAAGCCCAAAAGGGCATCTTTGAGGCCTTTCTCCTGGAATGAAACCAGGCACCTAAACCATTGACTTCCCAGGCAAAGCACGTGTTTAAGGCACAGCAGTGACTCCAAAAGCTCAGTGCCGAGCCCAGCCTCACAGTTCTCATCCACGCTGCCAGAGGAGCCTTTACTTGTGCTTTACTAAGCACATTCATGGGGGTTGCAGGATCAGGTCCTTGGTTCAGACATGCTTCAGAAACTATGTGTACAACAGTATTTGTATTTACCTTCTCCAGTTGCTCCTGTAAAGCAATCTTCAGCTACAGCCACCCAAAGAAGTCACTCTTCTTACCCTGCAGAAGAGAAGGTAACACACATGACTACCAGGGTCAGCGTCAGCAACACCACCCATTTTCATTGGCACCACATTTGCCAGTACAAACATAAATAAAGCAACAAATGAATCTAATCGTGTTTAATGGTGAATGACTTTCAGAGAGAGTTAATAAAAACAATCAAGTCACAGGGCTGCTGCTTATCAGTACCAGCCCGTGTGAGGCTCTTCAGTTCAACAAGAACAACTGGGTCTTTGGAAGGAAAAAAAGAAAGGGGGGAGAAAAAAATAAGAACATGGAGATGAGACATCTTTGTTCTCTAGCATAAACTTTCCTAATCTTGATGTCTATCAATCTATTTTTAGTTTGAATAATATATGAGTTCAGTCCTTTGTTTCAGAAATCTGACTATTGTCTGAATGGGTTCTCCTTACTTAAGGCATTTTAAGACCAGTTGTAACCATGTCTATTTTAGCTCCTGGATCCTATCCTTTTTCATCCTTTTCTATAGAGACACAGCCCTCCATAAGCTTTTGAAACTAGCTGCATCTTCCATGCCTAATTCAAAAAGTTGTTTACTGTCTTGGGATTTCTTCTGGTTAAGCATAACCAGAGCATACCAAATACGCCAAGGTGGTAAGAACAGCGAGTATTAGAGAGAGAAATAATTAAAGTGCATCTTTATAAAAAGTAGGAGGGAGAAAACAGCACGTGCAGTTTTCTTTTACCCTGTATATTACTGCATCTTGTGTACTCTCTCTTATGCAAAAGAGTATGTAATCTTTTAAGAAACATGACAATCTGCCACTTTCTGTTCATGTAATTGGGATCAACATATGGTACAAGAGAAAAGAAAAACATTTGTTTATTAATTTAGATCAAGTTACTCACTCAAACCACTAACAGCATTCAGAATTAATTCCACATCAATTGACCAAATACCTTAGTAGAGTAAAATTATAACAATTTCACTGAAATGTTAATTGTTCTGCTGCAGGGGTGCAGAGTAATATATACTAAAGCCAGAAAGAAATATGTGATAATTTGCCGACACAGATGACATCATATGAAACGGAAAGTCAGTGACATGTGGATGTGTAAGACAGTGCTACGTGAAACTCCATTTCATAAAATTCACACAGTGAGGTGGAGTTTTGGGGGTGTTTGTGAAACTCACCAAATGGTAAGTTATGCCATTTACATCAGTAGGTGAAGCTTTTTACTGAAGTAGTGAAATATCAACCTCTGGGAAAAATCAGAATCTTCGCAAAATTATTTCAAAAGAAAATGTACTCATCTGCCATTTATTTTGGAAGGAAAAATATTTTCACAATGAGAATGAGGCATTACTTCTTTACCATTGAAACTGATTATTTTTAGCCAGAAAAAAAAAAAAGGTTACCTTGAAATGAAATATTGTTTTTGTCTGCTGCTCACTGGCATTTTTTATTTTTTTTTTTGAGATATATTTTTTTTCACAGTACTTGCAACAAAATACCAGAAGATCAGGGGCCAAGCTGTGTACATGTCTGCTGCATAGGAAGCTCTGTGTGCTTTGCTGGTACATGTAAGGCACCGATTCTGCACTCTAAAGGACATAACACTACTCCATCATAGTAGGTCGGGTCTCACCTTCCTGAGAGTATGTAAAACAATACATCTTTTATGTAAAATACATGACCTTTGACATCTGATGTGCTCTTAGATTAGCAACAATAAAGGCTTTTATCCTGCTTTGCAGCAGGGGTTATCTTGGATTTGACACTTTAAACCCTTTTCATATTTATCTATTTTATAAATTTTCTGGATATTTGGCAGTCAGATCTCTATTTGGCAGTATTTTGCAAGCAGACTTCATTTCTACCCTGACTCTTCCTGATAGCAAAAGAACCAACCTTAAAATGTACTTTTTGAGGAAACTGCTGAAAATTACACGTCTGCATGAAAAGTGCACACAATAAATCTTTTGGTAGTGCTGTAAGAGACAGGTAACTTTTTCTAAACATGCTTGTTATATACGAAACAAACACACCCCAAGGAAACCTGGTGACACTTGCCCAACATTAACTCAGGGGAGACAAACGTGGTCTACAAAGGTCAACAGGCAATGAGGGTTCAGGAGTACTTCAGCTCTTCCCACGAATCAGTCACTGACTGATACCTGAGCTGCTTTCGTTTCTAGTTGTCTAAGTTGCTCTGTATGCTACCTGAATTTCAAAAAAAAATTTGGATAACGTACCACTGAAATTAAAATGAGCAGCAGAGACAGCTGTTCCCACCTGTGAAAATTTCTCATTAGTAGTCTAAAAGTTGAGTATCTCAAAATGTAGAAATACAAATACAGACTTTCCTCCTGAAAATGTTTATATGGGTGAGTGAATTGATGTGTGCAACACACATTCCTTCCATCACGCTGTCTTTAAGATAAACACAAAGTACCATCAACACTGCAAGTGTGTGTGTGGAGCAAACAAAGAAAAAATCCCAACCTACCAAAGCAAGACACTTCACTATACTCATATTTCCCCTCAAGATGATTAAAATAGAAAACCAAACCACATACAAAAATCCACTTTGCGAGCACTAGTGGTCATAGTGTCTCATGAGTTGAGGGAAGCTCTCCAAATGCCTGCGACACAGTCCCACCGGTTTAAGTGGGATTACACACAGGGAAAAGTCCATGCAAAACTACTTGTTCTGGTCAGATTTTACCAGACATTCCTGAAAACATCGGATTTGCTCGCCAAGCTCCTCAGTTTACCCATCTGCAAGATGGGTAAATGTTTTTCTAATGCACTCTGAAATCCTCGAATACAGAAGTACTTTTTATAATAGCTGTTTTCAACGGGGTTTTGGAAAGACAACCCTTAACAATCCTAAAAAGATCACGACCTGAGCCAGTGCCATGATGTTCTCAGCTGGCTTTAAGAGAAAGACCCCCTGTTGCTCTGGATCAGGTCCTGTTCATTCGGTACCACGGGACAAGACAAAAAGAGAAGAGGGCTTTGCCATTTTACCTGCTGTTGGGTCAGACCATTTAACACTTTTGATCCCACAACACTTATTCAATTTAGTGGTCTCCTCCATCAGGACACGGAGGTAATTTTGAGGCTGTGGGTTGGAGTCCCAACTCCAAGTGATTACTGCAAAGCCAAATTAATCAAAAATATGAAGAATATACAGAGATAGACAGTGCTGCAGAATAAAGTTCAAAATAAGAGAGCAACATTTTTATTAGCATCCAAATAGAATAGCCAGAAATAGATTAACAAAGAACTTGAAGCCACACAAACTGGCTGTAAGTAATTTTATACAGGAAAGAAGAACATCAGTTGAACTGCTTCCCTGCTTAAAACTATTCACTTTTTTTTTTTTTTTTTTGCCAGTGTCTCCAGCCCTGAGAAGCCCACAAATCATTACTGGAAACCTAAACTAGAGAGGGAATCTCCCTGTCATTACCTAGAAAGCACACTTTTTATTCAGAGAGAGAGAGAGGGAGAGAGAGAGAACACACACACACGACAGTGCAACAAAAAATATTTCTGAATTTTTATTTCCATTAATTTTTCTTAGATAAGATCAGCTGAAATATATTTAATGTCTGATTAAAATATTAACTAGCAGTTTTCCTGAAAGCTTTAAAATATCAAAACTTGATAATCAAAATAAGCACTTTTATGCAAGAAATTTATCTAAATAAAGTGAACCATCTAATACAGCTATTTCTTGCCCTTCAAAATTCACTGAGTCACACACAGCCTGAAATATGCCTTGCTATTGTCACTATTATTATTTTGTTATCCTGTAAGGGAACAGATGCAGTCAATGATTTTGTTAACTATACATGCGTAAGAGAAAAAAAAATGGTTTTCATCTGAAATTTTTTTAATCCTGAAAATACAGGGTGTACACTGATCGTGAAGTGCAACAGCTGGTATGAGGCATGCTTGTGGGCACAATCCTGCGGACCGGTTTCCTATCAGTGCACTCGGTTGGGCTACCTGTACCAACACACGCAGGTCACGTGTAGAATTGCTTTGAAGATGTTCAGAATAGCCTCTTCAGTTTTGTTGTGCCCTTCCTTTTTTTTTTTTTTTTTTTTTCTTCCCTCCAGGAATCTAGCAACCTAAAAAAATATATATTAAACTAAATATTTCAAATACGCTGAAGAAGATATTTTTTTCTGACCATTATCAAGGTGGCTACTTTTTATTGTGCAGCGCATATTAAATATCATAGGGCACAGTACAGGAGATTTTTCTTTACCAGGAGTCATTATCACCTCCTCAGAAAGTGAAATGCAGGTGAACAGTAACACTGCGAGAGACTGAGTGCACTTCTTTCACCTCGCTTTGAAGAGGGGGAAATGGATTTGGTACAGGCCAAAACCCAGGGATATTAACGCTCACCACCTTGCTGCTTCTCGGTGGAAGGAGTGAGCAAATCATACCGCATTTTCATTTTCAGTCATTAGCAGGCTGTTCAGAATCTCTGGCTGGTGCTTTTTATTTATTCTAAGCAGAAATAAAATTAAAATAAATAACGGCACGAGGACAAAGCTATGCACAGCACATTTTCTCTTTCAAAATAATATTACCTTTCAAGTCCACTGTAACCTTGGAAGAGAATCACTCGGTGCAAGCCAACGCTACAAAACTAATCACAATCCATCCCTGCCCTGCTTTTTAATAGCTCTTACAGGAAATATGGGTGCAGCTAACAGACAAGTTCAGAACAGCTCGCTTCCAACGCAGAGTCTGCACGACGACTGCGAGTCTCGCATCCTTCAGTGACGGCTCGGTTATTAGCCTCACACGGATCGCTGCGCACACGAGAGCTGGCCCTCGCTGACCCCTCCAGACGCCAGGACCGCAGCGCGCGCCCCGAAGCCCCCCGAAGCCCACCCCAGGGTGCGAGGCCATCTCCCCAGCACGGCCAGCCTGCGCCTCCAACGCTCCCCCCCGCTCCTTAAAATAACTCTGCCAGGCTCGGTGCCAGCCTTAGCCGTTTTATGGCCGCGTGCATCGCCCGCCTGCCAACTTGACCTCGCCTCAGCGGAGGCACGGCAGGAGCGCCCCTTCCCCTTCCCCGGCACCGCCGAGTACCGCTGTGGGCGTAGGGCTTGCGGCGTCTCTGCAAAGCCAGGAAAAGAAAAAAAAAAAAAAAAAAAAAAAAAAAAAAAAAAAAAGCCCGTTACTTTTCGAGACTCCCACAGCAGTCACTTAGGGCTGCCTGGCGAAGCGACACCCGTAGGAAACGCTGACGCTTCCCCCGCCGTGACCTGGGCGCCACTCTCGGCTCCTCGCTTCAGCCTGCTCCCGGCCCGAGGCGAGGCGCACGCCGAGGGGCAGCGCTCCCAGCCCGGCAGGGCGCACCGCCGCCACCGGGGGCCGAGCCGGGCCCAGCCGAGCCGAGCCGGGCCGGGCCGGGCCGGGCCGCCCCCCGGCCCCCTCAGCGCCCCTCAGGCCCAGGCGGACGCGGCGCCAGGGCCCGGCTCTTACCTGGCGCCCGAGTGCGGCTGGTGGTCACGGCCATGTGGAGGTATCGCCGAGGTATCCCTGAACAGCCTTTAAATATTGAAGGCTAAAAACAATATTTGCTGTTTTACCTTTGAAGCCTTAACAAAAGCTTTGTTTTAGCATTTACCGCGGTGTGCAATAAGAGTTAATAATCAAATCCGTCCCAACCCCCACAAATGTTAAACAAAAAGATAAAAGAAATGCAAATAGCTATTGTCATGGAAAGTTAAAGTACCTGTCTGTATTTTTAAGTGAAAACTATTATCTCTATCAATCAAAATTTAAGAATACAATAGCACTAATCACACAAGGTGCTTTGACTGAGGTACTTTTCCTCATAAAAAGTTTTTTTTTTTTTTTAACTGGTGCATAAAAGTAATACGCTTACAATTAGATATGGTATTTGTAATTTTGTTATTAAAAACCCTCGGCAGTCTTTATTGTTAATAAATGCCTCTGAGTCTGTGGGCTGATTTGTACCCAAGAAGACCAAAGTCCCTACACATTTTAATAAGGTTGATGAAATTTTATTCAGATTCTCACACTTTCCAACATGTGGTGGAACAGCACACTCTTCTGTTTGAGAGGAGTTACTCAAACGAAGGAAATAGTTAATTGGTAACCAAAACTACTACTTCTGGCCTCGGTGCACATTTTCCACATTTCTCCCAACACTGTCTGTACTACAATCGTCTGCTTTGAAGACGTGCCCTTTGTCATCTTTTCTTTAATTTTTTATACCAATTCCCTCTCATTGGACCCCGGCGTTCTCCTAAGGCAGCGTACGTTGCATATACAGTATACATTGTGCAGGCACACCGCATGGATTTTCTGGAAAGTCATTTTTAAAACTAATTTGTTCAGACTGAATCAGAAACCGAGCTGCACTGTTAATAAGTGCGAGAGTAATTACATCTATATTAAAAGAAAGAGCTCGAGATTAAAATACCTATAGTAAATAGTTAAGCTGGGATGCCATTATGCAAACTCTGCTCTCATGGAGGGATGTCTCCCACACTGAGGAGCAATAGGACTGTCATTTTTTCCCCCTGCAATATCAGGTTTCCTACTCCACAGTTCTGGTACTCTGCATCATGGCTAACATCTCTAGTGTGCTATTAATATCAATGAAGAGACGATTCAATTTCCACATAAGAAAAACCTTCCTATTACAGCGCAGACATTCTAGTGAGGACCCTTGCTAAGGAAACAATAAAGACCAGAGGGTTTTTTTTTTTCCTTCTTCTTTTTTGCTGCTGCTTTTGCAGTTCTGTGTTGCACACTGTTTGAAAGCTTTTAGCTAACAATGGAAGCATTATCTTCAGGATAGTTACAAAACAGGATTTGTTAGTACAAAGAATAATAACACCGAGCTCACTCCCCCCGCCACCCCCCCCGCAAATACCTGCCTATTGCAGCACGGCATTTAGTACTTTATTTGCAACTATATTCCAGAAACACCTGTATTCTTCGTCTAATTCCCTGCAACAAACTCCCTGAACGGACCAGGTTTGCTTCAGGAGCTTTGGACAATTCAAACAAACAAACAAACATTTTCTGCATTTTTAAAATGGAACAGAAACAAAAGTATCTTATTCTACCGTAGTGCAAACTTACCCATTAATGAGGAAGAAAAGGCTTAGAGCTGTACGTACAGTAATTCCCAACCAACTGCAGAAAGTTGAGAGTTTGAAAACACTAAAGCACTTTTGACTATCCAGCCTTTCTGTGCTTCAACACTGGCTGCAGTGTAAGGAAGGACTGAAGGTATGTGGTCTAAACACAACAAAAGCCACTGCCTTACTCTAGATTAAATATGCAGGAAGAGGCCCCTTTGCATAAACACAAACACTCAGCAAATGAGTAACTGGCTCAAATCAGACGCCTGCTGTGCATTCTACCTGTCCTGATCTCTGACAAGCTACACAGCTTGTTTAAGGGGATAGGAGCTACAAAATCAAATCAAATCACAGAGCTAAACGCTTTCCTCATATAATAGTAAATAACAACAGCACCAACAACTCAATGCCAAACGTTCATTTCTAATCTAAGCATTGCTCTGAAAAAAGAAAAAAAAAAAAACCTGAATCGTGTGCTATGCCTGCTTTGGCTCAGCCACCCATCTCACCAAAGGAGAAACACAACCAAACACCACCTGTAAAATTCATTTTCATTAACTGTAGTCAAATCCAGTACATTGCCAGCCCAGTTTTTCTTAACAAGGTTTTGAAATTAATAGAGACTTTTGATTGAGTTGATATATTAAATCTGAATTTGCTTGTACTGTACCTGTGTTTTGTTTACTGTATAAAAGACATTCCACACATAAATCTATTTTAGCTGTTATGAATCACTGCATAATGCACACCTATTAGTAGTTTATCTGGGGAAAAGGAAAAGAAAAATCCTTAAGTTTCCCCTAAAAATGTTATTTCCAAAATATTAGTCTCGCAAAACAACCCCTCCAGACTATATTTAATTCCAAAAACAACTAAATTAGAGACTGTGATAACCACCAAGCACCTCTCAGCATTTATTATTATAATCAAATATACATAATTATATACCGTGATTTACTCTTGCTTCTAGAGAAATAAATTATTTTTCAGTCTCGTGCATATTTCTATACCAGAAACAGAATGAAGCAGCAAAATTTTAAAGCAATTGGAATTCACCAGTGTCCCTTCCTAACTTAAGGAGTCAAATCACATTGACCTCTTGTAAGTCCTAGCTACATGTTGGGTTTAGTAATTTAATTATTTTTTAAATAACTTGCAGCATTAAATGATTGCCATTGAAAGACAAATAAGATTACACTCTTCTGTCTTACTCTCCTGTGCTCCAGACTACAGTGCAACATGGACAACACGACCGCTTTCGGCACTGAAATTTCATTCTGAAAGCCCACTTACACACACACACCGGCACACACAGGCAGACACAGGCAGATTCGGGCTTTAAAAGAAGCAGCACACATTTACTAAAATAATCTGCAGCACGTGCTCGAGGATCCAAAGGACAGTGGATATAACTAACGGTTCTAATGAGAAGCAAGTGTGTTCAGTTCAACTAAGCCCTCACAAAGAAGGGAAGGAGTTTTTACTTTTCCTTGGATTAAGCTCACCACGTTAAAACAAAATTGCTAAGAAGAGCTAGTCAAGCCTAACAGGATAAAAATCCTCCCCCCAACACCCCCCACAAAAAAAAAAATCCTGCAAGAAATTTTAGAGCCCCTATATCATTCACTATTTTTGCATTGAAATGACCTTCCAAATAAGGTGTTAAATAATACGTTTCACATAGATGATAGCGATCTAACCTTGATGCAAATAAACCATAGAACAAAATTTAATCAGTATATCACTGTGTAAAAGCCTTTGTCCATCCCAATGGAGCTTCTAATGACTGTTTTGGCAGTTCTGGCTGGTAGTTATGCCTCCCTGCTCATATATATCTCATACTGGTTGAGCAAGCTAATGGAACTGCTGTTAGTGGAATCCAATATTAATACCCTGCATTGTGCAAAACTGGATGCAACTGAATATATTATACAATTACAGGTAGTATCTAATTCCATAGGTATTAGATACTGGACTCAATTAATATTTGAATAGAGAAAGTGAAATAAATACTACATTTCAGTTAAGTTATATATGAAGTCTGGGTCTGCCAGTCTTCCTGCTGTAAGCCTAATCTATACTCTATACAGAGCAGACATAGGACCCTGACAAAAATTGGCAGGCAAGCTTTAGATGCTGAGTGACACATACTGATGCACAGAGTCAAAGATGTCATCCTCATGCAAGCTCCACTAGTTACGAGCTTGAGAGAAAATGAAACAACAACAAAAAAAATAACAAAATAAAACAAAACAAAAAAAATGGGGGGGGTGAGAGTGGAGCGAGACCTCCAGAAAATAAACAGGGTGTACAGTTTCAAAGGCTACAGACACAGACATTTCATTGTTCAAGCCAATTATCAGTGGAAAATAATAACAACAGATGGATTCAGAGTCACTGACTTTTCATATGCACTTCATCTCTGCACAACAGATGATGAAATGCGAGAGCTATCTCGGAAAGGCAAAACATCTTTCAGTAAAAGAACTCTATACTCCAGATGGGGACCTTCTAAGGCAGCTGATTATCTTCTTATAATGTTGTAAGATAGACTTACTAAAACATTTCAAGAACTGATCAGATAGGATGAGCACAATGGCATCATTATTAGAAGCAAGTTGCTTCAGCCTCAGACTTGTGACTGAACCAGACAGAGATTTCAATAAGGGCAGAGCTGCTCGTTGCCCAGTTTTACATCGAGTGCTCCTGGCTCCAACAAAGGGCCCGAGGCTGCGGCTTGCAACCTGGGCAAAACATCGGGTCGGCTTTGCCCAGAGAGGGGACACAGGCGCGGAGCCACTGAGTCAGTGTCTGTGAGCAGGAGAGCCAGTAATCGGGCCCGACAAAAGTCCCGCCACCGTGAGCGAGGCGAGCCCACTCCGTTTCTGCAAGCACACTGCCTCACACAGAGGCAAAGGCAGAGGACAAAACATATTTACAGTCACGATCATTTCCACTATAATTGTTAAATGCAGAGGGCCCTCGTCACCCCGGGCCTACAGTGATGCAAAGTGGGAGTAAACCCAGCTGAGTCAATGGAGTTGTGCTGGTGCAAACCAGGCAGAAGGGAGACAAATTCTTTCTTACAAAGCTTTTACAAAAACTCGTCTTTTTATGGGAAATAAAGCATAATTTGCTTTCAAAGGGAAATAACAAATACATGTAAATTTTGGTGGTTCCGGTGATAAGCAGTTCCAACAAATGTCACAAACACCCAGTTAAGAACCACCTACCTATCACAACCTTCTCCCACTCAACCTGAATACCACAAAGTATGTTTTTGATAACATGAATCAGGTATACCACAATCTCAAAACTTAAAAAAAAAAAAAAAAAAAAAGTAGTGGAAAAATTAGCTCATTAATCTTTAAGACAACATTTCTTTAATGGAAGAATACTACATAACTAGTGCACTAAAACAAACTGGCTGCCATTTCCACAGCTTTGTCTCCATAACGCTGTGAGGAAAATTTAAAAAATGACACACACACTGGAAATCAATACCACATACAGAGGGGGTAACAACACACACGCTGAACTTGCACCTACTGCTAATTTATTTCACAAGTTGCAAAATATTTTATAAGTACAGGGCTGTTGACTTCACAAATGCAAAGGGAAGGGATGAGTTTGCGGGTGCAGAGCACAGTGTTTCCCTTCTTTGTGAAGTACTTTGTCAAAAGTAAATTCACAAGGGAACATACGAGCAAAGAGTAAATTTTGCCCAGGGCAAAATTCTGCAACTGCTTTAAGAAGCAAACAAGAACACAAAAGATGTGTAATACAACCATCTGGCTCTACTCATGCTATATCAATAATCCCCAAAATTTATCCCCACCCCCTTAATCAACCCACACTGATGCCACAAAACCAAATGGCATCACTTATGCTTCCTGCCCATCACATTTTGAAATGATATTTAATATGCATACAGTACATATTTGCATGTTAATCAATTTCTTTAAGAAAAAAAATATTTTTGCTTCTTGAGCTATTAGTTCAGCTTTTTCTACTTATTCACACTGGGATCTGTAAAACCACTAAGAAAGTCCTTGTGGTAAAGATACTCTCATATCGACACAGTGCGTCAGGTATCAGGATAACGTACCGGTCAAAATTTCAATCTCTTCTTCTCTCTAGTTTAGTGTCACAGTGTGAAAATAGCAGAGGGTGAATAATAATGTGCCAGCAAAATTATCTGTTCAAGAAACACGGGTAAGCAATCCATTTTGAACTCAGTTCGGGGTGTGTTTCTAAGCATCGCCCCGTTCAGGATGCGAGGAGGGCATTATGCAGGAGGGGAAGGGGATATACCCTACGTGTCTTTTCCATCTGGGATGTCAAATATTGGCACCAGTTACTTCCAGCTGCCCACCATCCCGGAGCCCAATGTCTTCCCACTGAGGTGGCAATGTCAAGGCACGAGTGTTTTCTCCTCCCCGCGGACAGTGGCAGACATTTCCCCTTACCCACAGGATGGGCAGCAGCCTGGGGCCGGATCCTCTTCCAAACCCCACAAAAAAACGCATGAAAACCCTGAGTGGTGCCACGGGCTTCTGGAGGAGGAAGGCAGGGAGCTCCAGGCCTGTGAGGAGGGTTGTGGATGGGGAGGGCACCCGACGTGCGGTGGCTCATTCCCTCACCAAGCACACGGGGGGACACAACCTCGCCACGTACAGACAGACAGACAGACAGACGGCCTCAGCGGCCCTGTGGGCACTCCCACGAGAAGGCCGGGCCTGGTGCGTTGGACCGAAAGAGCGGCCCCGCGTTTGTTTGGGGTTGGCTCCATTCTTGAGGGAAAATCACCCGCGTAACCATCGTGATTCATAGCGCGAACACGCGTCGTGAAAACGGTACCAAAAACAGCACTTCAAAGACGGCCGCTCTCAGGCGCGATGGCCGCAGCCCCGGCTGCTGACTCAGAGCTCTTATTCTTAATTGACTTCTCTGCAACAACACACCCCAGCCCAAACCCCGCTCCGTGCTCCGAAACACCGCGGCAGAGCGAGGCCGAGCCTCCCGCCCTGCTGCCTCCCCGGCAGGCCGAGGGCGGCACCACCACCACAGGCCTTCGGTGGCCGGAGGGGACACTAAGTACTGTCCCTGTGCCCTGCATCATGAGGGGCCGAGCTGCATGGATGGCACCCATGGCTGGCAGAGCTCCTTGCCCTGCTTCAGCGCGAGCACAGGGCCGTTGGGTGGGGAAGGAGAAACATAAGCCCTGAGTGCAGGTGGGAGGCAAAGGTGGAAACGTTTTGCCAGTATTTTCTTTGGGAGAAAGCATACTTACAGCGGTTATGTCTGTTCTTACATCCAGACTACCATTCTGAGATCGCAAACACTTTGTTAATATATATATAAATATATTAATCCTTTTTTGGATTGCTTCTGCTGTTTCTATGGCCTGACTTGTACGGCTTCTTTGTAAGAACTGAAAACAGTCTCCCACAAACACAGGAATGGGCGAATGGTTTAGAGCTAATCCACACCTGGGCTACGTAAAAGGGGCTCATATTTTCCAAACAGAAACACAACCCCTTTTATATACAAACCAGATCGGGATCCAAACGCTAAACTGTTCACCACATCCTACGTGGGCCTCTGCAGCGGAGCGGTGGCCCTCCGTAGCTGCAGACACTCCTGCAGAAGCACCGGCTCCACCTCGATGCCGAGCTGCGTGCCAGGAGGAACTGTCAGCTCGGGCCCAAATCCAAGGGGCAAACCCATCCCGAGTCACACCACAGATAGTGCACGGCGCTCCCCGTCCCGCACACGCGCCTTCCAGAAGGATCTGGCCCTGTCTCCTTACTCTTGTAAGAAAAACGAAGGCTGTGACAGAAAATAGCTGAGAACTACATCTTGCCAATGCCAAAATACAATAATAACATGTTCAAAGATTTAATTTAGAAGACTACAAAGTCTAGCTCATACATCATAACACCTTGAAATAACACTTTAAGGTCAAATCCTGTGCATTTTTGGAAACCACCAAAACATAATGAAGTTTTACTTAAACACAGCATTTACATTTATAACGCATTTCAGATTCTTCAAGTAAGCTAGACCACATGCTAGGAAAATGTACTTCCCACAACATACAAATTAAGTCATATACAGCCTTCCCTCTGCAGGCTCAACAGCCACTGGCACAAATGGAAGTCCTGTGTATGGATCAAAGGCAGTATGTGGACCTAAGAATATGATTTTATTTTTTTTCTAATTGGCAAAACATCAAATCCCACTAGTAGTTTATTTTTGTTGCCTTCCTTGCCCCTTTTCTACCTCTCCCACTTACTTCACAACGGAACATTTTTAAACCACCAGAAATCTTTGTGGCAAGGATGATGTCATACTGACACAGGATCAGGTGTGAGGTATGGTATGAATAAATACTTATCCACAACCACATTTAATTTTCAATGGTTGGGCATCAAGAGACAAAGAAGTTCTTATGCAGACATATTAACTGAGGATTTAATTTTAAATGGTCTGCATTTAAAAGAGCAGGAACACCACACAGGGCAAGCCTAGAAAGGGGAAAAATAAATAAAAAAACCTTTGCACCTTCCTTCTTGTTTCTGGGAAAGCAATGCACAGCTCTAAAACTTACGGGTCTGCACAGTGGTAAATGCATGGTGCTTGATTATTTCTTCTTCTAAGTCACTGATACCACGCAGGCTAATTGTACTTTATGTACTGGTAATAAAAAACGTCCCTACAAAAATAAATATGTATTTTACAGTAATCAAGCAGGAACTAATTTTGTACTTTTTCACAAGTAGCCATTTAGTTTGGCACTGAATGGTAATGTGTACTAGAGAACGCAGTATATGCTTTAACCCAAGAAAAATTAGACTTGAAAATTAATACACAGTGAAAGACAAATTTAAAGCAGCCTTCTTGTGTTCTGACATAAGAATATAAAAATGACACGAGCAACTAAAGATTAGTTTACATACTTTTCAATCACAGCTGCCGCTCAGTAACCACAATACCTTTAAAATGACATTCTACGGAAACAGATACAGTTTGGCTGCAAGAGCGGCTACATACAGTTAACGTGAAATTAAAAGGGCATTTTTTTATTTACACACATCACACAGCGCTGAGCCCCAGCACAATTACAATGGAAAGATTTTTAGCGTGATTAATTTAGAAATAATCTCGTGATAAATGGAGTGCATTGCAAGTGATTCTGCAGAGCAAAGTTTTATCACCAGCCTTAGATGTCAAAACACAGTTTCAGGGACAGAGAAGGAACGAGTCACATCTTCTTGGTTAATATTTAATTGGGTGCTAAAGATTCCTCATAAGGACCTCTGAACCATCACTGACAGCCTTGTAAGATGTCCCTATCTGCGAAAAAGATACCGACCCTTTCTGTATAAACTAAAATAACATTAAATTTAATCAAACCATGCAATTAATAAATCACTTCAGTGGACACTGCAGCCCAAGCCCTGTTTAATTACATAATTTTAAAAATATTTGCACACTGCAACCACTAAGATTGGCTCTGAGGTTTCATAATACACACTTAACACTCGAGTTGGAGAACAAATTTATTTAATAAATGCAGAGCTAAGTGCAATAATGCCACTCTACTCAAACTGCAAAATCACTTAGCATATCCTGCGAGAAAAAAGCAAATAAACTTTTGCACTGTTTAAATGCACGTCACCGCTGCTGCTCTGGCAGAAGCCACCTCCTTTCTGCACGGGCTCTCGGGGACAGTCGGGTGGATGCACAGTGCAGAGGACATCAGTCCTTGACCTCTTCCTCCTTGCCCTCTGGCTCCATCGATCCTCCCCTCCTCCTTTTTCCCCCCTTTTTGCTCCTCTGCCCTCTTCCCCCCTTGCTCTCCGCTGCTTTCTGGGTCTCCCCACCCTGCTTCAATGAGCTCCAGCTCTTCCATTGCCACCTCCACCCCGCCTCGTGCAGGCCCAGTTCCCTCCCCAAGTTCCCCCACCTGCTCTCTTTCTCACTGCCGTTTGAGATCGCTGCTGTGAAAATAGCTAGCTGGAGACATAAAATAAAACAAGGCACGCCACGGAGGGAGAGGGCTTGTGAGGAAAGCGAGGAAAGAAAACAGTTTAGCAAGGCCAAGCAGAACTAGACAATTTCCAACAACAGCAAGGGGAGCTCCCGAGCACCAGGACGAAAAATAAAAGGCAGAAAGTGTATTTCTTGAAGCATGATTCAGGTTCTCGGATGGGTGTAACGCCTATGTCTGCAGGACAGACAAAAATTGTGTTACTGCCATACATAACTAGGTGTGACAATGCGGGAGAGGCTGGAATACGTATGGACCAAGCGGTGCCCTTAAATGAGGGGGGAAAAAAGCAGAGCTAAGGGTTTGTCACAGGTCGGAGACAGCTGTGTGCACTCGTACAGACTTTGCATTCATTCATATAGAGCACAGCTTTCAGGTCCTGTGGTTCTAGCACGATTTTTGGACGAAAGTTTAGCCTCAAAAATAAATAAGTCTATATTTGGCCTGCCCTGGATTCGAGAAGTTCTCAGTAGTACTTTGCATAGAAACAATCTGAATTAATACAGGTTAAGTTTTCAGGATTATAATATTCTTTACCAAGCCAATGGATGCACCTCTAAAATTCACTGCCCTGACAAATAGTAGAGCTCTTGAAAGTCTGCTTGTATTAGTTTTATGGATCTATTCTACTGCTTAAATCAGGTCTCATTAAAATTACCATCCACACAAGTTCTCCCACTGGGAAATCTACATGCCAGAGCTACTCCAGTTCCGCAGGCAGTGCTCGAAGGGGGTTGCATATTGCAAAATAGCTGCGGACGCGGCGGGGGGAGGAAGGAGAGAAGAACAAGAGGACTTCAGGACAGCAAACAAGTTACTCCTTATCCTCCTCTGATTTTAATCAGCGCAACTTCTGCTCAGGTGGTGCAAATGTATCCATCAAAAGAAATGCCACTGCAAGAAATGAAACCGGGGAGGAAAAAAAAAAAAGTGTCCTTCAGAAAGCCAAACCCAGTCTCAAACATCCATTTTCGTGTTGAAATGGCAGGCTAAATATGCAAACACTGCACCTGACAACTTACACTAAAGCATATGATCTGCACACTGTCCCTCCAGTTTAATTTTTAATAGTAACAGTACTTAAATCTCAGCATTAATGTATTAATGTTCATATGAATACAATTAAAGGCATCCCTTCACTACTAACGACCTAGAAGATCTCTCCACCCTTCATATTTGTGGGGATTGTTACAAATATATTCTGTAGCAGTTGTTTTGGCAAAGAAGCAAAAACCTTTGCCTTTTAAATATAAAGTAACAGGAATAATGAATAATATATCTTCTGATTTTTGTTCTGCCATGATATATATATAATGATATATAAAATGTTCATTTATTATTATCACATATCCTAGGAAGCAGACATGCAAAATTACTTTTTTTTTTTTTTTTTTTTGCCTTATAAAGGTCATTTATCATTCAGAACGTCCTCCAAATAGGTAGTCCTAAAATCTCAATTTACAAAGACATTTTTTAAAGCTGAATTCTTCAAACAGGGATATGCTCCTGATGGTTAGAATAAAAACTTTATGATATTGAAATATCTGGATTTAAGGAGGGAAAAATGTTCTGCATTTTCTTTTAGGAGTTCCTGCCCTGACAAATTAATGTCTGCCTACTATTTGTACCTAAATCTTACTGCATTTGTTATTAACAAAAGTACCGTGTGACCTTATTTACGCCAAGTTTACAAAAGAAAAGCATGTACTAAAAGGGCATTAATTTTTATCATAACATCTGTGATCTTTGGGTGGGGAAAGGAAACACCATAAAAAGCAGTCTGTATACACAAACTATCAGTCAGATTTTAACACTTATGCAGAATAATGCAAAGTTATATATGTGTTTTTTTTTTTTATGTTAGCAGGCTTTTTTTTTCTTTTTGCATTCCGTTTTTCAATATGTAAAATGACAAAATGCAAAAACAAAAACAAAAATGTGCTTGTTAGGGCTGGCCTAGTTTTTTGAAACACGCACAAAAATAAAACCCACTCAAAAGATCTTATTTTAATATGTAATAGAAGAATCTGGCAAACATTAGCCAGAATAAGTCTAGCCAGCGAACACAGACTAACGTACTAGTCTGCTACTTCTAAGTGAAATGGAAATTGGGTCTTGTTCTTCCAACACACAAGACCAGTTTCTTCAACCTAAAGAAGCACCGAATGAGCATCTCACAGGTGTGCGCATGAGAATGTGGCTGCCTGACCGAAGAGCATGTTTCTGCCCAGATCCCTGGCATTTACAAGACTCCTTTGCCAAAATCTCAAGTTCTAATCACCCCATTTGCTGTCCATTTGAAAACAGAGCTCTCGAAGTTCTTCCATCTCCAAGCTCAACTCTGCCAAAAGATGGGGATGGTGAAAATAAGCCCCAGATAAACGAACACCTCCATCCCCACCTGCTCTGGCTGTACTGCTGTGATCCCATCGCCAAAGTCAGTGATGAGCAAGACCAACCAAAAACCTAACAGAAGTGCAGTGTTCCAAGATATTTCCTTCGTGCCCCAAACTTACTCCGTCATGCAGCTTTGAAGCAGTATCCAGAGAGAGTCGGATGTAAAACTACCTCCAGAGGGGGGGAAAAAAAAAAAAAAAAAACCACAGTAAGATGATCGAGAAAGAAGAAGGGAATCAAAGAGCTGGAGTCAGCATGGCTAAAGACTCTCATGAGGAGGGAGGACAGCTACAAAGCACTTAATTATAAACTCCAAGTGTTAGAAAAGCAATCTCACGGTAGCAATTTCTGTATTTTGGGATTACCTACGGATGAGGAAGATTCTGGCTTAATCAGCTATCTGTGAGAATGGATCCCAACATGCCAGCGCTGGACTCAATGGACAATCCCATTAGAGTGGAAAGAGCACATGAAACGCCCTTGAGAACGCAGCTAACGAACAAACAGGGAGGAAACAAACGTTAATAAATTCTTCCATTTTCAGACTTAGGAGACAAAGGGCAAATGTTGAAAGAAGCAGAAGATGGGAAGGGCATGGATGTGCTTTACGAAAAGTCCGTTTCATTTGTCGCACATTCCCAAGGTAGGGCTCACCCCTCAGATTCAAACACCCCAGTTTTACCCCACTAAAATAAACCTCCCAAGAGGGAAACAACTCAGTCTCTTCTTTAAGCCACCTGAACTCAAGGTATCTGTCTCTTCCAGGATAGGAGACAATGGAAGAGAAGTCTCTATAAATAGAGAGAACAGAGAGTCTCTATAAAAAGAAAAATATTGTGAAAAGTCTCTACAAGACAAAGCTTGCCAAGTGGGTGAATTCAGGTACCGGAGGCACTCTGTAAAGCTCCTGCTGGGCCCTCTCCTTCGATCCACGCTGACCCACGCTAACGGAGCGGCTCCCAGCTGCCACCGCAGCCCCGCTGCAGGTTTGCTCAGGCCGCTCTCTATCAGCTGTTGGTGTTTGCCCAGGAAACACGACCTGAAACGTGACGCTGTGCCCAAACCAGCGCTCCCATCTCACACCCTAAGTGACGTGGAAGCCCCCAAGGAGCTCACGACAAGGGCTGGAAGACCAAATCTCAGCCTGCCGTCCCATAAGCAGCGGCCATGCCACGTGCTGTGGGGATGCAGGGTGAAGAGAAAGCCCACGTGGTGGGACAAGAGGCAGGGCTGAGACCAGACACGCTCAGCACCACAGCCTGCACGCCCCCACGGTTATCAGCTGCAAGCAGCCGCCGGGACTTCAAAGGCCCTTCATCGATACCGCAGAGCCCAATCGTATCAGCATCTTATCCAGTCTTGCAACTTAAACACCTTTGTGGCCACGGGCTGAGGGACAGGCACGAGGACTCCGGAGTGTCCCACCGCCGCCCCCCCCAGGGATGCAGCCCGGCCACGCTGCGCCCCGCACAGCGCTCCTCGCCTACCTGCGCTTGGATGCCATCCAAGCCCTCGTGCAGCGCGCTCTTACATTTTATTCTCTCTCTCTTCAAGCTTTGGCAACTGAAATCTATTATGATGTCAAAAGGTAGCTGACAACATAAAATGTATCCCGCTGAGTTGATGCTGCACGCCGCTAAATTTACAACAACATAAGTATCATAAAAATTATAAGAACTGCAAATTAACCACTGATTTTTTAGTTCAGTGACATAAATAACAGTAAAGATCTGGATAACTTCCAAACATCTTTACAACTGTTTAATTTGTCAAAATCTATCAAGTGCATTTCAACCACAAACCTGTCCTCTACAGTGCATTAGTTTTCACGTACTTACGCTGGCGTCAAAGGCAACCAAAATAAAGCTTATATAATTACTGTATTCTGATGCACCTTTCCAATCACGCATTTATTTCTGCTTTTCTTCGTCAGTACTTCTTTGTTGACACTAACAGTCGCAGTGTTTTAAAAACATTCATGCTAAAAAAGAGGAAAAAAAAAACCAACATTGCTGCTTTCCACCCTTCACAAGTTTGCCCGGGATACTCAAGAAGGCACATTTCTTTGTTTGCTGATTTGACTGTTCTCCCACTCACGTGTTGTGTGTGCCTCACGAAGCTTGCGTCAGCAAACCCTTTTATTTACTCCGTTATTTGTGTACCAAGCTCGGTGAATGCAAACCCACTTTTCCAGCAGCTGCAAGAGAGCACGTAAAGATAAAATTATTTATTTTTTGGTAGGTTGAACTGCTTTTCCTTAGAGGGGAAAAAAAGCTCACTTTTAAATATCTGTTTATTTTCTGTGGTCGAATATTAATTATTGCTTTTTCTAAGAATCAGATTTACTAAGAAGGTTACGTTTCTTTTGCAACCACCGCCAGATTAGCTAAACATGAACTAAAAATTTGTTGAACCGATGGTGCACAAAGTTACGGTTGGACTGAAAAATAATACAGAACGTATTTCTACCGTTTGATTTCTCAGGGGCTTTGTAAGACCCAGTTGTTCACCCTTTGACCACGAGAGACTGAAAAACGAGGGTAAGGCTTCCTGGATAAGGCAAGGCGCTGGCCGCAGCTCCGCGGGCACCCTGCAGAGGCCCGAGAGGTGTTCTTCATGCAAGAAGACGCGGCCACCGCGCTGCTCAGTGGTTGCCAAGAGCCAACAAGTGACACACAGCCCGACGGGTCCCCGCAAACCCAAGAAGCCACACAGCCGAGGTTTGGTGCCTCGATGGCTTCGAGACGTGGGCCGCGAGGGTGACGTGGCTCTGCCCCGCGGGCTGGCGGAGCGGCGGCACGGCACGTTTTTTGAAGCAGCACAATGTGTGCTGTGATGTGTTATACCACACTGATTTCAAGACCAAATCTCGACCACAATGGCTACCCGTATGGAAGCAGGAAAGGAAGTTGAAGGACCGGGTTTGACACGATAGGTTAAACTCAACCCCCCACCCCAGCAAACCATACAGTAAATCTTTTCACATACAGTAAGGGCAGAATAGAGCGACTTACGGCGTGTCCGAAATGACAGCATTTATGCTTAAAGTGCAGCAAAACACCTCAGAGCACAACACAGCTCTGAAAATTCAGCGTCTAGATTAACATGGAAGTTTGAATTTTGTGTTCTCACTGCACTGTTTGCAAGAGCAGTACACCTGAACGGCCACAACTCGTCCGGTGACACCCAAAGACACCGTGCGGGCGTTGTGGAACGACCTAAGTAATTCAAACTTTTGATTAAATCTAACTTAATTGCACACAACTGGAAAAATTCACAACGCGTTGGCTTCGCATGTTGTATTACACAAATCGGAAGCAATTCCCACAAAATCTACCCCATCCAAACTACTTTATCTAAGCAACACAGAGCTGTTACAACAATTTTTGAGTGATTTTGATTCTCCTTGCGGTGCAATGAGTAATGAAGAAAGCACGTTTTGTATTCTGGTTTGCACTGGTGATACGCATTTCTTCTTTGACTAAACCCTCTGTGACTCAGTTCTACCGGTTCACAACAATGAGTTCTCATGTTTCCCCCTACACAAAAGAAAAAAAAAAAAAGTCTTCAACTATCCTGTTCCCAGCTCGCAGCAAAGGGAAGACCTTGGGGCGCGTGCTGCAGCTTCTCTACTTTGTAAGACCCCACACCGGGGGTCCTGCGAACATACAGAGAGGAGCCCTGGGCCCAGCAAACAGACCCAAGTAGACAAGACACTGCCTGAAGATGAAAAGGCCACAAAAACGAGGTCTCCACAGCTTCAGCTTGAGCTGGAGGAACGTTTCTCACTTGATGCAGGGGAAAATGGGCTTGGTCAGGGTGACTTCCCTCAAAACTCAAAGCTTAGCAACAGGCTTCGGCACCATCTTTCTCCGAAGTTCCCAGGAAGGGCAACCACAAAAGCTGCTTCTTACATTGAAAAGAGAATGGGCTTTTTTCAGCGCTCTGCACCAGATTTTCAGACCTAAGTTTCTCTTTCCAGTAACATGCGATGCGAAGGCCGCAGCAGCTCTGTGCTACGTGGTGCCTAACATTATCAGGCCCGGAGACTTAATTACAGTCTACTCTAATTGGCACGTGGTACTAAGCCATAAATATTAATAACATTAACCAAAAAAAAAAAGATTAAGATGGCAAGCTGAGGACCGAATCAATAAATCAACAGTAATCTTTTTTCTTAATCACAGCAGCTACACCACCCTTTTTATTGATCTTTTTCTCGCCCCCCCCAACTTTATTTCACTATAGTCTCCTGAATCTTGATTGAATTAGCTCAAACCAACTGCACACCTAGCCAGGACAGGCCATGCTTCAGCTTCCAACCCCCTCCCGAGGTAGGAGCTGCACAGCGAGCTGTAGGACACCGCTGAGACCCAACCTTTTACTTCTCCGCTTCTCCCCTCGCCCAGTGCTCATCCCCGACTCCGCTGGGCGAGCCGAACAACTCGGCAAATTTGTGGGCAGTGGAAATTTGCTCTATCTAGGAAAGAGGTAACTGTGATAGATCTGACCTCCACCCAGGCACCGTGATTTATTAGCACACAGGTTTAAAGGAACCTTCATTTAACTGTCTCGCTGTAATCTGAAAACTAGTATGGAAACCAAACCATGTATCTTCTCGAGACATATCTGTTGATCAAATATTTTACTCCAATGTTCTCTACAGCATCATTACGGTACTTGCACATGTTCACCCCAAGTATAAATCTTCACCATATCCTACATGCCTCTGCAGCAGCTTTCCTGGAAACAGCTTTATTGTGTTCTAGTAAACTTCATTCCTGTTATTTATTCTCCTTTAAAAGAGAAGTTACACTTTACCGTATTCACTCCTAGCAAAGACAAGTTTCTGCCTATCAAAAGACAAGTTTACTGCAAGGACTCCTGTAATAATATTGATAATGGGTAGAAATTACACATTTTATAAGGGAGAAGACAAAGCACTTCATGTTTTATAACAGTGGTGCTGATATCATAGTTCCTCCAAACTGTGCTTTCATACAAAATTATAGCCTTCTCTCCTGAGTGACCTAACCCACAACTATTTAGGAGAGATATAATGGGGCACGCTGTCAGCTACAAATCAACAGATGCGCTGGCTTCAATGGAGATATTGCAATTGGCTTCCAAAGACTTGTAAAGTGACGATCTGACCCAGTATTTTCAGTATAGGGCTGAAATATGCTACTGAAGGAAAACAATTCAGGCTAGAAAAATCACTGGATAAAACTTACAAAAGTTAAGAATATAAAAAAAAGAGCCTTCAGGTTGTGAGCTGAAAAGGATCTGACATTTTAATAAACAGACAGTAATTACAAATATTACTGAACAAAGGAAAAGGAAACTGAAACACGCTGAGAAAGATAATCAAGTAAGAAAGAAGCTTATAGGATGCAAATCCAACTGATTAAATATCTTCAGAAAGCAGGATACCCCACCTAGAGCCGTTAATCTTTATCTGGTTCCTCACACCCCTGCAGCATCAGACCTGAGGATCTCCAAGAAGTGCCCATCTCTCTTCCTTACTTTTGCCGTCCCTTTCGTCTGTGCATGCCCACTGGTGCTACTCACTGCAGCCTGTTAAACGTATGCTACACAACCTTCGTTTTGCTTAAGTTACAGCAAGAGGGAAGCCTCAATCAGTATTTTTTCCCACTCTTTTTCTTCCCCAAGTAAAACGCAGCAAGGGAAGAGATCCCAGGCTGTGTGCTATTAGAAGCAGTAGGTCCCTGAACTGGTGAGATATATAAATGATACGACATGACTCACGAACATCGTCTAGCAGGTAACGACAAACAAACAGCAGTAGCTAGTTAATGATGATCTGCAATAATGTCGGGGAGACTTGTTCCCATGTAAGTAACCTGCCACACAGTGGATACAAATCGTCTCTGATTTGATAGCACCTACTGCAGAGAGGAGCATTATCAATGTGCTAGCTTGCTCAGATAAATGGAGTACTATTTCCCCGTGCTGCTGCTGTCACTTTCTCCGGTCCATCAGCCCCTTTCTTAAACCGATTGCTATTTTTATTACAGTCCTTAAAATATGAAGCAGGAGACTCCTTTTCCTGAAACGCACCGGCTGGATAGATGACGCCTTTTAAATAATACTCATTTCTTGCTGTCCCTGATCCTTGCAATGTTGTTGCTTACTTTGGAGGGGGAAACAAAATAGAAGTGGCGAGCCATATCTCTCCATTCCAAAGGGAGTGGTTTCCCAAGAAAAGCATAGTTTTGTTCCCTTGCTATTTCCTTTCGGCAGTGCAGACAAGCAGGCAGCAGACCCGCTACTAAAATTGACCACAGCAGCTAGGAAACAATGCTCACACACAGAAAATACCTGTTGTAGTTTGTGGGCAGCAGGTGGCCTTTTTTCTTTTTTTTTTTTGGAGGGTGGGGGCACGATCTGAATTAAGTGACTTACTGCTTTTAAATTCTGAATTCACTACAAAAAGGAAAATCATCACGAAACAAACTTTTTACAGTCTAAAATTAGGTGAGATGCTATTGAAAATGAAAATAACTTCCAGCTTTATTTTAAGAACTGAAATTGTGTTTCCTGCTTCCATTGCTACGGTTCTTCTGGAAAGGAAGTCTCCCACCAGTAACGGACAAAATATAGAAAGCCTTGTGGATTCAAAAATGTTCTCCCCACACTTCTGTAAAAATAAAATCCAGAGGCTGGTAGAGAACACTGGTTTCACTGTAGAAGATACAATGTCAAAGAGAAAAAAAAACATGCTCACTAATACAATAGGTCATTGTACTCAGAGATCTACCACATATGTTACTCCAAGGGCTCTCAACCTTAAACTTGGAAAGTCTAAGACACTGGAGCCATGATATATAAAGTAAGACCCAAGTTCCAAATATTTGATTTAGCAAAGTAAATATGGTTGTTTTTATTGGGTGCAACAAGCATTTTTCACAGAGTGAAGAATTATGGTAAACATCTGCTAATCATACTCACAAAAGAGGTCATTGTGTTTAAATCCAAGGTCATATTAATAGCTATATTTAATTAATAAAACCCAACAGTAATATTACCCAAGTTTCCAACAACGTCTGCTTCCTGACGCTCAAGGACCTATTCATTAATGGACCACTTATATTGGGTTTTCTTGATATTGCTGCTAAATTCTTACAAAGTTTTTAGGCCATACAACAGAGGCCTGACTTAGAAGTAAACTGCATCGTGCTCTGCTATATGTCTCTGGGGTACCGTACCATGGGGACGTAGCTTGTGAACACATGCACTAACAAAAATACTGCAGTACGTGATATTCCATGAAGGTGGTCTCGCACTTCCACGTTCCCATCTCTTCTCCCATACTATGCAATAGGTGAGAGGATCACAGGTGCTTCTGACTTAGGAGATAATATCCTGTGTTCAAGCACTCACTGCCTAGATGCCAGTGAGAGCTGCACCTGCGTTTTCATGAGAGCTTAAAAAAGTGGGAAATAAAAAAAGAAATCCTAACTTCTCAAGAAGCGTTGGCTTTCCTTCATACTTCCAACCCAAGCCCGGTTAGATCTGGTAGGGTAATTTCTCAACGTGTTTACAAGTTGCACAGGCCTGGTGTATTACTGCCCAAAGTGAGCCAGGCAGTTCGATAGCCCTAGTTCGTTTTGCCTGTTGAAACGTTGTTGATCTCAAACAGGAAAATGAACCCGATTTTCGCTTACTCAGGTGTTAAACAGCACAGCTTTTTTCAAATCTCAGGAGGTATCCTGGATGAAACTGATACAAATGAGAAATGAATCAGATCTTAGATCTTCTTGTGCTCAATTGTTTATATTTAAGGAAAGAGATCTATCGAAAAGTAGGTTTTGTTGCATGCCCAGGCTTCCTCATGTATCTGCAGTCATTGATGTTTATAGATTTTCTCTGTGAAAGATAAATCTAGCTTGTTGCATGAAAAATCCTCGAATGCACTGATGTTTATTCACTGAATTTCCATATCCTTTACACTTGAAGTTATTTTCTCTTTTCCACAATGTATGTGAAAACCATGACATTTTATATATTCTATACAAGTTCCTCACACCATACTGCACTATTTCCATGTTATTATATATATTGCAGTAATGCCATTTCCAATTCATTACAGAACACTACACACTTTTATGCACCAGATGTCCCAGCTTTGGTACGACTGAGCTATTTTCTGCCCACCAAGTCTTGAAGGCAAAAATAGTTGTTCCTGTATCTCTGTATACAGCCAGGTCACTTCACCTGCTCGTGTCAGACTTCCACCCCGGCAGACTCGGGGGCTTTGTCTTATCCTGCCTTTAGACAACTTGTCACTGAAGACAACTGTGGAAACCTGCGTTATGTGCAGAGCTGTAACACTGCCCAGTGAGGCCTTGCATAAAGAAATTTGGACACGAGAGGATGTCCTGACAACGCAGTGCTCAGACAGTTTTCCTCCAAAGGGCTCTATCTGCCTTGGGTTCATGGCACACCAGGTGGATTCTCTACATCTCCTGCCCTTAAATCTACAGCTTACCTATTTTCAAGAAGCCTGAGTTTGTTCATGAACAATATAACCTTGATATAAGAGCAACAAAAGCAGCAAAAAACACCCTGTCCACAGCTGAGTGCCTATCACGGGCCTGCAGCCCCCCAGACCTCATCAGCTGCCATTCAGGAAGCTCCGTGCAACGCTCTCAGCACCTTCCTGTTATACGGAGACCTCCCAGCAAACAAAAATGAATCCGAGGTATCCTGGGAGAGGTCCGTGATGTGGGGAGCTGAGAGGAGGGCAGAGCAGGGGAGAAGAGAGGAGAGCGGGCAGTGAGATGTTCCCACATCCAGTTCCACTCCTGTGGATTACCTTGCACTAAGTTCAGAGCTCGTCACTGAAGGGATCCCACCAGGCTGTACTAAATTTCGGGTTTGGTACCTCCCGCACGCAGGCTCTCTGCAGAACTGGAAGACAAACCGGCAGGTGAGTTTACACACACATCGATCGCTTTGGGCAGCGAGTAGCAGCAGCGTAAGCAAGTCGTGGTGATAAATCTTAGGCTGCAGTAACTCATTAGCCATTTTGGCATCACACATGAAACGCATCAACTTGATCTAATGTACTTCAGTGCTCTCCGCTATCACCCGCGCCGACTGTGCTTTGTTGAGATGAAGGGCTTTTTAATCCAAATCAGAAAGCGATGCTTCTGCACCGATGCTCTCATTTAGAAGTTATAATTAACAGACTTACTGCTAATCAGATCTCATCATACCTCTCCCAAGGCCCCAAATGTGGGAAACAACAGAACAAATGACCAGAGGTGCCTCAAGACAGCATCTAAATTCGCGTCTGCGATTTTGTATGTCCAAATCCGCGCATTCATATGGAACAGTTTTTATCACAGGGTCCTTTGCTCTTTTTGTACTTTCCTTTCTGGAAGAATGGGCTAGAACACGGAGTCCCAGGTGGTCCTTGCACACTTCTCCCTGCTGGTTCACCGCCTCTCACTATAACAAACCTCCCCTCTGACCAGAACTTGCCAAAGCACCCCCAAATCATGCAGCACAGCTTTCAGAGCATGCTTCAGCTCCTCCCTGCGACAGCCACGCCGCCTTCAGCCCAGCTCGGGTCCCGGGACCAGCCGCGTGCGAGGGACTGCACGTCCAGCCCAGCCCACACCGTCAGCATTTTAACATCCGCGCCACTGCTGCATCGCAAAACCTCGGCATCCATCGCTTTGCCGTGCCAGATAACCCAAGGTAAGTCAGCCTGACTTGGTGTTGGTGCAGGCTCCCTCGCTGCTGGCCCTCCAAGTCCTGCACCTCCCCGAAGGGTTCAGTTTAGCACAGGGTTTGCTTCTTCACAAACCCTGTGCTCGTTCAGCGGAGCCCATCAAAGACCAGAGCAGCTCTTTGACTTGGAAGGCGCATCCCCGCATTAACATAGGTGCAGTCATACCCAGGATGTTTTCAAAGCAGATGACCTCACAAGTCATGGGCAGCACACTCCTGCCGTGGTTACAGAAGGATTACCCGAGGTTTCTCCAGCCGTTGGCTCATCCCTGACCTCCATTTTCTTCATGCCTGTGGTCAGACCAAAGCTAGCAGCGAAGGCAGCACACAAGCTTGCCAGCAGCTGAAGATCTGCCACCAGCTCCCTGAAAAACGTGCAACCAGCACGGGGAGCCGGGCAGGGGCTGCGCGGCCACCTCGGCTCCCACCCACCGCCCGGGGACACCGAGCCGCTTGCCGGGGGCACAAAGTGCCCTCAGCGTGCCCACCGGCACTCACCAGAGCCTCCTGCTCTGCGCTCCTGAGCCCACGCCAGCACGGCAGCAATCAGACCTGAAACTTCACTGAATTTTACCGGCAGCATCAAACCTGGAGGGAGCATCATTCCCCCAGAAGTTTCTGACACATTTGCTGCATCTTTAACTTCTGGAAAGCAGCTTTAAAACCGGTCCAAGAAAACCAAAGGGACGGCACAGGAAAACACATTGTGCACACACAGGAATGTCTCTGAACAAGGTTCTTTGCACACCCTGTACAGGGATCCTAAGCAGAATCCTTTCCAGGCTTAAGGAGTTTATTACCCATGCCAGTTTATATTTTCTATGTAAATTCATGCAGCTGCCTTGAAAGGAACCACAGGTTTCTGTAGAGCCAAACTTTCTTTGTGAATTAAGAGTAAAATGTGCAAATTCACTGCTTAAGAATTAAATGTATGTATTTTTATTGCAGCATGAACAGGTTTTTTGTAAGGTGAACAAGAGCTCATAGAGCCAGGGAAGCGTTTATAAATATAACACTTATTCTTGTACAATATGTATATTTTGCCTTAATAAAAACAGAACCTGATCATTCAGCATCAAAAATCACAGCACAAAATTTGTATGTTTTTCTCAAGACAGAAATTCTCCCTCATTTTCCACGCCACACACTGAAACTCCTGTTCTCTGCAGACAAGACATTGTTTTCTTGGGTTTTGTTTTAAAACAGTACGGAAAGAAAAAATAGCAGAGGGTGTCACTGCAAACACATCACCACGTACCATAAAAATGAAAACAAACCTGATTAACTCAGTTTAACGAATGCTTCCAAGTTCCTTATCAGTACCTGGGACGTATCTGGAAGGGAGCTTTCCCACCCTAAGAGGAAGTGCCAGGGGTGTTCCCCACTCCCAAGGGGAGGCAAGGCTGGGTGGTTTGTCCTGTTGCGATTTAAATACGGTGTGATCCTTATGCAGTGCTGTAAAGTCTGCTCGGAGCATGCCAGTACATGTCAGCCTTCCCTTCACTGTGTAAGACAACATCCGCCTCCATGCAGAGTTCAAAAATATTTGACGATTTAAGCCAGCTTGCTACACTTAGGTTAGAACACAAAGCAGACTGCAGTGCTCAATATCAGAATCAGCATTTTTCCCCCCGACGTGCGAATACATATATTTAGATCAAATAGGCTTTTGGCATCATTTTCGCATGCCTACATCCAAGCCTACTGGTACTAGAAATCCTCTCTTCAGTATCATCATCGGAGGATAAAGACACGAGACTTCCCATTCTCCAAGGACTACCAGTCTCCTTAAACATAAATCTGCTATTGTGCGAAAGACACAATCTCTAAGGATTTCTATCGCAAAAGAACAAGGAAAATAGCCCAATAACCAAGAAAATGGAGCAGTTTCAGAGATTGGTGTGTTCAAGTAATATAAAGCAATTATGTGGTTGGATGAAGGTAAGGAAGGGAACAAAGACAGAAGTTAGCATTTTTTGGAACCGAAGGGAAGGTCTGATTTGGTAACACAGCAGCATCCTCAGGAACTGCAAACTAAAGAAGGGCTGCTTGGGATGCAGTTCAGCCCCCGCTGTGATGGTCCCAACTCCGCTCTGCTCCAGATCAAGCTCCAGTTACCAAAATGTACAGAAAGAGAGGGCAAGCTTACTGCTACGCACCCCCGCGCTACGAGGAGAACAAAGCACACAGCTTTGAGAAGCGCCGTAAGCTTGGTCCTGCCAACAGCCAAACCAGCGACAAAACCCCACGTGCTTCTCTGAACAATTAAGCAATTCATCGGACATGCAATTCACAATATTTTTCCACAACCGGGTGTGTAATTTGGGCTTGTTAAGCAGGCCCCGAGAAGCATTGTCCCACAGGAACGATTTCATTACTCTCTAAATGCCACGTGCAGGGCAGCAGCGTACACGTTAAGTGCTGGGTGGTCTCGTTTCCAGCGCCGTAACATCTAAACCACAACAAGGGGGCTGCTCCAACACCAAGCCCCAGCTTTTACTCCACCTCAGGAACCTGGGAGGTTGAAGTGCTGCGAGGCGATGCGGAGCAGAGCCCCAGCTACCAGCGCTGGCGTGGCCCTACTGATTTAGGGCTGCTGGGCACCTGGTGCAGTGCTTTGGGGATGTCTCACCTTTGTTACCTGCTCAGCTACGAGCTCGCAACTCATGGCAGGAACCTCACATGTAAGCACATTTAAGGCAGGACCGACCTGGGGACGCACAAGCTACGTTTGGTTGATCGTGTTAGCAAATATCCTCGCCCGAGCCTCGCTGTTTCCTAAGAGGGGTTGGGAAACCTTCCAGGGGGAATGTGTTGCCTACGGCCCCAACCTCACAGGGAAAGGCGAGAGATCAGAGAGACGCTAGAGCCTGCGGGATGGCAAAGGGGAGGAGGCACAGCCAAGAGGCAGCGAAACTCCAGAGGCACCAGGTCCTGACTCAGAGTGAATGCACAGCATTACCCCTGGTAAAGTTAAAAGATTTCCAGGAGTTTTACTGAGGATCTGCCCAAATGCACTGGATATATCATCAACAACAAAGTTGTTTTTTTTTTTCCCCCCCAGGATTAACTACAGGGTGCAATTTTCTCTCCTTTTTTTCACTATGACTGTGTACAAGCAAAGCTCCCTGCAGAAATTACTCGCGTTTCAAACGTTACTGCTAATCTGCAATACAGCGTGTGCTGTTCCCTAGCAGAGTCATTAAAACACGCACGGGTCAGGATGCTGAGGTTGCACTCACGATTCTTTATAGTTACAATATTAGTAAAGTATTTACTAAATTGACTACCACCTACTTTAAGTTAAATTTGCTGACAGATAAACTGAGCATAACCTCTGGCATTTTCAGACGTTTTCTTATGAATAGATATATTTTGCATGTTTTTGCATGCTAGGCCCTTTCCAAAATGCTGATTTGATCTCTGATATCAGGGCTTACTCACCCCCTTGAAGGTACAAAAGAAAGGTAGCAGTAGCTTGCATGTGGGTGAATTAGACTTTAATGTATAGAAAGTACAAAACTTACTCTCTTTAGGTTACTTTAGATTCAAAAGCAGCAAAAGAATATTAAAAACTCTGCACTATTTCTGCATTGGTTAAAAAAACCCTGCTGAGATATAAAAGAGGGGAGATATAAAAAGAATATTATTTGCATAGTCATAAATCATTATAAAATAATGATTCTTTAGCCAAAAAAAAGCACTCTTTCACAAGGGCAATCTAGCTACCAGAGAGTGCACTATCTGTTAGCATCCTGTTCTCAAAACAGACATCTCTGGACAGATTTGTTACAGTTTTGTAGATGCTAATGTGTAAACAGATTGTAAAATTATTTTGGGGCTTATAATAGGATTTAATGTGTTTAAGAGGTAGTCTTATACCTCTTTAACAAAGAGGCTTACAATATGGTAAGAATGTATCACAAAAAAATATAATGCTTTTAACAGATAAATCCTCTTGGCAAAGGCTGTAATCTTTCAAACTTAATTGGTGAACTCATTAACGAACAACTGCCACTACAAGAAGAAAGACTATTGTCAGCGACTTATCGGGCAATGAGATAACAAACTTAATTATTGTTTTCAGTGGATTTACATTTGCTTCCTTTAGGACACTAGATTTTCTAAACATTATTTCCTCGCCTGTACGCAATTTTTTTCCCCTATAGGAGAAAAGCAAACCTATCTACAGCAGCAAATAAGGAAAGAGAAAAACCCAAACCATCGCTGCTTTGAACTAAGCATAACACAGTACTAAAACTTCTGTCTTTATTATCTACTTGTAAAAAGTTATAAGCCTGTAAACTAGTTAATTTATGAGCCATGTTAATCATTTGTTCACATTTGATCTGAGGTTTAGCAAACACGGTTTCCTGGGACGTAGGAGGATAATTTGCAGGTCCAGCTTGGCTCCTGAGGGGGCACTAACTAATTTGACACCGTTACATGACATTGATGGCAGGCACACACTAATGACCGAGCTGCTAGATGCTCCTGTCATCTTGTCGCTGCAGTGAAAAGCAAGTTTCTTCTTATTGCCAAAAAAGTGCAGAGCGGTCCTACTAATTATTCAGACACGCACTATAATGAGAATCTTAGTGCTCCCTCCCAACACACGAACCGCTCGCTAAAGCTCCCATTTGTCTGATACGGTGGCTGATTAGAATTTGTTTCTTGAATAGTAAAACCACGGCTTAAAATAAAGCAGAAAGGATAAACAGCCTTTTATTCTGCATAAAACTCAGAAAGTGGCCATTTTGGTTTTAAGCTGTTTGGTTTTTTTTTGTCATTTATTTACACCCAAAGAACAGAAAATCAGATTAATTTTTAATAGTACTTCTTAAACAACATATATATCTTCATCAAGTTATACTGTCAGGATCAGTCAGGACATAAATCCTGTGGACAAAGGGTGCCTCAGAAGGTATTTTATTCTCCCTCTCTTAGGAGAAATGACGTTGGCTAGAAGAAAAAATTGTATCAAACAAATCACAGGTCAAAAAAATGTCTGTCATTCTTTCCAGATTATATTGTCAGGACAACTGATTCCCCAACATGAACTTTGGAGGTGTGTAAGGGCTTTACACATCACAGAATGGTTTGGATGGAGAAAAAAAAGAGGAGTAAGAAAAGTTGAATGGTATTTTCCAGAATCTGTATTTATTCCTCATTTCAGGCCCCGATTCAGCGCTGACTACAGAGCATACTGCAGCTTCGTACCTGCGCTGTATTTACGATTCTGTAATTTTCTCAAGCCTTTGCAGCCGCACACAACTGCAGTGCACAAAGAGGGCAGCGGGCCCACCGGAGCATGTCATTACGCTACATACACAGACTGAAGATACGTTACTACCCTGTAAAGGAGCCCGAATTTCTAAGGATAACACTTCGCTCTTTCTGAAAAGCAAACCCTGCTAAAAGCGTTTCAAGTGGGCCACCCAAAGCCTCGCACGAGCTACTGAGTCATTTAGAAAAACGTAATAAACTCGAAAGTGTTACACACAGAGGTGAAGGAGACACGCGCTGCAGTACCACCCCAGGACAGTTTGAAAGCCGTTCCGGGCTAATCGCTCTCCCGGGGCCTGCAGGAATTCGGCCAGCGGCCTCCCCTCGCACGCCGCACCCGCACGGCGCTGGGAGCACGCTGGTGACCCGACTGCAGGCCCAACCTGCGCCCCGTGGCCCTCGTCTCCTCGCTGCTCAGCAGCCCGCTGCCTGCTGACTCACACAGATAGGTATCTGTGCTTAGGAGAGGTTTAATTCAGGTGGAGGCCGATGCCCACGGTTCTCACAACGCCCCTTGGCCAGGAGGGGAACAGGGAGCAGGCCGCTGGCAGCACGGGGGGAGCCAGGGGCTACGAGGCACAGAGCTGGGAAGCCCAAAGAGCCCCGGCCACACAGGGCCGTGGTCACCCGTCGGAGCACTGAGGGACACGCGTGCTCCTGCCCAAACCTGTGACACTGCAGGGCCTCGGGCACTTCACTCGCGGCCCCAGAAATCCCAGAAATCCATTTTTGAGTAACTTTCGCCAACTGCAGTGCCACAAATCTGTTACCGAGTGGCACGACTTCCGAGATGAAAGTGAAAGCACATGTTTTGGGAGCCAAAGCGATGTAACGTAAATACTGGGTACACGCTGTTACATGTCATTTTGCAGCGCAACATGTGAAGGGCACATGAATCATTAGCGAGAGAACAACTCTGGCACCTACCCCAGAAATACCTCAGTCAGCACTGAGCAGGAAAGAAAAGATCAAAAAGAGATCCCAGAATCATAAACGGAGGCTCAGCTCCCGCAGAAAGATACACTTAGCAGCACTCATCTCTTTGGAAAATAGAGGCACTGTATCCAAGATACGGCACCGCTAACATTTTCCACATGGCTGGGGATGGATTGGTGAGTGGCCTTCTCCTAAACATCATCATCTATACGTGCCAGCTGTTGGAAAAATGAAGACACAATGCATTTTGCACTCCGTTCTCATAAACCCAGGGTATTAATTCAGGCAGAGGAGGAGGAGAGGCGCCGAGGTTATTTCAAAGCAGGTTAGGCCATGCTCAGCCAGGCCGTGCAGACACGCTGCGGCAGCCTCCTCGCACGGCAGGCCAGAGCACGAGGAGGGATCCTTTTACATCCAGGGTGACCTGGGCAACGGCAAGAGGCCACGACTGAGCGCTCCAACGTCCTGCTGTCAGTTTAACTGTTAGCTCGCAATGGATTCGGTTGCACTTCCCATTTGGGGCAGGTTTGTCCTCAAACGCTGGCTAAGAAATCTTGGGCAAGAGGAAGCAGCAACCACTAAAGAACATTTAAAAAAAATATCTCACCCACAGTTTCAGAAGAGGAGGCAGGAGCCTCCCTGCTGCCCCCGGGGTCTGCAGCAGCCCCACAGCCTCGAGGTGCCCCACAGAAAGCGGGTGCTGGCCCTGCTGCTGGAGATACTCTGGGATGATGGTGTGGCCCCGTCGTGCAGCTACTGCTCCCTCTGGGTGCCTCTCTATTGCCCAAGCTCTACACAGGTTACAGCACTAATACCATTTCACAAATTTATTGCAGAGTTTTATCACAAATACCGTTTAGCTAATTATTGTACAAGAAAGAATAACCAAAGCTTTCTATTTTCTTCCTCTGCGCACTATGGTTGGTCACAAAGAAGAGCTCCTTCCAGTGTGGCCTGGGCATAGGCTGTGATGTAAGCTAAAATAAGCGATGGTTTCACCGCATTGATCCATGCAATCAGCAATCACACATAACCCTCTGCAGTACTTCGAGGCTCCCAGACCGCAGCCTGGGCAAGGAGACAAAGTCAGACTGCAAGATGGCACCCAGCTAAAGCAGCAGGAGGGTTTGCTTCATGGCTGGCCACATAAACAAGCCACAAAGAAGGAAGCCGGTCCTATGAAACCCCCCAGAGATATCCTGGAGAAAAAGGGCTAAAGTGCGTACACAGGTGTGTTAAGGGTGCAAGAGAAAGATGCTGGTAAAAGAAAAAAAGAAGACACCAAAAAAAGCCTGGTCATCTCCATTTGCCACCTCTTCTCATCCTTCTGCCACCACTGGACAAAGAACAACAAACACATTTAAACTTAGAGTCAAAATACTGATTCCTCGGCATGCAAGAGAATCGAAAACCATGCAAAATGATCTCCCCTGAGTGACACAACTCCTCTGCTTTTTACTTCTCCCGTGGGCAGAATATAGCCCAATAGCAAGGGACACACACACAGATTTTATTTTGTAAGAGAATGAGGCAGGTTTGTGGTGATGCTGCCCTTGGGCTTCTGGGATTTTGTTTGTTGTTGTTGTGTGCTTTTTTTTTTTTTTAAATAATTTAGCAAGTTATGCTTCCACGTAACGTATGAAGGTGATTTGATGTGGTAATTACCTATTACATTTGACAAGGTAATTAATGTGGCAAAATACCACTGTACAATATGTAAACTTAGTTTGCTATCATCAAAACACGTCTGTTTAGGAGCTTGTTCTGTTTGGAGAAAAAAAAAAAAGAAAAAGAAAAAGGATGGAAAACTCCTAACAGTGTATATTCTGTCAGCTGGAAAGTGTAAGGACTGACCTTCAGCTTCAAATACATTCCTGCCCAAACAGGCATTCTCTAGCAGAACCAGAGAACTCTAAAAACAAGCAAGACAAAATTAGCAACATCTTCCAGGAGCAGTACAGAATTTCATAGAGATCTTTAACACCTCAGGTAGAAACACCTGAGACTTCGACATCAATGCTTCCTTACTGCTCAGGAATAAGATATCCCTGAAAACTGTTTTCTTTTCAGAAATTCCCCTCCAATATGTCAGGTATATCAACTCGGAATGAAAGGTTGCACTGCTCTTGGAAAATGAAAACCAGCAGCATCACTAAAAAGATGCTCAAAAATTTTCAATCATATTAAATGCTCTGATGACTTTGTCTCTAGATGAAGCCATCCAAGCATGCAGTGATGTAAAGGAGAAGTCAAAAAACCCATGCACAAAGCTAAATACAAACTAAGAGGAACAAAGTAAATATTGTTAATGTTGCTAGTACTAAATAGTAAAATATTCCTAAGTGCAGCACGCATTCAGCCCTTGTACTTGGGCCTACGGAAAATAAAAACGTTCTTGATAGAAGTGCCCAAAACCAAACCAAACCAAAAACCTTCCGCAGTTACATAGAGACACCTTCCTGGAGCTATCAAGTAGCAGGATTAACTTCTACTTCCAGCTCAGATTTCTACTGCTACTGTATTCACATTAAAAGGTCCTAAACAGTTTATGGTTTGAAATAATCCTGACTACAAGGTAAATCTGTTTGCACAAAGACTAGCAAAGAATAAGAACACAATACAAGCTTCCAGCTACAAAACCCAGGTGATTCAGAAGCAGAGGCATTCAACCTGCAATGCCACATTTAAGAGTTCGTTATCGTTTTTCTTACTGACCGTAACCTCAGTTACCAAAAGGTAACAAGAAAACCCAGACTCTACTCTGAAACCTTCATCACCAGAAGAACCCGTGGAAGCACAGCAAGGACCCGCTGCTGAGGGCGTTTTTAGGAGCTCTGCCTTTGCACTACTGGAGGCATTGTCACTGCAGCAAGCGCTGGACACCAAACCTAAATCCTAGCAAACAAAACCAAAGGTTTGTGTGAGGAGTACCAAGGAGTACCAAACCTAAACCAATCTCCCCCCACCCCTAATTCAAAGAAATTTAGGAGAGTACTTCCAGAGGAAGAAGGCCCCAAAGAAACCCTTGGGAGAGCGTTAACCTCCCTCCCCTTAGCCAGTCGCATCCCTCCCCACAGCACTTACTCCCCAGCTGCAGAAAACAAAGACCGCTGCTGGGAGAGCCACGCTCGTGAGAGGACAGGCTAAAAACCCACACGGACGTCTCCCAGCGGTTCCCTTGACTACTTCACAGGAGTGCTCCTTCAGGGCGCCGCCGGGGCTCATTACCCGGCTCCCCAGGCACAGCTCCACCACGACACAAACAGCCCCCCCATGCACTGTGCCGGCAGGCAGACACCCGGGTTTCATCGGCACAACCCAGCCGCGTCCAGGGGCCCCTCCTGGTCCTCCCTTCCCTCCCAGGACCCGAGCGAGGTGCCTGCCAGCAGCAGCGCGATCCTGGCTCCTTTCACACCCAAGCACCAAGTGGCAGACGGAGGAAAACCTCTCCTTTCCACAGGTTCTTCTGTTACTAATAGTTTTGATTTTATGACACAGAGGTGAGAAACAAAACCCAACATTTGACTGAACTGGAAAAAAAAAAAAAAAAGAAAAAGGAAAGGAGTGCTTTCTGTGAGGTATTCACCTCTGAACGATTCAACAGGCTGAAAAGGCTTGGCTCCCGGTTGAGCAGAGCAGCTGCCAACCCCGTGCTTGGCCGGGGAAATTCATCCAGATGTGGCAGCACTGGATGCAGTAGCACAAGGAGGGGCTGGGATGAGAGGAGCCAGAAGACCCTTCCCAACCCACGTCCCTGCTGCAGGAGAAAGGAACGCTCGGTGACAGCGGGCCACCCCTGAAACAACCACATCGGTGAACCTGGGCTCCTCACAGCTCCCCAGCACAAGTGTCCCCAGCCCTTAAACGCATCGCAGGTCCAAGCTGCTGAGACCACGTCCCTTCCTCTGGTTCAGCTGAACCTGCACCAGCTGGTGCAGGCACCTCGAGAACATGGCGAGCTCGTTGGGCCATGGGTCCAACACAGCTTGAAGAGGCAGCCTGGAAAGCCTTCTGTCTTCACAAGATTTCAAAATTAATGGATTAATTAAAATGCATTCACGAAGGAGAGTAAGGAAGAAAAGAACACTTCAGGGTGGCTGCAGCTTTATCTAAAAGTTCCTATGCACTTACATAAACCTAAAAATTAGCCCTGTTTTCTCATTACGTTAAACAGTGAAATCTTTAAATCCTTTCTCACAAACTGTCTTGTACACACACGGAAGCAGTGCTACCATTTGCACTCTCTCCTCTTTTTAAATATATTTTTAGCAGTGGGTAAAAAAAAAATAAAAAGACAAAAAAGAAACCCCACACTTGAATCTATCAGCAACACTTTAAGGGTCATGTAGCACAATCCTGGAGAGTGACCGAGAAGTCACAGAGCTCCGCAGCACTTCGTACTTATTGCAGGAGCCTCTCTCATAATTAATGCAGCTGAAAACAAAAGTCATTCCTTACATTTTTTCATAAGGGCAAAAATGCTTCAAGAAATGTAATTAAGTTATACATTGAGAAATGTTTTTTCTTTTTGATATTTTAATTATTCATCAGGTATAGCATTGTTTTACTGTATGAAGTGTTTGATGTACAAAAAAGCTTGTTCTTTCTGAAGCATAATTTCAGCCTCAGTTCAATTATATTCTTCTGAGCAGCACCTAAGGAGAATTTTGCTAAATCATAGCAAATTGTATTTTCAGGCAGTGGGAAAATTCAGTCTTGAACCTCTCCCCTTTGCTCCCCTCCTGAGCCTTAACTACGTTGTTTTCTTACGATTAATTATTTAGGTGGTTCCAGTAACAATCTATGATTACTGCTGTAGTCACACAGAGCTCAGGTGAGCGGTGATACAATTCACTGCTGTTTCATTCCGCCTAGGACTTGTACCGCCTGAGAAATTCTGCTTGAACTTAAAACTTGCTCAAACTTAGCAATTCAGCACTCCAGTGTTATTTTTCTAGGACGTAACTAGCAATAAAAGATTGCTATAAATACGTTCTCCCTATATTCACGCACTGCGTAAATAGACTTTAATGGCAGTAATTGAAATCTGAATGGGATGCCAACACCTCAGGCAGACTGACGCGACATTTAATTTATACAATTAAACATGAGGGTGGGGAAGCACAAAACAAACAATGTTTGTTAGTCGCATGCTTTACATCAGACATGTTTTCTCAGTTTATCTGTCCTTGTTTTGGTTTGGCAGGGCAACAGATCTCACGAGGCAGAGGATCAGCCCCGGTAGGGCCTGGCAGCGTGGCAACGGCTGGGAGCCCACCATCAACTTCTCCAGATCAACGGGAGCAGAGCGGGCAGCGGGGCCACCACCACCCAATGCCCACGTGGAGCTCAACAGGCAGAGGCACTGCTTTGAGGATGCACAGGGTGAACCCAAGGGCAAAAAGCCATTTTAAACCGCGTGCACTCGACCACCAGCCCTCCAAAGGCAAGGCAACGTTTAATTCCCTTCACCCGATGGGCTCCGGATTGGGCCCCATCTAACTTCATGTCTCTGAAGACTCAGAGGTTACGTTCCTGCCAACACAAATCACGGAGTTAAACCTGGGGGAAGCCAGGTATGTGCGAGTCCCCTACACATAAAATATAGCTTAACCGTGGAAGCAGCCACAGAACTGTACAAGTACTTTTTTCTACTGCAATACAAACCAGCAAAGTACGAAGTCAGGCGCTAACTCTTCTGTACGCCCTAGGGCAAGGAAAGATCTTACAGCCTGGCATTTTAAAGCTCAGCACAGATTCAGGTCTCCCATCCCACTGTGAACGTCTTGTCTTCAGGTACAGTATTTCCTGCAACCCTCTTAGTAAATGAACTGTTTCTATCCGCACGCTGATTCATCAAATCACACTGAAGCATCTCTGCCCAAGCTATAAATCTAGAATGTGTCTTTTATTAAATAGTGCCCAAGAAGAGCACCTGTAATTGTCAGAATTACAACTATTGCCAGAGGAAGCAGACAGAAGAGCAAAGAGAATTGTATTTTATTTTTTTGTTCAAAAAAGTCATTGTTTTCCACCTTGTCGCAGATAAGGTACTGCCTTTCATATATATGTGCACAAAACTTAGTGAACTTAGTGAAAGTATGGCAGAGAGCATGTGTGCACATACAGTGCATGTTAGTGCAAATGCATGCATCAGCAATATGTGACTTTTAACACGTATCAAAATCACTCAGGGGGTTTTATCCTTTCTGAATCTGCACTGTATGGTCCAGCGGCATTATATCAGCTCTTAATACACGCAGGATACAAATCAGGTATCTCCCTTGGTGGTGCTGAGGCGCTGGGTGAAGCAGGTGCAATTTCTCAGCACACATCTGGGCAAGCATTACGGTATGAAATACACACACGGTGATGGGCAAGGTGGAACGGGAGGGGAATACAACAACTGAGGCTAAATATGTGGAAAGTCAGTGAAACCTGGCTCATGCCACAGATGAAATGAGTTGTACAAAATCTCAGGTTGCCTTGTGCAGCACTGCCGAGCACGCTAGCCTTTGGACACGAACCATTAAGAGTGGAAACAAGCAGGTTTCATCAAGTCCAACAGCAAAGCCGGCATAACTTTCCAGGAGAGGATTTCGATGCCAGACTCTTGTAGGACACAGTGTGACCTGCAGGTTTAAGGAGACATTGTGCCTGTGCACACGAAGACCGCACACTGCCTCTTGTGAACGTTAAAATCCAGCCACCTTACACAACCCGGCCCACCAAATTGCAACACCCAGCAGCAGGCGCGCTGCTGGCGAGGAAATGCCTCGTCCCGCTCTGAGAGCGCCCACCACGCAGCGCCATATATCCTCAGCTTGCTGACCACGCTCCCGTGATGGCAACAAGAAGGGAGATTTTGCACTTTCCATTCATTCAAGGAACTCCTGCTCATTCTCCAGAGAATGCTTCCACCTTGCTATTGAGAAAGTTAATAACATAACTCACCTCACGGACCACGCATCGTCGGTGAGATTAGTCAGTAGGCAATAATAAGTCAAATAAATTAACTGAATGAAAATAAAAATGTATCTATTGTACCCATTATTTTTGCCACAAAGAAGCTTTAATCCACTGTTTTAGTTCTACCTCCAATTGTGCCATAAGTGTGTATCCACAGCACATGATTTTTTCCTTTGGGATTTTTTTTGTCCTTGCATCTTTTGCAGAAAATGAAGTCTCATCTTGCTTAATCCTCATCATATGAATACGATCAGCTTTATTGCCATTAACTGCATTCTAATCCTGTTCAGATAATTCATCAGTTTCTCGGTTTCAAAAATACAAAAAGATGTAATCTAGTTTTTCACCATTAGCATCATATTTAAAAGTCATTTTAAATTTTATCTTAAAAGCTGACTGACCCGCTTATTTAAAACATGCATGAGATACTGTTTCTTTTTTCTTTCTTTGCCATGAACTACGCTGACCATATCTGTAGAGGCTAGTGTCACGATGTTAGTTTAAGATATAACTAAAGACAGAGCTTTAACTTCAAACCTGTATGTTGCAGGACTACGCCCGAGTCACATCAACTTTCTTCAGCCACAAGGGAGTTAAAAAGCTCGCAGCGAACAGGGCACAACAGTGGCCTCTACCAAACCCGAGAGAAGTAGCTTTAAGTTTATTAAACTGGAAGGTAACTGTTGACACATACTTGCTTTCAAGGGGTCCTTGGCAAGAAAGTGGCAGCAGTTACAACAAATTAACAGCATACAATAAAAATGCCATAAACATGCAGCATACATAATAAATCCAATCAAGTCTAGGAGTCGCACAGATAAAAATGACAAATGGCTACTGTCTCCAAAATAAAAAATACGCATTTCTCAAACGCTGTTGTTCATCATTACAACATATTTTTGCCCCTAAATCTAAAATACAAATTAAGTGATTCTAATACGAACAGCATTGTAGATAATATATTTACTTTCTCCTTCCCCTTCTCCTTCCCCCCTCCCCTCTTTCCTAGCTTGCGAAACCAGGGAAACTGCTTGGGGAAGCCTCCTTTGTGATGCTTTGCTTTCCAAAGACCTGTGATGTGCTGCGGTGTTTATACAGATGTGAGCCGAGCGATGTTTAGCAAAACAAAACGAGCATCCCTCGACTGACAGAGCAAAACCCCCACAGTACTTATGGCGATCCTGGCTCCGCAATTTATTGGCTGACTGCGTTAATTTCCTGCATCTGATCTGTTTCTAGTTCCAGCTGCTGTGGTGGGGATCTGAAATTTGCAGCCAATAAGATGCATTTTGAAGTTTGCAGAATTTCAGCTAAGAAGAAAACGGGTCGTCCCAGAAGGGAGCAAGCAGAGTTGAAGGTGGGGCTGTTCAGCATCTGGATGCAGGTTTGGGAGCCCTTACTGCTAGTGAGTGCCAGCTTGGGCAGCTTGGAGCAGCTCTGAGACCTCGCTCTGCTGTCCCCTGGACCTGCTCAGGCATCCCACAGGGGCCGCTGCTGCAGGGAGACTCATGCAGAAGACAGGAAGAACAAGGCTGCGTGTAGGAATAATTTACAGAATAAATAAAATAAATAAAGCGCTCCAACTGCATCAACTCCTCCTTGTTAATCCAAGGGGAGAAACAAAGGACTTCCTTAAACATCACCTATACGATAGGTGCAATAACAGAAGTAAATTGTAACAATTAAAAGTCATTAAAGGAAGAGTAATTAAGAATAGCTGTTTAGATAACAATGGCTTTCTTGAAATTCTCATAACTGAGGTCCTACTTTTTAATCACTCTTTTGCAACAACTCGCATAACTTCAGAATAATTGCAGATTCTTATACATCCGAAAGAGCATAAAGTAAAAACCATAAATTATATGCTAACTCCAGCTGTTAAATGTTGGCATTTTGTCTTTAAAAAAAAAAAAGTTCAAAATCTGTTTCCTTAAACCAAGGAAATGTGGAAAAAGGCCATCCTGCCAGTGGAAACATTCAACAGCAGAAAGCTCACGCTGCGGTTTCTTGCCGAGGCAGCAAACTTCTCTAAAAGGGAAGTTACTGCCAACTCAAATACTGTTTGCTTTCACACCCAAGAACAAACTGTGTGCATGGTGAAGGCTTCCTGAGGGCTCAATGCAGCTGGAGCATGCTGAATAAAGGTAACTAATGTCAAAGCTACTGTAAACTTGTTCTCATTTTTCTATCAGCAAGTTATCATCAATGGAAACAAGACTATTATGCTGCCATCCTTCCTTTAAAAAAAAAAAAAAAAAGGAGAGAGAGAGAGAGAAATGAACTTTTATTTACCCTCATTTTCATCCCCTAGCTTATTGTTTAGGGTATTTTGCTGTCGCTGTTCCTAAGCGGACAGGCACGGGGGCTTGTTTGCAAAACTTTCCCCTGCCCTCCAAGAGGACAGGTCAAGCTCAACTTCACCAGCACAAAAAAGATGAATTTCCAGGGCCGAACACAACACGCAGCAAGGTTACTCTCCCCAAGCAGGAAATGCAAAGGGAGGGTTTCACTGCAACTTCACAAATTAGAGCCAGAAAGCCGTGCCAAAGCAAACATCATTACTGGGAGGGCTGGGCTCTAACGAAGATCCCAGTTGGAGCGGTGTCCTGTCACTGCCCGCGGCTGTCACGCCGCGCGGGACACGCCGAGCGTGGCGGGGGTGCCTCTACTCACACGAGCGGTGGTGCAGGGCTTGGGGAGCACCGCTGGTGTGCGATGCGGGCAGGTAGCAGCTGCCCAGCCCCGTCTGGCTACCGGGGAAAGCTGCAGGCGGTATCAGGAGCGCTATCGTTTTCAAAAATATGCATACGAGAGATTTTTCCTCCTCGAGAGCGTGCCTGAAAGTTAAAAGCCTGAACTGTTGCGTTTACAGAAAGGGATTTTTCCCCTTGCACATAAAAGAAAACCGAGAAAGTATGGCTATTATGACAGCATAAGATAATACCGGTTTCATCGACAATTCCACTTTGAAATCAATAGTTATATTATTTTGAAATACAATGTAGGAAGGAATTAAGATTCTTGTAACATCTAAGAAAAACTAAACATTATCAAATCCTGCCTTCCCTCTCCTAGCCAGCTGGCATACCCAGAATCAAACACAGTTAATCATTTAAAGGAAGAATCCTTCTCAAAGTAGAAAATCACACTGTTTATTCCAGAACTCCTACTCAATACTATTTTTTTCTGCGTACTAGTGCCTAACACAACACGCTGAAATGGCATAAGGCATAAATGCATCTTTATGAAAGAAACCATGAGCACAAGGATGATTCTACAGCGGAGGCAACTGCTGTGCCTCGCTTCAGCTCCAGACAGGGCTCCGGGGAGTTACCAGCACCCTGACCTTCCCCGCGTCAACGCGTGCACACAGCTGTGCAAAGTTAGTCAGCAACCCGCTTCCTACCACGCGGACATAAAACGGGGGGGGGGGAAAAGTTACAACACGTAACATTAAGCACGAGCCCCCCTTGCACGAAGAAAAGCTAATCTTCCCTTCTGAATAAGGCGAGATAAAAACTTGTCAGCTCTCCTCTGGTAACAGAGCTGCAAAGCCTGGCTGCTCCTCGCCCTGCCCTGCGATGGATGGATGCCGCCTCGCTTCCCTCCTCCATCACTCCCCTACCTGCTCTGCTCGCCGGGGCGGCACCGGGAAGGAAGCACGGCGACCCCGTGCCTCGCCAGGCCCCCAGCTCTCCAGCTCCAGGCTGCTGCCAACGTCCTTGCAACCCCCGGCAAAACAGGCCACGGGGTTCACGGGAGCCGCCGAGCGCCACTACACCGAACATCTGGTCATGAATGAGCGGATTGCCCACTAACTCTCAGCATTGGGCAGCTGATGAAAAATTCAACATTTTCCTTGTTGGCACAGTTGTTTTGGAGAATTCTCTAGAGCTTCCTGAATTATATTAAGAAAATTTCACTGCAGCAATCTATATCTGTGCGAACAGCTGGTGTTGAAAGGGATCTGCTGCTCTCGGTGTGCTGGGGGACCTCCTGTTGGATCACGCTACTCTTACTACATTTGTCCTTGAAAACTTAGCTCCGCTTCGAGGTACTACAGGCACGGCGACAGGAACGCTGCTTCCCTGCCGCTTGAGAATGAAAAATAAATGTTAAATTAGGAAGGGCGACTGGGGGAAAGGAGAAGGCTCTCTGGGGCAGCCCGACACGGCCACGGGCCCGTGGGGCCAGGTGACAGCAGGACGGTCGCTGCGCTGAGACCCACAGTCACTTCTCGCCACTTTTTTCCCTCTCCCACTACTGTTTCAGTTACAGAAACCTCCGTTCTGAGGAGCTCCAGGTCAAACAGGTGAAATACCTCGCTACATTTCAAACCCAAGACTTCCATCCCGCGCTGGCCCTCGTGAAGCTGCAGCGCATCGGTTGTGCAACTCGAACCAGCTTGGTGCGGCGCGCCCAGCTAACCTTAACCTTAAAAACTGAGACATCAGGCAAAAAATGAAGGGGGGGACGGAGAATAAAAATCAAGCTAGAGCTCAAAAACGAGAAAAGAGCAACAGTCCTCATTTCAGGACAAAAGACATTAGACTTTCAAATTTTAAAATATTTTAAAGAAATTAACTTCTTGATAGTGCAATAGTATAATAATAAAACATGTATGTCTTTTTTCTTAAGGAAGTGGTAAACTTAAGTCATGCTAAATTTAGGCTATTATCTATGCAGCATAAATTTCACTTCTGTGTATAAATGCTAACTTGCATATTTCTCCATGGTAACTAAACTATGATTAAAACAACAGTGAAACCAGCCTTTAAAGCCACCTGTTTAACTAGGAACAACCTAATTTACAAAAATACTTAAACTTAGAAATTTCATGGGAATCTAGATCACGTTTTTCCCAGTAGAAAGCTCACTTTTCCATGATCGCATAATTGCAATATACTTGGCTTTGGTTGGTAATCTTTTTTTTTTTTTAAAAAAAAAAAGCTAGTGTAATTTTTTCATACATTGTTCAGCCTAACACAAGTGGTATTTAGGATTATAAAGAATAAGTCTCTAATAACGCTTTCCAAAAAGGAAGTTATTTTGCTCCTTTGAAGGGATTAATTTACCTAGAAAGTATCTTCATGTTTTACAAAAGGAACAAATGAAAGAAATGAGAAAATCCCAAACTGAAATTCCCATTAGATATGGTAAGACACCTTCAAAACTCATTTTTCTATTGCGATATCCTTGTAATTTACTAATGAAGAAATGGACTGTTTTTATGGGTCAAATTAAAGAAATAATTATAATACGACCCAGAATAGTAAAAGTGTAGGTACAAGCAATATTTTCTTATTTAATTATAAAGCATAAAAATAGATTTGAATATGAATCATTTTTAACCATAGAATTAAATTTAGTATTTAAATACTGAAAACCCCTTGAAGTAGAAATATAATCATAATAGGTTTGGTGTGAAATACATGACTCATATATTCATGACACATATCTAAAAATGCCTCATATTAAAACTTTATTAGAATAAAAAATTGATCACCATTTTTGTCTACTGGTTTTCGCATGATGTAATACCTAAGGCCAAATCTCGGGCTTTTAAGCAATGATGAGTGAAGTAGTTTCACTGTAACACCTCATAAAACGTTCAGAGTCCATTTCATTTACACTTGCCCATCCAATGTCATATACAAACGTACAATGGATGCTAATTAAATAACAATGATATTAACATAATGCCTACAAAACTCGACATTAAAACCTATCCCCGCTATTAAGAGGCCCGTAAGGATGACAGAGTAGAGCTCCCAAGTCATAACTAACACAACCAGAGAGCTTCTGCAGAGGAGTCCCTCGGCAGAACAAGACAAAGAGATTTGGGAATGGGCCGGGCTTCGCTCCTGGAGACCTCGGGGAGTCCAGCAGGACAACTACTGCACGCCTTCAGGCTTCACACTCAGCCTCTTCCCTACAGGTCATCGCTGCTAGCAGCCAGGTCTGGTGTTTTGGCTGACCGGAATTCTCACCGCAAATCCGACGCCATCTCAGCTTTGTTATTGTCTCGTCACCTTTGTCTCTTTCGATTCAGCTGAGCACTTAGAAGAAAATAATTATGGCCCTTTAGAGCAAATATGGGGCTTTGCTTGCTTGTTTAAAAAAAAAAAAAAAAAAGATTCCAATGGACATAGCCATTTGTTGCTGATGCCATCCGAGATCGCAGTAACTGAAGCACATTGAATGAACAAAGGCAAAATTATTTGTTTCCTGCCCCAAGTTTTTTTTGCTTTCCACACTATCAGAACACGGACAGTTCCACTGCCGGCCTTTCCTGTAACCCGTCAGGCACTTCATTTCACTAGAGGTCCTTCCATAAAGCAACAGAAAAACACTTAAAACTGAGCAAGTTATACCACGAGTATTGATTTTAGCCTACAAAGTAGGAACCACAACTAACTAATTGGTTTTTAAAATTACCAAATTTCAAACCCTTTCTCCAAAACCAGGCACTGTTCACAGCTTGAACATCAGTGGCCACCCGAGTCCCTCAGGAGGGCAGCTCAGCGGGCACGCAGGTGGGTTTGGGACAGGAGCCGAGCGTGAACACCGGTGAAGCATCCCCAGCCCTGCCCCTATCCACAGGAAGCTACACAAGCAACCGGAGGAACCAAGACATCTGTAAACTTCTCAGTGTCTCTTCATGCACAAGTCAAACCTTTGGGGAACCACGTTCAACAGATGAATTAACAGTGCTGGTTATGAATACATGGCCCGGTTCTACTCATCGCAAACCCGAAGGGCATCCCAGCTAATGCCGGACATTTTAGTGCTCCAAGGTGCTGCCACAGATCTCTGCCACGCTCAGAAATCAATCAGTTGGAAAGCTGATGTAGCCCTGTTACACTAATTAAACTTTGTTTTGCATCAGAGTCCTGCATTTGCAGTATGTGTACAGTATGTAAATTATACAAATTACAAGAAAAGTTGATTAGCGTAATTCAAATCTCAGCACAGTTACTAAAATTAACAATGAATACAAATTATACAGAATCACTTCAGCACGGCTGAGAAGCTCTACATATAACGCATGTTACCAAATTCACAGAAGTGGGCATCAAAACAAGCAAAAACACACAGTGAGAATACTACAGGTGACCTTTCTAAGGGAAATTTTGCCCCAGAAGAGTACCTCTCATCCCAGCTTATTAATCCTATTACGCAGTTATTATTCTGGGTTAAAAATGGGAGCGGTGCCTGCGATGCTCTGTGACGGCCCCGCTCCTCCCACTCGCAGCTCTTTAGGATCTCCTCTCACATCAGGTGAAATAAAGGTGGAAGTTCTGTAACACTGAAAGAGACCAACTGCCATAAAATTAATCTTTTTTTGCATAACTGCTGAAGTTTTTGAGATTTGGAGTTCATACAAGAGGCCCCGGGACATCCTGCCTAAGTTTATCCATCCACCCTGCAGATACCAGGCAGCACTCCAGGAGCGAACATTCCTGTTCCACCGGGAAGCTCCTGCTGGAGCCTCCGAACGACCAGTTCCCTCTGCACGACGCTGCCTTGGCCCCCCCGTCTCCAGACCCCTTGTTCTGACTGCCGTGCACCAGAGGAGAACCAACGCCAAGGCTCTCCACGGCTGGAACCAACCTCTGACACTGCATCTGCGACGCCTGTAGGAACCCAACGCGCTTCTGGGGGAGAGGAAAGCGAGAGGGGCTTAAAGAGGATGCAGGGAAAAAAAAAAAAAAAGGTGCTTGTCATATGGAAAATAATGACATGCTGACTGTGCTGGGAGCAGGAGAAAAGAAACAAAGTACAGGGAAAGCAAAAATTCATCTGAAAAATGCTGCTTTTAAGTCATTAAATCGGTCGTGTCCAAACCGGACTTTTGGTCATCCCAGACTTTGAGACAATAGGATTTTTCCTAGCCTGCTAGCAATGATAAAGGTCTGGATTAAACAGGAAGGCAGGAAATTCAAAGTTAGCTTAAACTCTATTCATAAAAGGGGATGGGCTTACCAGTTCAGATAAAATACTGATTAAAAAAATAAAAGAAATCTTAGGCCAAAATCTGATGAGACTCACAAAAAGGCTGGGCTATGCTTTATTTTATTTCCATATTCTTTTCAGCCCTCCTGCGCTGTTCTGAATTTGGTGGAAACCAACATCACGGTAAGCTGCAAAACCAGGAAAGTGCCTAAGCCACAGCAGCACCAGACCCTTCAAATAACACTGATTTCAAGAAATTTCAGCAGAATTCCCAGACCACAAAAATTGCACAGAAGCGTTTCAGATGTTTATCAGGGGCTGTTCTCTGAACACTTCTCTTCTTCCCTCCCCACCCCGTATCAACCACTTGTGATGTCTAGGTATCTCAAGCAAGACAAAGGAAGGTCAAAACAAGTGTAAAGACCCCAAAAATAAATACAGGAAAAAGCAGTTTTAAAAGTGTCCTTCCATACCCTGGCCTGGATAACGTGACTGCTGTGGGTTCAGAGCGGGATAATATCTGAGAGCAACACACAACAAGGCAAAGTCTTCTCCTGCCTTCAGATGCCCTCTCTCTTCACAAGAAAACCCCTTGACTATTAATAGGGCTAATCACTAGTAATAATTAGCAGTGCTAGATCTGCCACACACACGCAAGCAGCAGCCCTTCGGTTGCAAACAGACCAAGGGCAGCCCCAAAAGGGCTGAGCAGAGCCACGGGCGAGCGCACAACAAACACGGGGACGAGGAAAGCCGGGGACGGTGCTGTGCAAGGACTGGGAAAAGCATTGCGACAAGGCTCCCGCGGGACAGGGGCTGGCCACAGCTCCTCTGAAAACACATCCGAACCGCTCGGTGCAAAAGTTCAGAGCTGAAGAACAAATTATTTGCTCCCTAATTGCCCTTTCTTAGGCTTTGCCCCTCACTTCCCCGCAGCCAGCGCGCAACACAAACGCTGTGCTCGGCGGCTGCCTGTGCGCTGCTCCTTGCTCGGGGCAGCCGCCCGGCATGGAAGGACGCCCGCAGGACCAGCACGGGCAGATGGATGGACACAGCCTGGTCCTCAGCTCAGCTGTGATGGAGTTACGCTGCTCCGCACTGATATCTTCCCCGTATCAAAACAGGGCTTATTAATACTCCGCCATGCTTCCTTTTGTTGTCGTCAATCGCCTCAGTAACCCTTCTTCTTTCAAAAACCTGAGGTTTTTTGACTTAAGATCTTGAGCTGTTTTCATGGAATTTGAGGTTTTCAAGTCATCCACTACATTTCAGCATAATTATTTCCTTTAAACATCCATTTTAATGGCACGAGCAATTTTGAACTTTTTATGCTGTTTAAATTCAAACATAAATTTGTACACAACAATAAAACATGCAGCTAATTTGTCATGCTCCTCTGAGCAACTGTGTCACTCACACCAAGAACCACTGACTGTGGTGTTCAGAGCTTTCGTTCCTATTTCACATCACTCAATTGAGCCTTCTGCAGAAAAGCTTTTAACAACCACATCTGGTCTTTAATAAATCACTGCACTTTGTCTTCCTGCCAAAACTCCTCCTTTATCTAACTTACATCTTCATGATGAGATAGGAAATCACACATTATGGTGGTGACAAACAATTGTAATTATGTCATTAGTAGCCATTTAGTCTACAAAGGTTCTCAAAAAGGAAATATAATGCACAATAAGAAATATAGGATAATACATTGATCACAGTTCTAATCCGCTTTTTACTTCACAAGTGTAAAAAGCTGGCATAATTCATGGGCACAGCAGGCAGTAATAGTATACCACTTTATGAACTATGCAGCTATTTTATTCCCCCATCTACTTAAAAATAAAAAAGCTTTTAATAGCTTGATTTAGACATAAAAGTTATTTATGATGCTTTGCTGATTATAATATTTATTTTTTTTTAGACTTTTCATAAAAGTGATTCTTTCTGAGAGGTAAGTACATACCATGTTATCAAAAGACCTCACAGAAGAACATTTACACTAGCAAAGAAAAAGTGAGGAAGAAACTTTGGGATTGGAAAGAAATTAGGAAACCCATCTCTGTACCCTTTATAGCTTGGAAACCAGTATGCCACAGATAGAAATTATCCTTCTATGATTTAGGAGTTTCCTAAAAACGATTAAAATATAAAACATGGGATATTTAAGAGCTTACTCCAAAAAAAGGTGTCACTTAAACCAGCTTGGTTGCTGGCACATTCACACATCAAGAGGGACCAAAATCAGGCTGCACAGCTCCAACATGTCGTTACCTTTTTAGCTCAAGTCTGGAGAGTGCTTTTGGGACAGATTTCCCTATAGGCTTCACTTAATGCACTGTGACTCTCATTGTGGAGCACTGAATTAACCCAAAGTACCATCACACGAGCTCTTCTACGCCAGCCAGAGCTGCGATGCCCCAAATTTGTGCAGTTGCCATTCTGGAAAGTTTATCTCTCAATCTCTGAATCTTCTGCTGCCCGGTGTATTCCCCACCCCCTCATCCCGACAAAGGAAAACCATCTCTCAAGATATCCAAACACCCACTCCTGCTTTCGTTCTTGGTTTGTTACAGTCTCCACCGTTTCCTGTTAACTGTGACTACAAAACCTCACCTACTTTTAGCCGTCATCCTGGTGAGCACCGCTCCACTCCTCACCTGGCTGAGGTATCTCCAGCAGGCAAAATTCACGCTGAAAGGCTAAAGGCAGCTTGCTGATAGGATCCGGAGGAATCAAGGTTACCACCAAATCCATCCCTCTCACAGTAGGCTATCATACAGCAGAGAGGCTTTGAACCACAGAATGGTTTGGGTTGGAAGGACCTTCACAGACCAGCTGGTTCCAGCTTCCCTGCCATGGGCAGGGACACGTCCCACCAGGTCAGGCTGCCCAAAGCCCCACCAGGTGGCCTTGAGCACTTCCAGGGATGGAACATCCCACAAATGACTGAGATGCATCCCAGATTAAATAATACCCTGGTACAGGCTGGATACAAGAGCTACAGGAGCCCTGACAGCACACACTCAAGTCAGAAGACCCAGTTCAATTCCTACACCTCCAAAAAGCTCCGAGTTGGTGCTCCAGGTGCTCTTCCCCGCTTTGCGTTGGCATGAGTGCTGCGCAGTGAAAACACATTCAGAACTGGAAACTTGTAGAGTCCAAGAGAGAAAAACTTTAGCCTCTGTCCAAAGAAAGAAGAATATGTGACATTGCATGATACTTGGTGAGGCAAAAATAATTATTCGTATTCAGAGAGAAACTTCAAATCCTGCAAGTTTTACACCGCTGTCCACATGCCCACGGGGAAATGAGCGGCCCTGGCCAGGCACTGCAGGGAAACTTCAGAGGAGGACTGTGCACAAAAGGGCCAGAACAAAGGGACTTTCTTCGTGTGAACAATGAAGACAAGCCTTTAAGTGAAAATTATATGCTAGCTCCTGGAAAGCTCTTCCAGACGAAAGCCACAGAATAAGCCCTTGCCCTTGGGCTCGCTACCTCGCAGCAGCATGGAGCTTGGAGCCAGTCAACTGGGTCACAAGGCTAAAAGCATTTCTACCTTCCCCAGCCAAGAAAACCACTTCCCGGTGGTACCTTTCATCTCAGCCTAGCTGCAGCACTCCCCACCCTTTTTCTACAAACAAACAACATTAACCCTTCCTTCATAGGGATCCTGCTGTCCCAACACTTGGCAAGAGGCGATCACAAGGCTGAGATAAAAGGATTGAGGCAAGATGGGAGAGAAAAAGGGGAGAGGAAAAAAAAAAAAAAGAAATTCAATGGTGTGACAGCCGTGGCACTTACTGCTGTCTACCTGGGAGCTGCCGAGGAGGCAATCGGGTGCACTTGCAACACCCATTGCTGTGGGCAGAGCACCTAGGCAGGACATCTCCCACTGCTCCAGGACAAAGAGGAAGGAAAGGCACTGAGGAATTGCTCTCCCAATGCCTTGGACCTAAACCATGAGGGGCAAAGAAGGAGGGAATGCTTTACCCCTGGCTTTGCCTTTTTGCCCCCCTACATTTCCTTTCTTTTTTTTTTGCAAACTTAACTAAAGCCAATAGTGTATGAAAGCAGGGGAGAATTGATCAAACTGCCTCTTCTGAGACACCTACAAACGTCTTGTCTGGAGAAAAGTGAGCAAACAGTCACTGCTGGACAAAACAGGAAGATTTCAAGACAAACGGCTTGAAGTTACTAACAAAGTGGTTACAAATGTGCCTCTGCAGGAAAACACGGGCTGAATTTTTATCCTGAATAAAGGTTATGGGGACCTCTTGTTTAGATTTATGCACATTCAGAAGGTGACAAGACAGATTTTCACTTGGCCTGGCCTGAATGACCTACAAGTGAAAGCTGTGGAGGATGTTAAGAAATGCCATGGCCATCAATTAAGGGCATACATATACGCAGGTAAGGAAAGCCTGCTTGCAGATACCTTTAACTCACAGAAAAATAAATTATTTATGAATCTTCTACTCAAAACACTTTAACATTACCCCTCTGAAGAGCTGCGTTTTTGCCTTTACCTCAGGAAACCAAAGATGGATCAGACCCAGACTGGCTGTCTCACAAGAAGGTACTGGCCCAGGAGCACAGCCAGGTCCGTAGCCTTCCCTGGCCTGCCCCACATTTCCATTATTTTATTGTTTTTTCGCACTCTCCTGCAGGGAGGAAAGGATAACTACACTGCCCCAGCTTGCTCCTCCCAGATGCTGGAGCTTTCTCAAACACGGCTAAATAAAGAAGTAGGAAATGAAGGTGTTCAAGGCCCTCCAGGAGCGTCGCACAGCCTGCACAAGACACTCTACTGAGCTCCAAGAAGGCCCTGCCCAAGCTCCTCCACCCTGACCCAACGCCCAGGTACTGCCTCTTGTTTTCTGCAGAAGCAGCCAGGAAAAGCAACTGACTCTTGTAACACCTCCAGGCTCTGACGAGGAATCCAGAGGAAGGTCTTGTTCTCACAAAAAGTCTGCTCCCTGCTTACCAAGTCCCACCTCATGGCTGAAACCGCCCGGTGAGCCCAACGGGCAGGTCAGGTAAATTACATTGCACCCGGGCAGCACCTGCCATGCCTCCTTGACTGCCTTGTCACCACCAGCTTCCAATTTACTTGCTGATACAGGTAACTGCTCTGACATTTTTCAACCTTGCACATACTCTTTTACCCTTCTTCAAAAGGGAACCGAAACCCAAGGTCTTTCAAGACAGCACTTATTTCTTACTTGTTGATTTGCAACACTCCTTGAGCTTTTTTGAGACACCTGGACTATCTGACACTCCACGCCTTGCCCTGAAAACGAGTTTCTGACAAACAGATCGGATCTCCAGGTAGAAAAGATTTCACTTACCGAACCTTGTTTTGCGGTTCACCATGAACACAGTTTTCTGCACATCAGGAGAAGAGAAGGAGCTCAGAGCTCGTGTTAAAAGGAACTCTTTTTACAGGAAGGAAACTGCAATTTTAATTATAAAACTGTAATCAAGAAATAAAGACAAGACTACCTCAAGGTTTGCCTGTCTAATCCAATGTAAAGAATCAAGGACATTCTCTCCTCCGGAGAGACAATTCTACCTATTAATGGATTTAACAAAAGCATAAACGAACCAGCAGTTAAGTGATCGTCCATACCAAGCAGATAAGTCATCCCTTATCACGGACACACATATTTAACAGCCCTCTGCCTCATGTCTTCTCTCTTGAAAAGGGCCAAGGGACGACCTCCCCGACAACCCCACAGAAAGGCAGCCCCCATGGTGGGGGGCTTGAGAGGACAGCACCAGCCCGTGCGATGCCTAAGTGGAGGTGGCTGCCACTGGGGTTCCTGCCTCATGTAGGCACCCACTTCTTGGATACCAACATCCTCAGGTTTGAAAAGAGTCACACATGAGGGCAAGACAGATGATGAACAGGAGGATCCCGCCTGCACTGGCCTTTCTGGTTTCTGAGAACCACCCATAAAGCTCTGCCAAGCACCATCCTATGGGTGGCACTTCACTGAATTCTGAAAGGGGTCCCCAAAAAGCAGCATGTTGTAAAGACCTCGGGCTTTTCTTTCTGAGCATCTGTGGGGAGGGCAGGAGGGCATCGCTGCCTGTGCTGGGATCTATAGCAGATTGTTTGTAACGCTCCTGCGGCAGCTATAAACGGCAAGCGGGGAGCCGGACCTGCAACTTGCCACCAGATTCGTCAACACTGAACTTAACATCTACAGCCCTTGGGGCAGTAAGACAACAGAGCCACGAAGGTGCACCCTGGGCAGTGTTTAATGCTTTCTGAAGATTGGTATTAGGGGCGCAACTCGGAGAAAGAATTGGCTAGGTTTCTAAAAATAAAAAGCCATTATGCACCAAAAGGAAGCATAATTGTTGACTTTAAATATTCAGGCAAAATCCACAGTAAATAACAATAATTTGCTTGAAATATTGTTCCATACAGTGTGTTCACAGAAATCCAGCATACAATTTTCAAGAAAGTGCAGGCAAATTAATTGTATACCTTCACCTTTTATGCTTCACTCACACAGGAGGAGAATAACATTTTGCCACACATTGAGTAACCTGTATGCGTTTAAAAGGAGTCTAATCAATAGTATCAATTTGATTTGAGATTAGATTAAATATGGACAAAGGAATGAGAGAAGCCTGTAACACCTGGGCGTATTCTTACCAATTCTGAATCCACTTTTGCCAGCTGGTTGTCAACACAGGGCTTAAGTGGAGAAGACAGTGACCACATTCACAATGATGCCACCAAGAAATAAAGACATCTCTCCTTGTAAATCATAGGTCTAGCGCAATACTTCAGAACTTCAGAAGCTGAAAAACATTCCTCTATCCTCAACCCATCATTTTGGAGGTTACTACAGAATTCAACACGTGGGTAAGATCATGAGAATTTTTTTTTTCATTTTACTCCTACAAATGAAATAATAATAGATCATCTTACTCATTAAGATATTTGAAAGCATGTATGCTGTGAGAATACAGGTACAGAGCCAAATCTCACACCGCTAGCCATGCAGCATTTATTTCTGTTGCCGTACTCAGCATCAGTCCACAACATTCAGCACGCGGTCTACACGATTTTTTTCCCTTTCCTGGCCGCGACTTTGATACAGTGACTCATTACTGCTGTCAGATCATAAACACCAGCGAAACAGTCCCAGAAAAAGAAAAAAAAGTTAAACCCCATGCAAGCACTTCACGTTGGCCCTAGTGTACTACAGTGGTTAAGCCATAAGGAAAAGGCTCACAGTCACCTGGATGCTCCCACAGGAATTAGCTGTCTCGCTACACTCGCTTTGCTTGACACTTTCCACGCTGCCTGTACACATCCCATTGCTCATACCCCTGATTTAATGCTCTCCTTGGAGAACCCCCACATGTTCCTTGTCCTTCTCCCCATCAGGGCCACGAGCCCCGTGCCCCTCCTGGCCGGCCGCCCCTCCGCAGGCCAGGCTCTCACCATCTCCAAAAGTGTGAGCGGAGCAGCACTAAAGACAACTTGAAATTGGTTCCACTGTTTTGTTTTAGCTTAAATAATAATAGTAAAAAAACAACATTGTTGTCAGTATTGAAATATTTTATAAGCCGCTTCTCTGAAAGTTTCAAGAAGCGGTATGTCTGGTGACGAACCCATACCATCACCTACCTGTTTCAAATTGGTACTTAAAAAGCAAAGAAAACCAAGCTTTCCATTTGGGAAGGAGCCACTTGTCGTTATACCAGGTGAGGGAATTGGGTTGCAGGCTCGGGCCTGGTCGTGGGTCCCCCGAAGGCCAAAATGCCCTCTGCTTCCCACCCACGGGGTGCGCCGGGAAGCCCTTCAGGGCATCACAGGGGAGGGAGAAACCCTGCTCCCTGCCTCAGGAAAGGGAGCAAAGCTTCCCGCTTCAATCCTGTCCTCAGCTTCGCTCACACACAAGCACACAACATTTGTTTTCTGTGTTTCTGTTATGAAAAGTGCTTTACATGTTTTTTCTTCACAACTTCAGTACTTATACCTTCACAGGAGGAGTGAAGCGAGTTTGTCACCAAACAATGCTTCATGACTCCAAAAGGGACAGGAGAAACAAATTATGGAGGAACTTGTTGCCACTTGAATTCACCGAACCCCTGCAGCCCCCTAGAAAATGACCTCCCTGGTGGAACAGCACTGAGCAGCAATCGTGACTTGGGCCCCTGTTGCCGGGCTCTGTCACGGGGTTTCTGCAGAACCCACTTCATCCATAAAAACCAATTCACAAGCACAGGGCCTTTAGCCTTTGTGAGAAGTATTAGCTTTTCTTTACCCTGTGGTAAACTTTTTTTATTTTGCATTGAAAATTTCTTCAAAAATGAGAGAAAGCAAGCCCGCACATTTGGTTCCCACTGCCCAGGGAGCTGCGGGCACCAGGGCCTGCTGGCTAAGCTGGAGGAGGGCCCTCGGACACCAGGCCTGCCTACCTGGGCCACGAGCACACCTTCATTTCTCCACAGACACAGACCAGCAAACCTCTCTGTTATGCAGCTTTTCTGAAGAATGTCTTATAGATGACTGTCTCTTCATCAGCTTCTCATGTTGAGCAACCAAAGGAGATGCTGCGATTCTTATCGCTTTTCACATATGACTTCACATAGTCTTCGAGAAGATAAACAGACAAGCTGCATGTTCTGTAACATTTGCTTTAGAGGTTTCAGTGGTAAAATGTTTGAAGCTGTTTCAAAACTAGACTGATGTATTGTCTGAACATTCTCCCAAAATAACCAAGATGTTCAAGGGTTGTTGCATTTACTGTACAAACGTGGCTGCACACATCTGCCTAGGAGTGCAGCCCCTGCAGCAGAACTTGGAATTTTCTCCCTGTAACTTTCCTCTCTAAGCCATCAAAAGGCTTTTAAAATGTTCGTTTACTTATTCCTTCATATGGGGTGCATTATTAATAGTTTCTCAGCTTTCTAACATACAAAAAACACCATCAACTGCAGAACTCCAGAAGGCATTTCCAGTCCAGCTGCATAGCTGGGCTTATGTGTAATACTTCGGAAACTGCTAGAGAAAATAAGCATATTTGAAAAATACAGTGAGCTCATGTTACTGGCCTCATTTACATTACTAAAGCACCTAAAGCCATGTCATACCAATATTGCAATATGTCGCTGTTGCTGATTACACAGATCAGAAGGGCAAATGATTTCCCAACTTCTCTTCTATCTAGCCCGTGCATACAAACCATCCCAGCTGGAAGGTGCTCCAGCAAACAAAAGAGAACAAAATGTTTACGAGAGAAAAACAATGCAAGTAAACTTGTTCACTTCATCGCTGCTCTGTGCTTAAAGTAGTCTTCCCACTGCAGGGTTATTTTCAGACATGCCACAAACAAAAATCAAGAATATTTTTCCTTGTATAGCTCCTTTCAAAAAAAAAAAAATCCACTGACAGTTCTTCATCCAGAAATGCTTTATGCTCTTACATCATCACCAATGAGAGGTTCTTAAAACCTTCAGTAAGCTTACAAGCGCAGTTTCACAGGGAACCTGGAGCACTCGATTCCCAGTGCAGCGCACTTTCAGACCATGTCTTCTCCTCACAGAGCCCATCACCCCCCACTGCTATCGTTGCCTTTTCATTTGCAAGTGTCATCAGAAATGCAGCAAGGACAGACAGCAGTCATGGAGGAGAACTCCAGCCTCTGGGTACCCATCCCTCCATCAGCTGCCGCCTTTTCTCCAGGATTACAAGTCTCCCATAACTAGTGTCCTTTATTACGATCGCTGGCACGAGCATCATCTGGTGTCCCCCCCTCCCAGTGTGCCAATTCTACCCAGGACAGGACTCGGGCTGTAAAGGTACCAGCCTGGCTGAACGTGGCCATGGTTTATCCTTGCTGCTAGGAGGGGGTTAGCTGAACTGCTGACCTCGAAATAAAAGGCTCTATCCCGGAGCCAGCTACTTCCCCATATTGCTCTGTGTTTTCACATTTGAAGCATCAATAAATACCAAGTTTCATTTTTTCACATTTGAAACTTCTTTCTATTCTTGTTTGAGCTTTTGGAGAGGTTGGGGGAAAATTAGGGACTGTCCACAAGAGAAAGTAATGCTTTGTAGTTTCATTATTTACACATCTGAAGACCACGTGGAGTCTGCTAGACTTTTGCTTCTAACAAAAACCCTGAAAATGCGAACTTTACAAGCATTTTTATTTTGTTTTGTTTTTTAAATGGAACTCACATTCAGCTAAACCTCTTTAAATCAAAGTGCTTCAGAACTATTTACATTTAATTTTAGCTTGTCTTCTCAGTTCTACGAGTAAGAATACCGATCTCAGTGCTGTTCCCTGAGGGTTATATGAGTATACTCTCCAGGATTTCTGAGTCCCTTCCCTCCTCTCCTATTTTCCCCTCCTATTTTTTTTTTTTCTGGCCACAACAAAAAGTTTCTGGACTGAAGGAGCATCTGGTTTGATCAACCCTCTCGCTCCATATTTGGGATAAAATACACCAGCCGGGCTGTTTGCAAGAACTGTCCGAAGCATACAAAGACTGGGGAGGAGAAATGCAACCCAGCACACTTCTCTCTCCTTGCTCCTAGCCTGTAACACACGAAGAGCTAAAAACAATTCTCATGCCCTTTCCTCCATTTTTACTCGTTTTCTGCTCAGGTGAACACCTGCAGATTCCCAGTCATCAACACGAGCAGGAATTCTGCCTTCGGAATGAGCAAAAAGGGAATTAAAATAAACACAGTGATTCATGTACACAGAACCAAATCCTATGATTAAAACTAAGCTTGTTTAAAGCAAAAACTTCCTCCACGAGCTTCTATGTTGCAATACTGAACATACGCAATAAATGTCTTAAATTTGTTTGTCCCTGTTCAGTGTGAAATGTAATAGTATTTCTATTTGGTATCAAAGGTACATAATTAAATATGTAAGATATCCAGTGTAGCCAACTGGTTTGTAGCACTACAAACCATGCCAACTTCTGCATTTTCCTTCACTGTAGCTGTTCCAACCATCTAATGTTAGAGAGAATTTAATTTCCTTTTTCCATTACTTTTTTCTTTTTTTTTTTTTCTTAAAAAGAGGAAACGCATGTGTTAAAGATATTACTTTTAAATACTTCAATTAGACTTTGAAGCCTCCAACATGCATAGGTGAGCAAAACGAGGGGTGTTGGGGTGGGAGTTTAAGCAGGGCTCTTGCTCAGCTACTGTTTGGCTAGAGACAGTCTTCTGCGAGCCCGAGCTCAGGCAGCAGCAGCACATCTGTTTCCACTGTAATCATCACAGCTCACCAATGAAGAGATAATTTCTTTTATTTTTTCTTATTTTGCAGGAGCCCTTGAATTAACAGAATGCAAATATTGTGCAGACGCTGAAGTCAGTTATTTTGAGAATAATAGTTCTCGTTTCCCCAATTTTCTTTTTCACTTTTTTTTTTTTTTAAATGAAAACGTTCACTGGGAAAACATTTTAAATTTTTCTTCTTTTTATTACAAAAAAATTGCTCTTTCAGAAGTAGAAGAGTTAAGCATCCTTAAATAGTGCCAAAGAAAGTTTTTTTTACTCACACAAATATCGTTTAGTAAATTACTTAAGTGTAGACTTAGGCACAAACTTCACTGAGGACCGCAAACCTGATTCAAACACACAAGTCAAAGAATGTATTTTCTCTGAAATACGGCGGGTTCTGGTCGGGTATTTTGCATGTCAAGTCTCGACACCAAGAGATTTCTGGTTCTTTTACTTGGAAATTATCAGGGAAAGAAGTCACTTTCTGTATTAAACCACCTGAATAGCTGAGCAGTTTTGCCTGCAACAAATAAAAAAACATCTTTTGCAGGAGACAATGTCTACCCAAGGTACGAACACCCAGCACAACCAGCCCCGCAAATAAATCAGTTACAGTGGAAACCCTGATGAACGTCGCCGGGATGCTGGCTGAGCACGCCAGGTACGTGCCAGGGGAGCACCAGCTGCAGCCGTGTGCAGTGAAATCCTCCTCTGCGAGCTCCTCACCTAGGGAGGGCACGCAGGAGGTCTGAAACCACCTCTGCTGTACGACCTCTAAGAACGCAGCATTTTGGTCTCCTCGAACCAGAATTTGAAGAAATTTTGTGCCCTTACTGGAACCTGAGGGCCGATTTCACGCAGTAGCGAGATGAAGGTGTATGCTCGTTCTCTCTTAAGCACCAACATAACACGAAACACGGCGGAGTAAAGGTTAAGTAGCATTTGACTGATTTTTACCTCATGGGAACTGTAATTTACACGCTGCATTCATCCAAGGTAAGAGGGTTCAAATGGCAAAAATTAAAAGGCTGCAGTTTCCTACTTCTGTTTTTAACATATCACATTGATGCACAGCCAGTTTTTAAAGTGATAAAAGGTTTCTATCAAAATATCAAACAGCAAGAAGATGCACTGCTTCTACCCTGTCAGCACCGCTGTATTTTACTGCATCCTTCCTTGCTCCTTACAGCCCCTGTCGATGATTATAAAACAGCAACAGTCTATCCGCACTCCAAAAGGATGAATTCATCTTCTGGACATCCAGCTCTTACAACCAAATCCCAAGTAGAAATTTCCAGGAACTGAAATCATTAATCTAATGTTGGTTAAAATATAAATTAAAGATACATATATATAGTAATAATAATGCAGACATGAGGTCCAACAGCCACCTGAGGCTGTTTCACCAGGAGAGGCTGCCACCCGCGACGCCCCCGGGTAGGGTGCAGCTGGCACCTTCCTGCTCAGGGGAACGGCCCCGTCCGTCCGTCTGTCTGTCCGTGCTCCCAGCAAGCCATGAAGATGGCCATGCCCCGCGGTGAGGATGCAAGGGTGACCGCACCGAGACGTGCTCGAAGGTTTGGGAGGGAAGCAGGGACAGCTTGGAGCACCCAAACCCGCTGTCCACCAGAAGGGAATGGAGAAGGGAAGCCAGGAGATGGGGAACTGGGAACTGCTCAGGCCCTGCATGCTATAGCTCCACGAGCCCGAGGTTCCTCTTCGGGCCAAACCCTGTCCCACACAGCCCGTCCCCACTGGGATGCTCCTGGAGACCAAGCTGCTACAGGAGCTTGCAGAGCTGCTGCGAGGAGCCCAGCACTGGGCAAACCCTACAAACTTTATGTACACCTTTTTTTTGTGAGCAGTCATCGATGGACTCCGGGCATTACAAGCCCAGATACAGATACTATGGCACCAGCCGCTGCCAAGCGGCATGAATGATTTCCATCAGCAAAGCACAGCGATATTCAGCCGAGCCTTGGCACAACGCCTGCTTCCTGTGGCTACTGCCCTCAGGACTACGCGCTGGCTCTGGCAGCACGCGCATCGCGGTGCCTGCAGCATCTTTGGGGTTTCTAAGCACCGTACTGCTGCGGATCCCGACTCTGACCACCTTTCCTTGCCAATCAGAGCGGGGATGCTGCAAAAATTGGGAAATGCGGCTCTTTCTGGGTCAGTAAGTCTGTGTTTTCCCCACGTCTGATTGGCTGGGGCAATCCCACTTCAGCGTTAGTGTTGACAGAAAATATGTGCTGAGAATTTTAGCGTTCAGGATGTTCTTTAGTCATTTTGGTGATCTGATGTGGCACAGGAAATATTAGTGCATATTCTGTGTTTTCAGTCACACTCACCTCGCCATTCTTACAAAACGACAACAGAGAAAGAGGCAGATCACCGAGACTGAAATTATGAGCAATCTAACAAGAGTCAAGAGTTGGGGGAGGAAGGTGATAAAGACTCAGCCAAATGTTAAACTATTAGTTCATAGCCTGATATTTTAATTTCCATCCTCCTCTCAAAAAAAGCCTACCTCCAAATTCAGAGTTTGATTCAGAAAGCACCTTGCAGCGACGCTGCCCGCGCTGCACTGGTGCTCACCAGCCCCTCGCCTTGCCCATCAGCGGACCAGACCGACCTCAGCACTGCTTTCCACACCCTTTCATACCTGAATTTCATAAACAATTAGGTAAAGATAAGCTATCTTCCACCTACCTATTAAAGTTCGTACCACCAAATATGTCAAATCAAAACCTCGCTGCTCTTTTTGCAGGACTATGAGTATTAGACTTGGTCAAAGGGTACTTGGGATTAATCATCTGCTGATGCCACTGCATCAGCTGCATCGGGCAATGCTCCCTCTGCTAATCAACAAATCTCTGGCATTCTCTTCCCGACGCAGAATAAAGCTGCTCTTCCTCTGGCAAAAGCCCCAAAGTATAGCTGTTGCAGCTAGTATACGATTTACACTCCTCTGAGCCACCACAAGGGAACTGAGCAGATCCCAGAGGCAGGATCTTCCCCCGTTTATTTCTGCAACACGCATTTCTGAAGATGGTCTTAACTTTTCACTCTGCGGAACTGGCACAGCGCTTCAGGTTCCCAATGTTAATTAAATGCCTGCTTTTGTCTGTGAATGTTATTACAACATGCAAGGCTCTATCTAGAGAAGTTCAGCAGTGTCAACAAAAAATATTATGAAGTTAAGTGTATATCTTTAATTTAATACGGTATTTTTTAAAAAAAATCTACTAAAAATCCAGCACAGAACGGAATTGCACTGCAAGTTTTTCCAAGAAGTCGCTTTGAAAGAACATTACATTTAATATCAAGACTTCAAAATAATGTATTAAAGGTTTGCACAACGTCCAAAAACAAGCAGAGCATCACCCTGAGCTCCAGCCCATCTCCCTGCCCAGCTTCTGGAAGTCCAGGAGCTCAACAGGTCATAACTGCAAGCAGTGGAGGCTCCCAGATCAAGGTTTCCTTCAGGAGCCACAGGCATAGGGGTGGGTGGCCGTTCTCCCACCCCAGCATGGCGCTGGCAGCCCCGCAGCGCTCCAGCTCTCCCTCTCTCCAACCCTAAAGCTGCGGCCCAGGAGCCAAAATTCCCCCGGGGACAAAGCACGGCCTCCGCAGCACGCCCAGCTCCAGCTGGAAGAAATAAGGGAGAACGGCTGGGGTTGAGGCTCTGGGCACCCCTGTATCGCGCCAGAAGATTACAGACCGCTGGCGACGAGTTGTGCTGCAGGCACACAGCCCCGCATCCAGACTCCTCGGGCTTTCTGGACAAGGCAAGGGGCTCTCTGAACCACGGGGTGCCTTCTCCCCCAGTTTCCGACTTGCCGTAGGTTAGCCTAATTGATTTGTGTTCCTGCCGAATTAAAGACACAGCACACAGACAGCATGCCAGTGAAAAAATATGGCAACAGCAAAAGTTTACAAATTTAATTTGCAATTGTTTTAGCAAAACAGCTCAGTCCACTCCTTCAGTTTTGGAAAGTAATCAGCTTGTGCTAGAGGAAGTTACCAGCTCCCAGGCACGAGCAGTGTAACACAGGCTTATTTCATAAGAGATTAGGACCAGTTTTTCGGTTAAGACGACGTGGATATTGCAAGTGAGGCAATGCCGCACGCTGTAACGTTGAGGACTGCAGAGCCCAGAGGCAGGGACTCGGAAGGACAATGCAGGAGCACAGACCACGGGCCAAATTTCACTTTACAAGAGACCCTGGCAGAAGATTTAGCCAATCCCCCAGGCGCAGCTTTGGTGCTGAAAGGGACCCAACGCCGAGCCCGTCCGCAGGCTGCCCCCAGCAGTCAAAACAGGGGTTTCGTCGCCTACAACGAAAGGGTTAAGTCAAGATTTCAGTCCCCTGGTTCAAACAGCGCAGCCAGCACTCCCTGCCCAAATTACAGCAGCGCATACATCCAACAGATGCCGTTTAGACAGGGGCTTTCCTTGCCCCGAGGTGCAGTTCAGTTTGTCCATTCTACTGTGCAATTACAGAATCAATAAAACATCCCTTTGAAACTCCCTGGACTAGTGCCGACACGCAGACAGTAGTCAAGCTGACATTTTTTGCTGTTTCCGTTATTACTACCGTCAAGCATTCTGAGAAGCAAGACATCAAAACCCCAGCGCCGCAAAGCAAAGGAGGAAAAGCAAGCGCAGGGCTGAGGTTTTGTTCAGCACATCGCATCGCTCCCTGCGCGCTCACACGGCACCAGACGTACCTGCAAACAAAACCTGCTCGAAATCATCAAAATAGGCATTGGAAAACACGGCGCCTTTCTGACAAGCACGCGTGCCCCGTCCTCTGCTTCAAACACAGCGATATCCCCTTCTGCTATTTTTTGGGGGGCTGTGGGGTAGACGGCTGGTGGCAGAGCACCTGCCCTAAGCGGCGAGGCTCTGATTCAGGGAGCAAGGGGCTTATTAAAAAGCAAACACCGAGCGCCCCGTTGCTCATGAATGCGGCGCGAGATGTGGACTGTGTGTGTACATTGGGAGGTGGGGTTGAAAGCTCGCCATCCATCTGCTTCAGAGCGCGTTGCCTAAAACACTGAAATAGAAATGGGAAGCTGGAGAATGCCAGGAGTGGAACCTGAAAAGAAAAAGGCAGGAGGAGGACTACAAAGAGGGGGATATGGAGTTAACGTGTTCAGTCGCTATTCCCTCTTCAAGCCAATGATTCAAAGGAGACTTATATAACCGAGGACGTGCCCAGCAGAGGCATTCGCTGCCTACGAAGAGGCAACTTTTTTTTTCCTCCTATAACAATTAGCCAAATCTGCCTAAATAAATGGAAAATGTAACACCGAAGGTCTTAAAAACACTTCCTGAAAATTACCATCTTCAGATGTTTATTTTCCCACTCACTACATTAATTACAAATTATTTAATCATTCATTCTGAGCTCTAAAACCTGGCATGTACTGTCAGCATCCCACACACCTACGTCTCCAGAGAAAAAAAAAAATCTAAAATTCTTCCCAACTACTACTTCTGCAAAAGAAAATCTCTAAAGCTTGTACCTCAGGCAAGCCCCCTGCCTCAGTTACCCTGCACAGCAGGCAGGGCACGGGAAGCAGCAGGGCGAGCTCCCCCAAACCCACCTGCCACGACAACCAGAAGCCAGGCTGGGGAAGACCACCCTGGGAACAAGGAGCTGCTCCGATTCCCTCGGCAGCTAATTGCTGAATCTTCCTTAAGCAGGCATTAGAAAACACACGGGCTTCACAGGGTGACCTCACATTTATCCGTGAGCAGCCCGTTCAGAATGCTTCGCTACTTGGAAGCAGTGGCACTGGTGAGTTTTGGGGACGCTCAGCACCGTAACGCAGCAACACGTGGCTCTTAAAAAGGTTTCGTGCTTTGCAGCTTAACATTGTGTTAATGATTGTTTGAATCTCTCCGCTCTTCCCCAAAGGTTATATGCAGATCCAAATGTTTACCAACGGTAATAACCCCCCTAAAACCAAATACTTTAATTCTGAAGGCTCTTTACACACTCGTGCCCCAGGAGAGGTACGGACAGCAGGAGCCACGCTGGCAGCAATGCAGCGAGGGCGAGAGGAACGCTGCACCCATTCCACAGACGGGGAAAGGAAGGCCAAGTAGCCTGCCTGGTTTCACACCAAGCGGCTGCCTGAAAAACAGAAACCAACTCTCCCAGGCTGGAAGGTTAACTTAGAGAACTGTATTTCCTTCCAGAGGATGCTCACCTGTCTTCTAGACCGACCCTAGGCCAAATAATAACTCATTTGGAGAGCAACTTATTTTGAAGAGGTTTCACATTCGGCTGTGTGCGCAAGGAGGAGGGAGGGAGGATGTCTCACATTCAGACTGAGGCTCAGGATATATCATATCTTTTCTCCAAACCAGTTCTCTTTGTGGTATAAGATCATGGGTGTGTTAACTGTAAAAACTCATTTTAAAGCGACTGAAGTTGAAGATAATAAGGTTGTGTCATCTGTACAAATATTCTGTACTGGAATGAGAACGCTGGTCTACCAAAGGAAGCTCTGGCTGAACACAAAACAGTCAGAGCAACAGAAACTGAGAAGATCCTCAAGCCTGGCTTGTTAGGAGTGACCTAAAATGGCCCAGTTTTGACTCACCCCTCGCTACCTCCCTCATCAGAGGATTCAAAGAGAAACTGCAATTCAACCTTCATTGCCGTAGCACAACTGCAACACAACTATTCTCTGTCATAAAAGAAAAAAACAAGCTGTGGGTGCCTGAATGCTGATAGATCACTTTTGCTTTAAGAGTATATCATGTCAATCAAAACTAAATTCCTTATGCTCATCACAGGAGCTTGCAACCAAGCAATACAAAAAAAAAAAAATCTCATTTGAGTTCAACCAGTAATGTGTTCGAAGGCTTCCCAATCTGCTCTGTCTCTGGCATCAGCATCAGACAGAGAAGATGCAGAAGAGACTGCAAAAAAAATAATAATAAAAAAAGTCACTTGCCGGGCAAGGGAGAAAGGCCTCTAAACCAAAATAAAAATAAGCATTAAAATGTGTGTGCTGGACTAAAAGTATATACAGCAGGTTGAAATGTGCTATATCTTCCTCACTGGTGAGGAAAGACCTCTATAACTCACCACTAGCTTTGATCACTCGTGAGCTATCAGCTATTTCTTTGCTGCTTGAGTAAATATAAGTCATTCACAGCTGAAACATAATTTCTCTCTCTTTCCCCTGCCACTATGTGTTGTGTGTGAATATGTCTTGTATATAGGCACACTAACACACTGTGCTGTTCAAATACACATCAGAGTTCACCAGATGGTGGGGATTGCCAGACACTCGTTGCTGCCACGAGTTAGGAGCCATGGTGTAACTCATGAATGATGTGTCTAAGCTGTAAGTGCATTTTGCATAGTTACATTACTCTTACCAGCATAAAGCTCTGTTTTCTCATTGTATTCAACCGGCGACAGTTTATAAGCACACAACCTAGAGGACTGTTGGGTATCTTGTGTTTTTTTTTTTTTTTTCCCCTCCCAGAGACAGAGCTCTGAAGTAGCTACTTTCATCTGGGGGTTATGATTCACAGCCACGCACGCAGGATTATACGTGGTTTCATAAAGCCGCGTCCACAGTCAGTGCCCATGTTTGGGCACAATCTAGAATCCAACCTCAAAAAAACAAAGGTGTTTTACCAAAAATACTCAAGGTTTTAAGAGGCAATCATCTTAATTATGCATAGGAAAAATATATGAGATCGGAGGTAAGGTTCTGCGTACGGGCCTCAGCACGCAGTTGGGCATTAAGATATTTGGGCAATAAATTATGTGAGCACAGGATGGTAAGGATGTGAATGCTGGGTGAATTGGCAATTTCCTAGTCTTTAATTAATGATGGTGTTGAGAAAGAATGTGGCCTTCCTTCTAAATTAACAATGCTTTTAATCAGCAAGTGAATCTGCCTGCTTAAAGCTGAAGGTAGCTCTAGGCTTGCAAAGGAGCCGAGCATCCAGAAAGACGCTGAAAGCCTGGCACGGCGCTCGTGGTCCTGCCAGACCCTCGTTACGGCCTCCAACACAGCCAGGATCTCACCCAAGGTCTCTAACAGCCAGTGCTGGTGGTGACAAAATGAAAATCAAGGGGGAAAAAAAAATATTAAGAGTGAGGAGGAAGGAGAAAGGACTATGCAGAGACTCGCTGTAAGGCCACCTCTGGTGTCACAGGCAAGCAAGGACGTCTTGGAGCACCCAAATCCCTGCTCTGCCAAGACATACCAGCCCTGCCAATACAGACTGGCTGTCTGGCAGCACTGGTCCCAAAGGAGAAGGACTAAAGAAGGAAAAACAGATCTGAAACCTGGGGAATTGCACACCATGTCCTGGTTTTGCACACTGTAGCTGGTTCCATCGCTTGCAGAGGCGCCTTGGTGAGCTCTAGCCAACTAGAGGACGCAGCGTTCAGCTCGCCGATAACCGAGCTCACCGTGTCAGAAAGCAGTCGTTTCACTACTGCTCTGCTAATCTATTCCTAGCAAACACATTCTAGCCATCGAGATACTGAATATAATTCACCTTTCCTATTTTTAGCCCCTCACAATTCCCACCTCACAGACTGTTGAAGAAAATTGGTTTCTGTGCCATAAACGCTCAGAAGAGACACAACCTTAAAGGTCAGGGATGTATTCTTACCTAAATATAACATGTTAGAATGGTCTAGTGGTTTTGAAACATTAAAAGAAGAAGGGAAGGAAAGGAGGGAAAAAAAAAGTTACAAGCAGCATTTGTTATTTTAAGGTTTTACACAGGATGGGATGCCCCCAAGGGTTAGGGCTTCAGCTCCAGTTAAGCACACAAGTTTGCTATCCAAAATTTCTTTGAACTAACAAAATCCCTGGAGGTTATCAGATTGGGCTGAATACGGACTAAGGTTTTCAACTCCTCCCCTTTTATCTGTAAATACCATGAGAGGAGCTCTTTACCACCGTAAGTCAAATAGTTTCCTGTCTTGGCTGGGAACCACTTAGGCAAACACTTGAGGCCATGAAAAACAGTTTGATTCGGGCTGCGGGGCAGGAGAAGGCGCTGTCAATCACTGCCAGCTCACCCCGGCCCCGTTTTGGGGAGCGTGTTTCAGCACGACGCGGCTGGTTACGTACGAGCACGGCACATTTCTGACTCCCAGACACCTCCGTGAGCCCAGAGGGAACGCCGTCTCCTCCAGCTCCCCCGAGCACCTTCCCCCGGCACAGGGATGGTCACCCAGCGCAGGCGCCCGCACCCTTACCCGACCAGCTTCTCCTTCCCAGGCCACGTTAGCGTCAATGAGCACGGAAGAGCCAAACCCCACCGGGTATTCATTCCCCATCGTGTGACAACAGACGTTTCACTTCCAGCCAGAGCCTATTCAGATGGAGGAAGAAAACACGGCCTCAAAAAGTCCTCTGTCTGGCGGAAATGTGCCTGCCGGGAGCCGAGCGCACACTGAATCGCCTGTTCTTGGGGGCTGCACTAAAAGCAAGGACCTGGCTTTATTTCTTTGTTGATGCTGATATAACTTAAGAGGCAGAAAGAGATGAATCTGGGAAATCTCGGGAACAGAAGACCCGTACAGCAGGCACAGGCATCCCGCGCAGCCCGCAGCATCCTCGGGGTTATTTCTCTCTCCAGGAGCAGAGCAGCGCTTTATGCTTTCAAATGGGCAGAATATATGTGGTGTGGAAGCACGGCTACGCAGCCCTAACAGGAAAAAGCAAGGATGATACATTCCGGACTGAAAAGGGTCAGTCTGAGAGAGAAACATACGTAAAATTAAAATAAAAATGCATGTAAATCATGTATGGATGGGAAGCCCACAATTTAATTCAGGCTAGTGAGAACAGCAGGACCCTCTTCCCCCTCAAAAATCAGACTCAATTCAAGATATCTTTTAGTCCTTTTTACACAATAAATACCAAACCTCTGCCATCCTACCACCTTTAAAAAGAGAATGTTTCATCTCTTCTTGAGCATCTCAGCCTTTTTATTCAACGAGACTAGCCACGGGCAGGATCTTCCACAGTGACATTTTCAAAGCTCCATAAAATGTTTCGACTGCCCAAGTTCATGCAGATCTGAAAGTCTCTTCGGCAATTCTGCAAATCTCATCCTAAAACTTAAAATCCTTCTTCAATGCCAGGTGCTCATTAGCCTCAGAAATGGCTGGTTCCAGCGAGCTGCTGCAGGAGGGAGCCCCGATGCCCTACACCAGCTCCCTTGTCCCTCCTAACAAAAACCATTTCACACCGCTCGGCGAGGCTGCATCTCGCACCAGGAAAGAAACGACGTATCTTAAGGTTTGGCTCCAAAAACACACGATAACTACAGGGAGGCCACATAAAAAGGAGCTCGGAAACCTCGCCAGGAGGGTGCAAAGCCAGGTAGAGGGCTGAGAAAAGGCAACACGGAGCAAGGCAGGGGCGAGCTGGCTCCAGCCCCAGCTCCCTGCCACAGCACCCTTACGGGAACTCGGTTCCCAGTTCGTAGCCCTAACGACTTCATTACCCCATTACACGGAACATGGGACGCAGTCTGGGCAGGAGGTACAGGGAAGCAGGAGCCACCCTCGTTTTTCTCCGGCTGCAGCGAGGCAGCGCGCTACGCGATGCAGCACATGTACTGGCCATAAACTTAGCCAGGCAGTTGCTTCGGTTGCCTGCATGCTGACTACAACCATGGCCTCTGGATGCAAATTACTGGCTTTTATAGGTTCCTAAAAACATTTCACTGTGTCTACTGAACAATGTGGGAGTTGTAGAAAGGGCCCGATGATGGCAGTGATGTAATTAAAAGCTGCGAGTGGGGAAAAAAAAGCCATTAGATTCCTTCCTGCAGACAGAAAAAAATGATAAAAATGTACTTCTTCAAAGTAGTTTAAAAGAAAATGTCAAAGTAAATAAATAAAAAACCCATACTCAGTCCTCCCCCCATCCCTCAAGTTTCCAATAGCTTCCCCACTCAGTGCCCGTGAAGGAAAACGTATAGGCTGGAGCACGTTCCTAAGCCATATACTCTATCTAGAAAAAGAAAAAAAAAAAAGAACAAGATAGAGAAACTCTCCTATCTAATCAGTGTCCCCGTCTGGTAGTAACAGAAGTTACTATCTCTGCCTGCTCGTCATGGAGCTGCGTGAAGCGAAGCGGTGGCTGGGGCTGATAGGGCAGCGTGAGCCGCGGGGCAGAGCCCCGGAGGACACGCACCGCTTCTCCCAGGGGGCTGACCACTGGGACACACCGGGGACCTGCCCGTGGCATCGCCCACCCACAACGGGGACCTTCTGAAGTGCTATTTCCCCCAGCACAGGCTTGAAGAAAGGTTTTGGTTACAACAGAATGAGTAGGGGGAAACTCCACGTCCAAACGCTGAACGTATCCCAAGCCCTAGTGACTTACTGCAAACCCAATTCTACATCAAAACGGATTTTATATTAAAAAAAAAAGTGACTTCTGCCAAAAGGAAGAAAAAAATAGTACTTTTGGCAACGACTGGAGGGGCCCACGCTGGCCCCAGCTCTCAGCCCACTGCCCGTGTACGCGCGCGGCCAGCACCGCGTTTGGGCACATCTGGGGATGAGCCGGTCCTGAGCCGCCTGTGCCCAGCACAGGAGCTCCCTGCCACGGTTCGTTACCGAGCGCTCCAAGTACAGGCATGCTGCACAACATTTCTCCAAGCATTAGCTGTGGCCTCAAACAATCAAGGAGATTTTTTTTTTCTGGCCCTTTTTTTTTTTTTTTTTTGGAGAAATGATCAAACCGGGGGTGGGGACAGAACATCCTGCGTGAAACCGCATCCTGAACAAGCATCACCACGATTCACTGTAAATAAATACTCTCTCCTTGCAGCACTTCCGTCAACTGTCACTGCCTTGGCTCCAATCACCTTTCAAGTCCAAACAGGAAAGCAGAGAAAAGCGAGTGAGATGGCAGATATGAGGTTTAATTTGCTTTTCACTGCAGTTTTCATTGGTGGTGCGCTTCCAATTCGTCGGCATTGCCAGCTGCCTGGAATCACTCCTGGACCCAGTTTTTTCCTGTTAACCTTCATAATTGTATTATTATGGGCAAGCCCACAAACTGCGTTACAAAAAAAGCTGTAAAAAGTGCAGCTCCTACCCTTTATTAGATAAGCAGCCAGATTCAAACCCTGCTGCTGCAGACAGAAAGGCAACTGAGATTTACTAAAGATGTTTCTTCACCTCTGTTTTACATAATGCGAGATGTGACTGTTAAAAAAAATAAAGCGTACGCGGAGCGGGGAGCACAAAGGGATTACGGGATGAAATAAGTTTGACCTCAATTTTCCTGAAAAAATATGAAAATACTTATATAAACTTGGAAACATCAAAGATGCGAGAGGATAGCAATCCCGGGTGGGAGAGCTGAGGCAGAGCTCGCTCGGTTCCCACACGTGAGCCCTGCTCGGGGTGGGGACGTCACACGCCCCACGGTATTTTGAGCGAGCCGCTGATGGAGAAAAGGCTTGGTGCTGCCTCTCGTGCGCACCCCCTCGTGGGCACACCGACCGGCACCCGCAGGCACCCGGGGCCAGAGGGACGGGGCAGCCCGTGGGGCTGCGTTTGTCCAGAAGTCAAAAAGCATTGAGGAAAAAAAAAAATAAATCAATTCCTAAACCTTCAGCAGAGAAAACCCAAGCGCAGACCTCTCGCCTTCAGGAGGCAAGAGAAGACCTTGGCAGCTGCAGCCACGCGGGTGGGGCGTGCCGGGATGCTCGGGATCCCCTCCCCGCTGCACATGCACGCACACAAGCAGCAATTTAATTAATAAAAGTAAAAATGAAGTACTACATGTAGCAGCAAAGTATTATTAAAAGCTGTAATGTCTCAAAGGTTCCTATGAAGTCATGTTCTTGCAATTCGCTCCTAAGAATTTAAAGACAAAATTACATGCTTGGTAATACTCCGGGGAGCACACTTTTCTATGTGGCCCATTGTTTGTGTATGATGCATGGCTTTGAGAAAGTGGCATTGTTAGAGGGACTATAAATCACAAAGGGGAAGCTTGATTTTTTTTTTCTTTATTTAAAAAAAGTCTTGTTCCAGACAGGGCTTTCCTCAGCTGCAGTTTTCTGTTTGTCTCAGAGAATGAACCAGCACCAGAACCACAGGCGTGTGCCGGGGGTCTCGAGCCGCTCAGACGATCATCTCACTTCTCTGCAGCCTCTCTGGAGGAGCAAGCATACTACAGCTGGTACCGCAGGTTTTGTATCGCTAATTCCAAGAGAACGTTTATTTTTCTAAAGATAACTCCTCAAGATAAAATCTTGAATATTCAAGAGCAGCTCTAAAACTTCTGCACCGCCTTTTGCAAAGTTTACCTGGTGTGGTTTGCTTTCTTAGTTTTCTTCAAGCGATCTGTTTTTAGTGTGGTTATTTACTCTTAGGTGTATTATTTCTGAACTTGGAACCAAAGTGGGCTCCACGCACTTCAAAAGCAAAGAGCAAATGCCAAGATCATTTACTACCCACACATACCCACCCCATCCTTCACCCGGCGCACATGAACTAGCTAGTGGCCTGCCTCCCAGAGCAACCACAATAAAGTTATTGCTTCGATGAGGCAGACGTATTTTACAACTCACAGGAGCTGGAAAGTCAGTACTCCACAATGCTGCCCACTTTAATTTCAAACTTTAAACCAACCAACAACAACAAAAAAAAAAACACACAGCCCAGGACACAACAAATATCACAATGAAAATATCCCAACAGTTGGAAGGTAACTCCCTGCTAAGACCAAACCACACGAAGCAATTTGCAAGGCAAAAACCACCACGTTCTTGAGGGCCAAGAACAAATCAAGAGATGTCAGCCAAAGTCAGAGAGTTTCCAGGCTCTGGAAGTCCAACCGGGCACCACTGGAGCATGATTTCCAGAGATGGCCAAGCGCTCAACACCACCTGCTTAGAGGACAGGAACCCCAGCGCACAAGGCAACTCAACTGGGCATCATCTTCCTTGAGGGGATGCATCCCAAAACATAGATCATGTGGTTCATGCCATGATTAGGCAAGACAGATCTCCCATGTTCCTATGACCTGCGCCATACGTCTGTATTTGTGTTTTATGCATTTCTTCTACACGCCTACTCATACATACCAAAAAAATCAAATATTTATTCTTAATGCGAAGAAATATTCAACTTTTACAGCAAATCTGAAATATCAGTTGTCAATACCTTAATGGGTGCACAAACATTCCCAGCATCCCAGGATTGCCACTTGAAAAACCAGAGCTCTATAAATTAAGTTTCCCTGACACTCCATCCTACATCACTGTATCTTCCAGTCCACGCAACTTCTGTCCTACATACGCCTGGGCCCTGCTCACCATGTTTTTGAGTACAGATGCTTTCCTGTTACAGCATATTACGAGTACAAATGTATTTTACTTTTTTTTTTCTTCCAAACTTAGTTACAAGCTAGTAACAGGTTAAGCTAAGTGGCAGACATCTAGGCAGACACCCCTGCCTCGACTCCCAACTGGCATAAATCAGCACAGCTCCACTGACTGCAGGAGAACCAAGGAACTGTGTCAGCTTATACCAGCTAAAAATCTGACCCCGTTCATCTGATTTGTCTCAAGACAGTCACTACATTCAGAATGTAAGAAGAATAAATTAGCATGGATTAAGCCTCAGAAAACCTGCTTAGGAAACTTGACTGTGCTAAAATACACATACTGACATTAACATCATTCACTCATAATTGTGCAGCTTAGTAAGTCATATGGTCTAAATACTATTAACTAATAGGATCAGTCCAGCACTAGTTATCCCTAAATATAAGAAAAAATAGCTTTTCTTTTTAAGAACCAATGCTTGCAAGTTTACGATGGCTGACTTGAGAAACACATGGCACATTCCTCTGCCAAAACATCTGCCTCCTTCAGGAGAGCTGACTTCATCCAGCGCTGGTGGAAGGTCTCTGTCTGCCTTATTCTTATAGCACGAGCCTTCGGCTGCCAACAGGGCACGAAGGAACTATTTATGCTCCATAAAAGGCCTGGACATGGCCTGGAATACATGCAGAAATGAGAGAGCTAAATCAAGCTAATTATTTTGAGAACTTCCAACAAGAAACATTATTACAATAAATTCCACGTGTTTCTCTCAACTTCTGCACATTGTGAAGGATTTCCCGTCCATGTGTTCAAAAAGGCCATCATATGGAAACAATTACAGCGCACAATCTTAAACCGACTGGTACCAATGCAAGGGCCGTTGACCCATCTTTATGGGCATTTTAAATAATTTATGTGCAACTTGAACGCAATCTGCTCTACATGACAACTCTGACCCGAAGCGTATCGAGGTTTATGTTGGGTTTCTTTAACAATCCGCCCCTGCCATGGGAAGATTTGATCTATATCGTCATGAGGTGAGCTCCTCACTACCGGGCAGCAAGGCTGGGCTCCAGCACCACTTTACCTGCCATGAGCCCCCAAGGCTCTGACGGACCCTCTCCAAAACGAGTGGAGGGATGTGGGGAGAGGTAGCAGCAATCCTGCCCGTTCAGTTAAGCATGGAGAGGCAGTGACCAAGGAGGCACTTTGGACCTTCTGCCTTCACCTTCCGAGATGACGTCTGTGACCGCAAGCTAATCCACCCCGAGCACGAGCTTTACTTAAATCAAAGTGATTTGAATCACTGATTTTAATCATGGCTCATATCAGAAAGCAGGAAACATGGTTTAAATCATTGATTTTAATCATGTTTTACATTTGTACTTTTATGTTTATTTTCTTAAAGAGAGATTGATTCTAATTGGTTAGCAACTTAATAAAATATGACCTTTTCATTGCGTTTAACTCTTCTTCCTGTAAGCAAGACAATAAATTAGTTTCGCATTCATTCGCATCCCTAAGTTTTAGGTTTTGAGTATGTCAGAAGTTACCAACTAATTAAAATACTCTTAATTTTGTTATTTGCATCCCTCTTCCTTGGTTGAAAAGTAGAACTGCAACAAAATGCAAAAAACATTTCTATTCATTACATGACAGTTACTTAAATATGCTAGATATATCATAAGTTCATGCAGTTATGCATATAAAATATTTACTTAATATGATCTGTTGCAAGAACATGGAATATATTAGGAACTCGGTGGTACTAGATCTTACCTTCTCACACCTTTATTTTATTCACAGATTGGAAAAGGAGAACGAGGTTTCCTGTCTTTTCAACTCTGTGCTAGCTTCTCAGTTTTTAATCGAATCAGCAGAGGGATTCCTTTTACCGTTCTGCCCCATCTCAATGAAAACAGAAACCAAACTCTTCGTTTACAGAAGAGGTCATCAGCAGCTAAGGCCCAGCAATTTTAACATATTCAAACATAAGTGAATGAGCTAACTTCAGTTAGGTGTCTGGGATTACTTTCTTTAAAATGTCAACAGAAAAAATACTTCATTTTAAAAAACCAATATATTAATTGCAGGTTTCAGCATTACCATTTTGAAATTGCATTTTACAAAGATTTTTAACCGAAAGCTTGCAGCATTTAAATAAAAGTAATATTTAAAAGCTGTCTGAAAATCACCCATTTCATCCTGTCAATTTAAACTGTAGGTCCAAAAAGCCTCCAACTGCCTAAACATGAAGCAGGAGATCACTTTTTATTGACTGTACTGGTAAACAGAAGAACCCCCCCCCCCATCTCTCAAACTTTAAGGAGCTGCTACAGCTCCAGAGATAGTCTGAAAAACGGAGGGGAGCTGCTTGAGCCCGGCCTGGGCAACGCAGCCAGGCCAGCAGCGTTTTGGCCACCACCACCACGGGAGCCACCATGTTGTTAGCCCAAAATGGAGGCCACGAGTACAGCCCTCACTGGCCAGGCCGCGTGACAGGCCCTTCGGCCTGCACCGAGGACCAGGGTGGCTGCGTGTCCCCACGGGTGACAAAGCCACCTCCGCACCATACCGACATCGCCAGCTGCAGGGAGGCCGCTGATTTATAGTGGTGTTTTGTGAAATAAATAGACACAAGTTGAAACGCAGCTGTTCAGCGGCTGAGGAGCTGATACAGACAGCTATTTAAATGACTCCTCACACGTCAAATACTTTAACTGAAGACTGGGGCCTGCATCAGGGAGCATTTCTGCCCTGCTGGGACACCCATGGGCAGCAAGCGTGGTGGCAGAATAGGGACAGGGACGGGGCACATGACAGTGCTTCGCCCACTGCTGCATCTGCTCTGAAAAGGCCCCAGCGTCTGCACCCTGCAATTCAGCAGTTCAGCCGTTCCTGCCTCCAAAGTCAGCTTCTTGTGTTACAGCCTGCCTGAATCCCCATAAAAAAAATAAAGAATAAAGAATAAGCTGAAGGGGAGAAAAAAAAAGGGAGCAGGGAGGAGAAAGACAAGAAAGTCGCTCCACTGACTGCAGCATTGCTACCACACGTAATTCAAGGACTATAGCTGGTATGAATCAGAGAGTGGGGGGAGAAGGATTTTTTCTATCCTTTTCCTTCAAAGAAACTCACCAGAAATAAACTGGTATTCCAATGGCAAACACCCAACGCATTTACTTTTGGCAAACCTAAATAACAACAGAATAACCCCAAATATTGCAAAGGAATGATTCGTAGAACATGTGGTAAATAAAAGTTTTACAAATCCCTGGAGTGTTACCACCAACACTGAATGTGGCATTTCTTTCCTGAAGAATTTACAAATCCAGACTTTCAACAGAAGATTTTAAAAACAATAATTAAAGTCTGCCCAGTGAGTAACAGCCATTTGGGTGTTTCCTTTGGACTTCACAAAAAATTACAATTACATATAAATACTATCTAAACATACATGCAAGCTCAATCAGGAGGGACCAAAAGGAAAGAATAATACAACTCACAGGCAGTTAGTTCAGAGAACATAAATACATGCTATTCTGTACACCTTTAAATACAATCTCATAAGTTTATATTTTATGGTAATTTGAGATCCCAATTTGACAGTCTTGTATGCACCACACACTACCTCCCTATAAAATACACACATAGAAAGGTATTCGTGTTCTTGGTTAAATCCAGATTAACAGAACAAGCCCTTTTCCAAAAAATGCAACTTAAAACAGAAAAAAACAGTTTATAATAAGAAGGCCGTTTTACTGTTTATTTTATAATTCTAAGCAAATGGATGTAGCATAAAGCTATGATTATTTTCCTGCAGTCATAATATATGTGATTTAGAGTATGTTTAGGGAAAATGTTAACTGAGACAGAAGTCTGTAAATGGATAAAGAATTAGGGCACAAAAATGCAGCACACTTCTGCTAAACCATATACAGTCTTCTGTGTAACTTTATTTACTGTTCATAGTTCACTGCAAATGAGTGAAGCTGCCTCTAATGCTATACAAATTTGGATATCAGCTGTCCTATGCAAATTTGACTAATTACGTATGCATTACTGAGCTATGAAATAAGTCAGTGTGTTGTGGTATGTGAATACACATCCCGCTCTTGTTTTTGAGCATAATAGTTTTCAGTGTCTGCTGAGCGTTCATATCCTGTGGACTTTTCCTTTTTTTTTTTTTGCTCCCCCTTCCTCTTTTTTTTTTTTAAATGAAACTCCTTCTCTAATTAAAAAAAAAAAAAGGAATTAAGAAAAGACATTCTATTTTTTAAGCCTGTTTTAAAAAGCAATATAAATTCCAGCTACAGGCAGACCTGAAGTAAGAAGGGAAGACTGTATTTTATATTGTATAATGAATTAGCTTTAAAAAGGTTGAAAAATAAACAAACAACTACCCACAACATTTTTGTGAGCTCATTATGTACCAAGCAAGAAGTAATTTTATCCTTATACCCACATTTTATGTTTTGGGCACTTCTATTTCATGTCCCTTGACACCTTTTCCAATAATCCATCTACTTTATATTGGAAAGCCTCACATGAATAAAACTTTACAGCACTACAGGCATTTAGCCTTCCACTGACATTCCTGGCCTGTTCAATTCTGCAATTCAATCAAAATCAAATCTCAAAATCCTCTTGTCAGCCAGCACTGCTTTCATATGCCCGAGCCCTGTGTAAGGATAACTGCATCCAATCTTTCCCCCAAGCAGTGCTTATATTGTTTTATTACAGTTCAATGAGTGGAGTTCAAAATTACATGCAGCTGCCTACTACTGTGGTCTGTCTGTGTTACGCATGGACACAAGTATTGCCCACCAGGCTTGAAATCATTCACTTACTGGTCTGGCAAGAGAGGCTGTGAACACTTCATTGTATGGAAGAACATCCTGCCTGCTAGATCTAAAGAGGGTGATGTTAGCAGATCAGTCCCTTTATAAAAGGATTGCGAAAGCCCTATGAAATGCAACTCAAACGCGCTCAATGTTAAGCATGTGGCTACTGCACATAAAAGCAAAGATAAACCTCAACATGCACTACTCATTCTCGGAAAGCTTGTGAAGGAAGATAAAGGACTGGAGAATAAAAGGCATCTTACAGAGTTTTTATGTGTGTTTTAAATGACGAAGCTTCATTTAGACAATTTTTATCTTTTCTTCCCCCCTCCGTAATCTTTGCACTGAAACAAAAGCACAGAACACAAAGCTAATTAAATACAATTTAATCAGATGAACAATGCAGCGACTCAAAATCCAATAGCTTAAAAACTCTTGCTAGCGATAGCTCCTGTACAGCACGGCTGTAGGGAGAGATAGCATCAAACCCGAGCAGGATTCCAATCTGGCACTTGCTGGGGGCCAGAGGTACAACGAGTGTCAAGAGGCTCCCTCCCGTGCTGCGAACAGGGCTAGGGAGAGGCAGGAGCCACAACCCGAAGGAAAGCGGCCCACACTCACACCCTGCCCAGCCAGGCAGCAGCGAACTTGCCCAAAGCCGCTGCAGCACCGCTCTCATCACGCACGAGATTCTGCCGGCAGCAGGAGCGGCGCGATGCGATGCTCCTACAGGTTAACGGATTGCCCTTCGCATTAGCGTTTGGGGATGGTTTTCACTTAGCTTTCCATCAGCATTTCACAGTATTACAATGACCAGAATCAAAAGAAGAAAAAAAGTCTTTTATCAAAGGCTATTCATCAAATATTCTACCATGACTAAATTCTGTAAGACTAGCAAGTGAGAAAACAGAGGCGACATGCAGTTAGACATCCTGCCGAGAAAAAGCTCTCTTGGAGATGAACCCCATTACCTTTCAACACACGGGTCTGAGAACCAAGCTAACCACACAACAAACCGCTGACCTATTACAGCATCACAAAACTGCTTGTCCACGAATCAAGTCTTCATTCCCTTTTCAAAAAAAAAAAAAAAGCGCGCTCAGCTGCTGTGCAAGTGCCTACGCGTTGATTGTGCAGAAGCAAAGCCAGCCGTAAGGCTATCCAGCCCTTGGTACTTCTGATAGCCTTCATTAAAAAGTGGCATGGATTATCGCATGTGTGCTCCATACGCCTATTAATCTATTCCTATGTCTGCTTGGACAAAGGCTGGAGAGAGAGATCTGGAAATCAGATGGCAGCGACTGTCCCAGAGACACCGAATGCCACCTCTAGTACAGAGGCGCTCCCCCAGGTCAGGCTTTAGGAGACAGCCCACGGAACAAGCTTTGAGCTCTTGTTCCTACCAAGGGTTCGTGGAGGGCCAAATGTCACGTCTTATGTCTATTTAGGCCATGCTGATACAATGACACATTTGGGAACAATAACTGAGGGCAGCAGGATTGCTGCCATTTCAATAGCCTCCTTCCCATCCAGATCCACCTGTGACACTGCCCGGGCACCAGGCTGACACTTCCCCAGGAGAGGAGGGTCATGGTGTGGGCCCACCGAACCCCAGAGGAGCTCCTCCACAGCTCCCCACGGTGGCCCTGTCCCCAGATACCTCACATACTCGGAGCCAAGCACAGACGTTTGGCTTCTGGGGAACTCGAGCACCGCGAGGCGCTTCCTGCGCACGTCCACCAGCCCCTGGCACGGGGAGGTCCCCGGGCCACCACGGAGCACACCTGGCCAGCGAAGAGCAAACAAAACACAAGCAGCAGTTGACAAGGGGAGACTCCGTGCGGAACGGCAGGTATTGTCCCCGGCAGTAGGAACGGCACGTCAACATTACCAAATCCAAAATTCGAGGCAAATCACCCGAGTGTGTGCTGGGGCTAGGGGAAAAAGAATCTGACTCCACATGCACGCGTGTAGGAAGTGACAACACATCACGTCTGCCTGCCATCCGGAATATATTTGGCAGCCTATAGATAGAAAAGGTTCATCTAGCACACCGGAGCAAACCCCGGTGCTCGCAGCACCTTTGCACCCGAATTTTTGCTGCAAAGCCGGAGAGGTGCGCGCCGAGAGGCCGCAGCTCCGAACCACCCCCTTTATCGCCACCATCGCAGTATTTACCGTAACACATGTGACTTAGTGAAGCCCTGGATTAATTAAATGAACTCCTCCATTAATCAATCAATCAATCCAGCACAGAGCAGTTGAAATATTGAATTACTTAAGACCAGCATCTTTATATAGGACTTTTAAAGGCCTGCTCTGGAAGACCTTATCCTCGATAATTAAATTCTGCCTCACGTGGAGAGGAGCACAAGGCAGCCAGGGAAGGCCCTGCTGTCCACAGGCTGCAAGCACGAGCTTGGTGCTGCCCCATCCGGGGCATCAGCAAGATTTTGTAGGAGCAGATTCCCCCAAACCATCCTTGGAAGCAGCCCCCCTGCCTCTGCTTCCCAGATACCAACAGCAACACCTCCTACTTGTTCAATCAGAATCACTAATCAATTAATTAACAACAATAAGATCAGGATTGCTCAACCCTCAGCAGTGGCTCACATCCAGCTGGTGGAGTGGGAACAGAGGGGAAGGAGGGAAGAAGTGCTGGCACTCTGCAACACCTGAATGCATGCTTAGTAGTTGCAAAACCTGTAAAGTCAGTAAAGGTTATCTCACTTCATACGGGAGAAATTTAGGCAGAGGGAGCTGAAACACGTTGTCCCAAGATGCGCGGAGAGCTGGTGAGACTGCCAGTAATAAGAACACCAACCTCCCATCAAGGGGACCGCTTTCATCCCTTAAGCCAGGCACACAAACTGCTAATGCGATCGGTTTTGTCATCGGTGGGTCCACCTGAACCAGTATATTGGGCCACCAAAACTGGAGGGATGACTTCTATGTTTCCATCTTCATATTTCAGTTTGGATGAAACTAGTGTAGCTATACCCATCCATGGGGGAAAGGACGAGAAATAGAAATAAAACAAAACACCACTGATTCCACACATATAAGCTGTTCCACATACTGAAAAACCCCTGATGTAAGAAACCTTTCACATAGCATGAGAATTGCTGTTTCCCTTGGACAACGAACTGAGGAAGCTTCATAAGGCTCGCTCTCAAAAAGATTGGCCTACAACAGCTACACAAAAGTATCTACTCCTGTCTACTTCTGTCCACAGGAAATATTTATATTTTAGCTATCCTAGCTGCAGAAGAATGACAGAAGTCATTAAAACCCCCTATGTGCCTGCTCTCCTGCCTCCAGCCCTCCTCACCACCAGCACGGACCCTGCCCCGATCAGCAGCCCCCAAAGCGCACAGACTACCCGCACCGCTTCCGCCAGGTACAGAGGGAACAGAGCGGCAGCCTGGAGATCTTGGATAGGACAGGACAGGACATACAGGACCCAGAACCAAACAGAGTACAACAATATGAACGCAGTGTTCAAAAGTAACTATTCTTTTGGCAAAGACAATAGAAGAGGGAAAACAAAGACTTGTTACAAGTCCTAAATGTAGGAGAGCACAGCATGGTAACATATTGCCGTACATCCTTTATAGAATGACATCCAAAGCTATATTAAAATAATGTTAAGGTTGCAAAAAACAGGCAACAAAGTTGGCAATCTCAACAGCTTACCCATACAATCTTTATTTGCACCTTCGGAATAACTTATGATCAAGTCTTCAATTACACAATCATATTTTATTCCATGGGATTCCCGCCTAAGGTGTAGGTATGAAATATCTTTTTACCCCTGTAAAACCCTTTCTCCTAGTAGCACGTACCACTTACTAGCACAGACCATCCAGTACAAAACCACCAGGCTCCTCCTGACCGCTCCCCCAGTTCCCTCCCTGAGGTTTCAGAGTTTGTGATGTTACTGAAAGTCTCTTCACCTGTGTTTGCAGGGATGGCTGATGGCATCACGACCACTTCGCTGGTGGAAACCCGGAAGGAGGTGAAACAGAAGCTGCTGGTTTGAGCTACCCAGCAACTCGAGGCTCCAATCTGAGCCCACCATGACTCACAGCCTTGGTAGATGCTACCAACCCCCTGTGCTATATGGACGGCCCCAACTGGCCTCAGCTGCGGTTGCAAACCCCAGATCACTTCTGCAAAACTGGCCACAGGTGTCTCATGGTGGGCACGCCGAAATGAGGAACGGGGAACCACGTGGCAAGCTCAGAGTGCTTGGGTTTGGATGACGTGCCTGAGCCCAAATAAGGCTCCCTGGGAAGAAAAAAATAAAACAACAAACTACATAATCGTGTCAAGAGAGTTTCACAATGTGCGCAGCCGGGAGGCTCGGTTAAGGCAGCCTATGCCACCTTAACGCTACCATCTCCCAAATCTTAAGTGCCAGACTGTACCATCTTGAAGGTTGTTTCTAGATACATCTGTTTTTTAATATATGTCATTTCTCGAGAATTTTTTATTCTATCTTTAACAAGCGAGAAGTGAAACAACAACAAGGCGCAGCCACGAGCAGGGTGCAGAAGGGAGATGACGTGACCCCGGCTTTGGCCAAGGAGAGCCGCGCACCGCCGGTCCCGCAGCCTCTCGCCGAGCAGGGCGGAGGCTCAACTCCAAATTGTGAAGAGAAGCACACACCAACAGCCGCAAATCTGAGGTTTCCCCTTGGTGGGACCACGAACAGTACCCCAGCACCCTCACACACCTGGAAGTGCCCTGAGGACTCCAGGGACCCCAAAGCAACACGCGGCTCCCGCTGCTCCTCGGGGAACCGCTGCACTGAGGGGCCACCAGTGGCAACCCCAGTGCCAGGAGCGGGCACCCCTCGCCCCGAGGCTTCATTTTGGGCCCGCTGCAAGTTTTAGAAAAAGTTGCAGGTGTCATTCGGATGAGATGGCATATCTCAGTTCTGCTAAATACCTAAACGGTGTTTATCGTGCTGGGGAAGGGGCTGTGCTAATACACAGAAACCGCCAAGTGTCACGTTTTCACCCTGATCTGCGACGTTCTCCATCCTCCCCAGTAATTTGCACTTTCTTCTCTTTCAAAGACTCCCATAAAAGGCTTTTACAGTCATTACGCAGTCTTATTAGCACCCAGTATATATTCTCTTTTACAAAGTACATGTTTACTTTGACTTCCCCCTTGCAGAACCGGGAAATACACGACTGTTGCCATCTTACGGAGCCGACTTTTAGCGTCAAGTAAGGTTCTGAACCTAGAAACAGATTATTAAAACAAAAGCGCAATTTAAATAAATCAGCAAAAATCAAGTCAGAAAAGCTTACGCTGCAGTTGCCATGACTAAAGAGAGCTGCGAAAGCCAAAAGGAAGGAGTTAACCTTTGTTGAAACAGCATCAAACAGTACTTGCTGCTCCAGTTATTGCTGTACCGGTACCCGCTGCAGCAAACAGCATCCCTCGGTAACGGAAGAGCATCACCTACAGACCCATGGTTCTCCAAGGGTCAACCCTAAAGCACTGCCCTTTAAATGTGGCTAACAACCAGCAGCAGGTACACAAGAAAATCTGGTAGATTGAGCAGGAAACTACAGAGAACTATTTCTGAAATGTAAATGAGCCTCTGCTACTTTCATTTCATTACTGCCGCAGCACTGTGCTGAGATGAAGTTTCCATCTGTGATTTTCAGGACAGGATATCAGCCATTTCAGACAGCATCCGTCGGAAACTAGATAGACAAGTTACTCAGTTTTGTTTTTTTTTTTGTTATATAAAAACACTTAATATCTATCGAGCCTTCCCTCGGACAGAGCTTATGGGAGATCATTCAGCACTTGGGGGAACGATCTTGAAGCAAACAAGCAGCTTTACCAACCCCCCCTTTTCATTTTCTTTAAGGAGAGAGTTACGATTTGAAGTGGACTACACACTAAAGGATAGTTTTGACACGACCATGCTAAGTATCTGTCTTTTACGACTCCTTTGAATACTCTCAGCTGGAACAAGTTAAATGCTTTGTGGTGTCAGGCCTTAAGGTTGTGAGCAGAGGACAATAATTTCAAATCTCTCACTGAGAAATTCAGGGGCTCATGGATTACTTGGGGAAATCTTTGCCCAGATCCAAGAGACAGTATATCCAGTGAAATTATTTCAAACACTTGTTGTTTCTTTTTCACAACATTTTTACCATCAGCCACGCGAATTTTTCAGCAAAAAATGCTGAAGTCAATGATGATGCAATTAAGGCTTTGATTACATGATGACAGCAAATCGATTTTAAAGCAGATTATATCAACAGTTGGGCAAAAGGAGAGGCAGACATTATGGAAATCAACCCCTTAAATATCCTTAAGATTCCATAACCCCAGAGAGCATCTTTAATTCACCCTCTTTTATTCCAGATGGTCTCACACAAAAAAAAAAAAAAAATCACCCTAAGTTATCACATTCTGGTAGCCCATGATAATGCACTTTCTATGACATGATGTTAATATGCGTTAAAAAAAAATAAAAATAAAATCTCCCCCCCAACCCCCAACTGCAACTATTTCCCCACTTAAGTGACATTTGCAACAACACACGTTTTTAGAGAGCCACAGGAGGAAACGTATCACTTACTGCCACGGTCTGCCACTGGACAGGCATCGCAACTGCCTGCTGAAGTCAATCAGAGTTACACGTAAGTATTTAGGAGCAGGATTTGGCTTCAGACACGGCATGAAAGCAGGAATAGGGAACTATTGTGCTGCCTGTTTTCTCACAGCAGATCCCAGCTAGCTTTGGCTATGGATCCAGCACCGCGAGCCAATTTCAAGAAAAAGAGACTTCGACCCTTTCCTTTCTCTCCATTTTTGTAATCTCTCGCAGGCACAACTGCTCCAGCAAGCAGCTCCCCCCGCCCAATATTTGCACTAAACCACTGAAGGACTTTCTATTATAATGCTATCTCATTGATACAAGATTACTCCTGAACCACATCAAACCCCGCAACGCTGTGAAAGGCAAAAACGCTGCCTCAAGAAAGAGGCACAGAGTGGATTATTTTAGTCTCGTTATCTAAACAGCACTTTTAGATTTATGTAAAAAGTAATGCAATGTTACAGTAAGTGTTCCTCCCCTGGGGGCAACTCAGTGTCTATACGGATTAAATGCACACGCATAAACACTTGTGATAGCTAATTATATTCCCGAAAACACCCGATTCTTACCATTTCTTAATCCTACAAAATAAAACCACTTCAACATTTTTTCAGATAATAAACAATTTTATCTAATGTCTTCGAAACTCTTCAGAGATTTGCACCTGAGAAACAAAAAGTGATCAAACTCCTGCCTCTTTTAACTCTATTTTGTAAAAGATGCATACATGCAAAAGCCCTAACAGAATAAAGCACTCGCCACCTCGTCTAGTTGCAAAGAACATGAAAAAGCAACCAGACATTTTTATTCGAATGAAATTACACAAAATTTTTATCTTTTTTTTTTTTTGTTCAGCATGTAAAACCCCACCCTGTAATGAACACAAGCTTAAAGCAATCTCTTCCAATGGACCATTTTACTCATTCTACAATTTCTTACCCAAATTACACAGGTATAATTATTTTGACACTGTAATGAAAAGAAAATGGGATTTGGGCACTGTGGGTTTATCTAATAACACTATTTCTTGCCAGACTTCACAGCACTGACAATCACAAAGAGCCCTGTCCATTCTAATAGGAAATATTTGATTTTACTGTAGGAACATTATTTATTTTCACCAACTTGCTATTATCAGAAAGGATATGATAGCTGAATAATAAAAATGAAATCAAGAAATTCTGGTGTTTCAAGGCTTTATTTTTTTCTGCTCTCACTTTTGACATTTTCTTCCCCTGGAGAGACAAGATAAAGTGCTGTCATAAATGGGTGACTTTTCTTGTCAAATGACAGATTTGATTCTCCATGGCAACCACAAATCAAGGTGCTAGTCTGAATTAAAGCTTCTCTTAAAAGGCGTCTTTATGTTTATAAAATGAATTTAAATTAAATGGGTATTAGGTACAGTTTTTTACCTCAATTTATTTATTGACTAAGGAGCTCTGTACTGCGTGGAGCGTATTTGCATTTTAAGGAAAGACAACATATTGTACTGGCAGATGCACAAACAAAGCAAGTTACAAGGTCATGCTACATATACTAGTTGACAGTACTACGAATGGTATACAGATGGACAGCAAGCAGTTAAGAGGTACTTAAATACTGGAAAAAGCACAAAAATTACCTACAGAGTAACAGATGAAGGAAATCTCTCCTCATTTCATAACACCGCTTTCTTCCACACACAGTTAATAGAGAGTCATGTAATTGTCACAAACAGAATGCCAAAAGGGAAAAAAAATAAAAGAATCAGATGCTTCATCCTGTGCCCTTATGCAATCTTACTATAGAGCATGATATGCTCTTACAAATGGTTGTTACCATGACTTTCACAGATCCAAATTTATCCCAGATTTCTAACTTCAGCTGCTCTAAAAATTCACTTTCTGGAGGTCACAACACATCCGAATTTCTTTATACCTTTAAAAAATAAAAAATAAAAAACCTGAAACCCAGGGAACAGAAATTCCACCGTAAATTCTCAATTTGTTCTTCCCAAAGAGGCAGGAAAAATGGATGCACAGAACGTAAAGACTGAAATTTTTGACGTGTAGGTAAGGTCAAACAGATATTTTTACACGTATGCAGGAGGAAGGAAGCACTCCCAAGAACCCAGGCAGCATTACACAAAATCCCATGCTCCCCCCGGGCACGGACACCCCGCAGCACCCCGGCAGAGGCTCCGGGGCCGTTTCAGCCGCGCCTGCCTCTCACCGGAGTCAAGTGGCTCCACGTTTGCTGCCCTTGTAAGCTCTGCCAAATTTGATTTTAAGCTCCCTGAAGTTAAAGAAGGTTTATACGGTATTAAGGCGAGATCTTCTCGTGCATTTCTCAAGTTATTACACAGCCTTTTATCCAAAATTACAATTTGAAGCAGCGCAGAGAGCTTCCGTTCAGCTCCGCGGGCGGAGATGGGCAGAGGATGTCTTCATCCCGCCGCGGCGTGCCGCCAGCCTTTCTGCTTGGCTTCAGCACAAGGGGCAAAAGGGGCAAAAAAGGGGTGCCAGGAGTTGTAACCCCCCCAGCCTGTCGCTGTGCCGCGGCCCTGGCTGACACCCAGCTGCAGCATCGCCTCCAGCTCCCCCGTCCTGCACAAGCAGCCGTCAGGGCCCCGTGCACGGGCACCTGTGTGCAACTCTGCAACGTCCCGGTCCTGCACGGATGGCTTTTTGACCCAAATACCCCACTTTAGGAATTGGGGAAGAAAGGGGGAATAATGGTCAGGCCTCCTTGCATCAGTGCGTAAACATTCGCTATATAAAAATCAAAGGACACTCCGCTAATGTACTACTGTATAAGTAACAGCCTCATTAAAATATGGCTAATCCGTAACAGAAACGTGCATTTTATGGGGTAAGCAACTGAATTTCTTAGATTTTTATTGCGAGAAAAGAAAAAGGAAACCAGTCTACCTATTTCACTCGTGCTGTAACCCGATCCCAATGTTTACGCATGCCCATCACAGCCCTATATAAATTAAGTCCCAAGAAAGGGTTTGAGAAAATAAAATATGGCTAACTTCAAACAACACCTTCAGCTCAACTCCTGAAAATCCTTGGCACTTCTTGCTACACACTTCTGGACATACTTGAGGTTAAGAGGCAGCCTCCTTGAGGTCCCAGCACTGCGTTTTTAGAAAAATTCCCAAATTCCGCCTCGGCAGCGAGGAGTGCCCAGGGGAAGCACGCTCCCAGGCGGTTGCACAAGCCGGACGCCGGCGTGGGTGCTGGTTAATGCTAGGGGACAGAGGGCGACGTCCACACCTTGTTCTTAAGTTTTCTCTCCGAACAATCAGCAGCGCTAAGGTCCAGCAGCTAGGTGCAGTATTCAGATAATACCGCGCGTCGCTGCAGAGAACAGGGCGGTTTTCCAGGCCTTTAGTGCCAGCTGACAGCAGCGAGTTGCCAAGCCAGCAGGCGAAGGAGAACCGAGCGCTGAAAGAAAAAACTTGCAGCTACTGAAATTGTTATTAAAAGTGTATTTCAGAAACGTATACCCTCGGAGCTTTGTGTCACGGTGCCGGTCGGGACAAGCTGGCAGCCGGGCCGGCAGCTGTTCCCCATTTCAGCTCTAAGTGGGGAGTATGATACACGAGTAAATACAACACAGGCAGCAAAACCCCGCCGCCCGCCCTGGGTTGGGGCTCTCGCCCTCGTTAGGGCTTGTGCTGCACCAGAGCCTCACCGGGCCGTTTTCTGGCATGGAGCAGCTCCAAAGGCAAGCGTGGGGCTGCTGCAGAGGAGCCGAGCTGCCTGAAACACAGCCATGAAAACCTTTTCACCCAGGTCCCGGCCGCCCGTTTGCTGGGGATACACAGCTGTGTCGCACGGATGAGCAAACGCCTGAAACCCAAAGCAGGGAGGCTCATCGTGCTGAGCCACAGCACTCCGTGGGCACTCCTGACCTGGTTTTTGGCAAGCGCCTTAAGCCCCCTCCTTAGCTGCTGCAGAGCAGCACAGCTCACCTTCCCCGGTGCTTCTGATGGGGGGGTTCGTTTTGTTGAGCACAAGCTTGTGCTGGCGATAGCCATAAATTTTGCTCCTTTAATACTATATGTTATCTGACGTTTCCTCTGGGATTTGAGACTGACCACTCTTGACAGAGATGGATAGTTTGCATAAGAGTTATAAAGAGAACAGCAGAGACTTCGGTGTTATTTTAAGCAGGAAAACTATGCAACATACTTTAAAAAGTGAAAAGACAACCAAGGAAATCTTTGGTTGGTAATCACAGTCAGGAAATGCCAGCAAATGTTTTGAGATGCTAGCTGCAAATTTGAAAAATGTTAAAAGCCAGCTTTGCTACCTTTAGCAGTGAACTATAAAGCTAATCATATATATTTTTGGGGTCCTTAACGTGGACCAGATGGAACTACACCACATATAAATAAAAAACATTCTCTAGCTTGTGGGCTGGTTTGAATTTTATTTCATTGGATAAATGTGGAGGACAAAGTTACCAAGTAGGTTTTATTCTGAGTAAACCGTGAAGCAATTAACAGGAGTTCAAAGCTGCATCTTCGTCCATCAGATACCCTACTGGTTTCTAGGCTTCGCACTGGAGTTTTGTAAGAGGAACGGGGACGCTGTCGACCTGAGACCTCGCCACTTCAATGAAGATTTCATGGAAGCGAGCCCAGGTGTAGCACCTGCTGCTGGGTCAGGCTGGGGGGTCCCCAGCTGCACCTTACTGCATCCTACAAGGCATTTTTCTCATCTGACATTTTGTTCGAAAAAAAATGTAAATTAATTTGGGGAAGCTCGGTAACAAGGTATGGAAATAGTAGATGCAAACCTGCAAGGTAAATAAACTAAGGAGAATAATCTCACGTCTCCTTTCAAGTTATAAAATTATTTACTTGTTCTGATTTGAGCAAACATAAAAGAGTACCTCTCCCAGGCTCCAGGCATTGTTACCATCAATTAACTAACAATTCCATAAACAATAAAAGCATTACAAAAACAGCAGCACATCCCCACCTACACATTAGCACCAGTCAGCAAAAAAAAACCAACAAAAAAACTACAAACAACACTTCCTACTCCTTGAATTCCCAAAGGAAACTCCACCCCAGCTACCGCAATCAGAAGTACGGCCTTAACAGAGTGCCTGCAAGGTTAAGTGGCAATTTGAGGTGTTACTTGTAACAAAAGTAAAACAATTTCAGACACCAGGGTGAGCATAAGCCGAGAACTCCTTGCATGCAGACTTTTCCCCAAATGACGACTTTCTGCAGAGATCGTGTTCTCAGCTTCACAATGCTGGAAGGTGAATGGCTTTAGATGAGAAAAAAAAAAAAAAAAAAAGATAATAATAATAATAAAAATCCAACAACCCGTGCATCACCAACCACGCCCCAGGCCGGGGGCCAGCAGCAGCGAAGGCTCGGTGCGCCCGGCGGGGCTGATTTCAGCCCGCGGTGGAGGAGACGGGACGGTGGGAAAAGGGGAGGCCGGCCTCCTTCCTGCCCTCCTCGACTCCCCGCCGCAAGTCCACGCTTGCCTCTTCCCACTGGTTTCTCAATTGTGTTCTCAGGTTTCTGTGGGTCAACACCGCACCGCCTCGGCGCCTGTACAACGCCTATGCAGTCAGCGGAGTCATGCAAGTGTAGCTGCATGTGCCTCGTCTTCTTTTCTGATTCATCATGAACAGGCAGAAGCCATTTTCGCTAGAATGGTGCTCGTCTTCATTCTCAACTTCGGAAAATACCCTTTAAAAAAAATAAATCTGGAGCTTTCTTGTTGCTCCTCAGCTCACCGCACAACGGCCTGAAGATCCCCAAGGAAGGGCACGCCACCACCACCAAGTCATTGCCCCTGCTCTGAAGCTGGGCAGACGCTGAAGTGGGCCAACACCAGCAGCCTTCAGAAATGCAGGCTGATGGGCAGAAATTATGCAAACAGGCCCCGCATCTCGAAAATGGGTGTTTTACAGTACCGAGTCGCTCTCCCGCTGACAGCCAGCCGAGCCCCTTGCTGGTGCTTTTCCTCCCGAGTATCTTTCCTCTGTCAAAGCCAATAACGCTTTGCCCCCAAAAAACAACATTATGGAAAAATTCAGCTGTCCCCTGGGAGTTAGTGCGGTACATTTGGAGAATCGATTCAGTTTATAAAGCTGTGAAATACAAGGGGTTTAATCCTGCTTTAAGTGCAAGTTTCAATACAAACTGAACTTTGAACCCTCTGGGACTTCTTTATACGAGTAAGCAATCCAGATGAGGATCTCCCGCAACGTATATGCGATAATAAAGTAAATACTATAGCAGAGGAGGGCGATTTATAAAGCACCTGTGTAAGAAATAGTTATTTACCTTTGTAACAATCACTTTCTTCTTGGTTTCTGTACCATAAACGCAACTTTCTCCAAACAGCAACTTCTTAAGAGATGTTTGTCAACTTCTGTCATTCACAGATGCACAACAAAGAAAAATGTATATCTTTCTAATGAGATGCACAGCCAAGGACGGTTGTCATCATCACAGCACTGCTGTTGTGACATGTATTTCATTTCATTCAATACATAATGGGAAAGCTGTTTAATCCAGCAGTCCAAGCAACGTCCAAATAAGCATTAATAATGCGGTGGATAACCGATCGTCGCTAGATGGTTTTCAGCGAGATAAAGGTTTTTCCCTCCCCCTTTTCAAAATACCCTCCTGGTTAGACAGCGGCGAGGCAGAAGTCCGGGCTGTCGCCTGCCACCTCGTGCGGCGGGCACACATCTGCAAGCGCCAACCTGCTCGCCGCCGCCGGCCTCGTGCGCCGCAGACTTCAGCGCCGCCTCACCAGATTGCAGCAGCACAGCAGGTGGAGCGGGGGGCTAAGGGAGAAGCAATTAGCATGGATCGTGTTTCCCATTTTTCAAGGTAGATGGCAAACCCTGTTTCACAGACGTGTACAAATTCGCGTACAAAACCCACTGCATAATACAAAGACATCTGTGTTTACCAAAGTAATCATTATTGTTTAATGCATGTTTTTTTACACCATTTAACAAATAACTTGAGCTCTGATGAACATGGTGATTTTCATGATAGACTTAAAAGATAAAAAGTTCATAAGAAATGTCTGGCTGCTAACGTGACCTGAGTGCCAAGACAAGCACCACGGATCAAGGGCACCACTTCGATCCCACGTATTCACACCCCATGCATGCCCAGAGAGCACGGTCCGACAGCGGTCTCATGGCTTGCTCGCTTGCATCCAGAACTTGGAGCCATCCTTCAAGGCTTCCAGCACCAAACTTCCCAAAACAGCATCATTCGGACATTTTTCCTCTTTCCTCTCAGCAAACTGGCACGACCTCAGCAAACACCCCTTGCTCCCTGGGAATTACGTACAGACGCTGCCGCTCCTGCCCGTGCTCCTCGGTGGCGTCTCACTTCTCACCCATCAGCACGTCCCCTTTCCCAAAGCGGCACCTCTGAGACAAAAGCCCTCTGTCCCAGGAGAGGGCAAGTGACATTCAGCAGGACTCCATCAATGGCATGTGGACACACACCATGGGGTGGGCAGCACCATGAGAAACACCAGCAGGAAAACCCCGCCGCTGTGGGACCAGGCAGTCAGGTCTGCACCCATCCCCAGCCCTACAGGGCTCCACACAGCTCCGGTATGGAAAGGAGGCAGAAGGAACAGCCCAGAAGAAAAAAAGCTGGGGCTGAAGCCTTGCCACTACTGCACAGCACCCGTCCCTGCCGCCTCTGACGCTCGGGAGAAGGGCTGCACTGCAGGAGGTGAGACCAGCACAGGCCAAGGTGCCATCCAGCCCCACACCAAACACATCCCAGGGGGACACCCACAAAAGGATGCTGATGTTTGGGGCACAGGAGCTGCAGGCAGGCGAGCGTGGCCGAACACGAGGATGGGGAAGCGCAGAGGAGGCGAGAGCTGAGCCGAGACCCCGCTGCATGTTCAGTGATTATAAGATTAGTGTGTTTTTATTTAAAGTATTATCCGTTAACATCCCGTATTACAAAAGTAGCACAACAGTATCGACAGGCTGTCAATATTAATAGGAGTGTCTAATGTTATATCAATACTAATTTAATTTCTGTTATCTGGAGGCTGCAGGGCCTTTCGGAAGAAACAGAGGAGCAAGAATGAGAAAGCCCAAGCAGGGACATAACAGGAGAACAAACCATTCCTTCAGCTTCTCCATCGTTCAGTGGCACCCTGCTGTTTAACACAATTATCCTTGCTTTTTTTTCTTTTAAGAAAAAACACCACCAACAAAACCATCTTAGATTTTTTTCCAGTATCACCAGAACCTCTACACTAGCTTCCTCTTTTTGGCCAAAAAGCATCTTTGCAGTATTTCTCCTAACCACACGCACCCAAAATCTATAACCTAAATACGTTAGACAACAGCAATTACAGACTGGTTGAATAACTCACCCTTACGAGGTAGTGTTGATTCACAAAGAAGAATTTCTAGACCAGTAAATGACCTGATCTCATACAGGCATACAGGATTGTATGTAGAAATCATGTTCTTCATCTCACATGAAAAATATATTTTGGGGGGGGGGCTGTTAGAGGTGAAACTTCTTGAAGACAAGGTTCGAATAAGCGTTCCTGCGAGTACAGGGTGAGGATGAGGGCTGGTAAGTGCAAGGGGCTGGAGATGAAGAGGGGCGGATGGGGAGAGCCCCCGGTCTGCACGGGCAGGACTGCCGCACCGCCCTGCACTTAGCATCGCTTCTAGCGTACTTCAAAAGGGAGGAAGACAGGTCCACAATGACAAAATGTCAAACCAAACAACATAATTGAGCTAATTATGTAAACATTCATTATTAATAATATTAAAATATCCTGTTTTGCATTTTCTTTTGGTGGCAGAACGAGCAGCATCCAAGAACTCGGCATTATCAGCTAAGAACTGAGTAAAGGAGGAAGGTGCCTGCACTGAAGACACAGTATCGAAGAGGAAGATTTCTCTTGCTTTTAGCACATGACTGATCCTAACTGTACTCGCTACAAAGCATTAAGTGGGAATGCAGGGAAAAATATTCTTCTCCTTAAATACATTTCAAATAAAGTGATTTACGGTTTTCAAACTGTGAAGGAGAGAAGTGGAAAAGAGGAAGGTATTGGGGTAGGAAATTGGCTTCCCTCGCGATACTCCCTGATGTGTGACCGGTTCCTGCGGGCGGGTGAACCCTCCCTCCCCTGTTAATTAGGATGCTGCTTTGCCAGTCCCCAGCTGCCAGGCACGGGGAGCCCCACAGCAACCCACACCCTCATGATATTCATCGCTGTGCTAAACTGGAAAGGGTAACGATACCCAGACCGAGCTTCAACTCCCTTCAAAATACTTCCAAATGCCAGTGATGGGTGGGTGGCAGACCCCAACCCCCCCCCCCGATGCCGGTCCCTATCCCAGTGTATGGTGAAATCCTCCAAACCCCCAAACTAGAACAATGTGAAGCAATGTTTAAAATGGAAGTGGGGAAAAATCAACTTTATATCGCAATTAAGACATTGACTTCTCTCCCCAAGTCTGTCTGAGCACGAAGAGATGCTATGCTGTCCCCACGAGCTCATTTCCAGCTTCACAGAAATTTCCACTCCAACAAAAATCTACCTTCAAACAGATCTTTTTTGCTAAACATGCCATTTCAATCACACAGATTAACGTCAATTGGTGGCTGTGAAGAAGCCGTGTCTGTCAGGTTGTTTCCCAGAAAGACACCAAGAAGAAGAAAGGCAGAGAACGAGGGAAAAGTCTGTGGCCTTGGAAAACCAGAGGACTGCACTGCTGCACAAATCACTTCCAGGCAGCTGGGGCTGGAGCCAGAAAAGTATCTTTGAAAGAAAAAAAGAACCAGTGAGAAAGCAACAAACAAGCAATGCAATGGGAAAAAAAAAAAAAAACGTACCACAGGAAGTTAATCCGAGAGGAATACCATAAATTAGAAAAGGATAAGAATAAAAATTAGGAGTTATTGGACAAGGATTAGCGTAAGAGAGGCAGCTTCCTACCAGGATTGAGCGGCTCGTGCACAGCGCAGCCGAGGAGCTCAGAGGAGGAAGGAAGAACTCAGGAGGCACGGCGATGCCGTTCAGCCTGCAGACTACGAAAACAAATTAAAGGGAGGCTCCTGGGACTGAGCACCCTCCGGGGCAGCCCTGGCCACGTTGAGAAGCATCTGAAGGGATGAGAACAAACCTCCCTAGCCTGGCCACAAAGGTTCGCCTTTCTGTTCTAAAGCTCCGAGCCTGGCTATTTAGACTTACACACGCAACAACATCCCCAGAGGACGTGTTCAATCCCCGTCTTCAGGCTGGGTCTGGGCCACAGCAGCCCTGCTGCGGTGCAGCCCTGCCCAGCCTCCCACCCGCTCCTCGGGGACGGCAGGAGGAGCAGGGCCGGCAGCAGGCAGAGCCGACGGGAGCAGCCGCAGCCACAGCTCATAACCTGCCTAATGACTGCCAGCCACCAGTGATTTGTAGGCATCAAGCAGATTATTATTTTTGAGAGAGCGAAAAGAGAAGAGGGGCACCAGCTTAAGGTGCTGTTGATGAATGAAGATGAAAAGGAGGTTTTAGGGTGAGAAGTGTTTGTCCAGTGTGACCTAAACCGCTCAAACCTCATTTGATAGATGATGGACATTTATTCCCTGCTATGTGTCATTTCGAAGTCTGAGGTTTATATTAAACAAGAAGTCTTCTCCTCCTAAGTTGTTCTTCTCTCTTCCCTGGAGTTTAGCACACAGCACAATACCTAGAAATGCAATCATATTTAGTTTTTATAATAAAGTCATCTGGTCACTAGTAGTACATATTGGAAGACGCCTTTTATTGTTTTTCATTATGTAATTGTGTGCTTCATTGCTTTTCATCTGTTTTTTCTCGTTGTGGGAGGTGGCACAGCCCAGGAAAACCATTTCCCTGGGGACGATGCCGTGAGGGCAGCCCTGCTGTATTCCTGCAGCACATTTTCCTGCCGTGGTGCCTCCCCGCAGACACGTACCAGGCTGACAGCCCACGCTCTGGGCCGAGGCAAACCCTGCTCTTCCACCCACAAGACTCGCCACTACCCAGAGGAGCCGTGCCCAGTACTTAGTTAAAGCAGGTAAGGATGCCACGCACGGCAGCTGCTTTAATCACCGGAGAAAAGGTTTTGGAAGCCCTGCATTTAGGTCAGCTGCCATCCTCCTTCCCACGCGGGCAGCAGCGAGCCGGACAGGCTCAGGGACCACAGCCCGTGACGTGGGCAATGCCACCTGCTGCTACGGCTCCAGGCACGTGCACTCGCACATCCAGGGATCTCAGCCCAAATGAGGAACACCCAATTAAAAGCAAAAGCAGAGGGATGTTGTCCCCCAGCCACTTCTTCTGCTTCCCTTATCGTTCAGCAGGTTTCATCCAGGCAAGACGACAACATTGTATAGGAACTCCTGGGCTAACCACAAAGAAAGCCAAGAGAGCCATGCTGCTAAGAGGATACCTGCATGATGCTGAGGCTACTGGAGAGACTCCTGCAAGAGAAGTGGAAGTGAGAGGCTTACCTGGCACTGAGCCACACGTGAGCAACTGCACCACACGCACTACAGCCTCAAGAGCAGGGCAGGGATATGGTTGGAGCCTGCAGAGCCCTGCACCAGCACGTCACAGGCTGAGAATCAGTGAATAAATCTCGAGGACAAAAGTGCTTCCCCTTTGTACGCCCTGAGAAGTACGTCTTCGCTCTGTATTTCGGTTTGCAGCCTTACGGGAAGCTGATGTTTGGAAATAAATAGCCTGTAATCTGAAGCAGGTTTTCTATGAACAGCTAATGTCACAGTTTTTAATATGAGGGTTCCTCACTACTGGGAGACATGATCATTCAGTTATATACGTTTACATTCCTATATGCTAAAAACAAACACATTATGCCAATAAATTGTTCAACTAAACTACACTCGATGTGATATGTTCCTGCTTAGCATTCACATGAAGCACTGCAGCATTTAACTGCAGGGTAGACTTACTCATTTACCACAACCATTCCTTTAAGCGTGCCCCCAAATTTATTTTCTCAGTGCTTGCTCGCTAAGATTGCTTTCAGTATTGTTTTTTTGGGGAGTTCATTTGACTCAAAATCTCAATTAGAAGAGAACACCACAGCTTCACTGAAACTGCATCTCTCCACCAGGATGCTGATTTTCATCCAGTCCTTGCCCCAACCGAGGCCATCACCTCTTCTCTGTGTCCTGCCCTGGGGAGGCAAACACCCTTGCTCTGAGATGCAGCGGTCTCCTGCCCCCAAAAACACAGACCTCTTGCTGGTGCCCTTCCTCTCCCCACCATCAGCAACAGGCAAATTCCCAGTGAAGCCCAGCTAAGTCCTTGAAGACCCCACAAGAGTGCATCCAAGCTCAGAGCAGGAAGCCTGGAGCTACATTCCATCAAGTCGCTCCATCTCACTACACTTTTAAAGCTTTAAAAAAAATATCAAATTTCTATTGAATTTCTCTCTACACAGCTGCATCTGTAATGAACCCCCATAAAAGTTAAAACTTACATTCAGTAATCATATGCAATTGAAACATCATAAAATGAGAAGTCAAGGAACTGTATGTGGGCTGCAATGACTTGTCTTATTGTATTCATTCCCTTAATAAATATATCTTAAAAATAACCTCACAGTCACACATTTGCAATATAATATAAAAATAACACTGGATTCAAATTATTAAACAGGTAATTTAATAGAACGAGAATTGAAATGTAGGACAGTGTGCAACTTTATGCTATAGGAATGGGATGATTTTAGCCAACATAACTATTTTTCTTTTTTGCATTATCCTTGCATTTATAATACTACAACATCCACATAACCTTGACACTGTAGTCACCTTAGTAACAAACAAGTGTAACGTTCACTTATAATTGAAATCCCAATGGGATATTTGATTCGAGTAAAACAAAAATCAGAGGCCCTACTCCGTTGCTTTTGTCTTAGTCACACGTACACAGGCTGAAAGGATTTAAACACGGGTGTGTTTGTACAGGATTAAACCTACAAAGTTCAACCACTTAGTTTGAATTTGACACAAAATGGAAACAAATACGCCACCTTTCAAAGGCGCCACGCGAAAAAGAGAAGCAAATTATTTAAGTTTTGCATCAACACGGCTTGGCAAATTCGTGCCAGATGAAGGCCAAAACTCAACCCAGGCACACGAGGGCAAGCGGCACCAGGAGAGCGGGCACGGCGAGCGCACCGTGCCAGGACAGCCAGCCCTGACCCTGACGGGGAGCGACTCGTTTCCCCCTCCTACCGCACAGGGGTCCCTCCTGGGGCAGGTTAGGCTCCTGCTCGCAGGCTCAACTCAACAGCTACGTTCCCTTTGAGTTGCAGCGCTCTAAGTGAAAGGGAAAGGACAGAACTCCCAGCAGGGCACAGAAGGAAGAAGGTCTGAACCCCTCCAGGTCAGTTGTTTTTCCTTAACCGTGGCCAGGACCAGACACCTCAAGGTGGAAGAAACATTTTAACACGGGGTTTTATCTCTGGGAGAAGCGTTTTCTGCCTGACCCTGCGCTAGCCTCAACCCAAAGGGAGAGAATTTATATTCCTCCTCTCTTGTACAAATAAATAAAATGAAACTGCTCCATTTAAGGTATCTGCAGCCCAGCTACGCTTTGTCTTCCCACCACTCCAACACCACGCAGCTCGTGCGGCTCAGCAGACCAGCACACCACCTCCAGCACGTTGGGGCAGCACCCTTCCCGCGCGTGGCTCTGTGCCTCCAGCTGGGGACAGCAGCTGCCAGGGCTCCGTGTCCTCATCCTCACGCCCTCCCCAAGCCCCTGACGAGCGTGATTCCATTAACGTCGCCTGGAAAACGACTCACACGGCAAATGAGAGGTGACAAGGAGCCAAGGCGGTAGCACGGGGGCAGAGCAGCCTGAGGATGCCGGAGCCCTGTGCGGGTCTGGTGCCCCGGGGAGGGATGCTGGCCGCAGAGGAGGTCCGGGCACGCCGGGTTCCTCCTGCCAGCGGAAACAAGGGCTTGTCTAAATGCGGCGAGTTACAAGTTTCTGCAACAATGTGCAAGTCTCCAACATGTGGCCGTAACGTAGCTGTTGCCATGGTAAATATTCATGTTTAGTGAAAAGTGTTAAATCTTGTATCATAAGTTAAATCAGCTGCCAAGACACATTTTCACAAGTAGGGGAATTTTTGTCTTTTCAGAATGGAATGTTTTTCAGTTGACATTGATTTTTCCCTAAAATAAGTCCCCCAGAAAGGAAGCCAATCACACGTGAGGCAGTCCAAGATCTGAATTACTCTACTCCTGCTCTGAATCATCAACAAGTGTTGTGTGCTAGTGCGTGTGTGCGTACAAATGCACTGCCGCTTCATAAACCCCATCCTCTTACACAAATGAGCAGTTACACAATTTATTAGGAATATTAAACTAACGGTGCCAGCAGAAATATCACCGATATTTCACGTTTTAGCTGATGAGACTTCAACAACTAACTTTGCTAAATAAGAAGCATCTCAAATGAAATAATTAAGCTTAACCTTCCCTCATCTTTTCACAAATAAAAGACTCAGTCCTGAGCCTGAATACAGTTGTTTATGTAGGTCAAGGACAGAAAGAGTCAAAGGGTATTTACTCGCTTTTATGCTTTTTGTTCAGTATTTCAAAAGAGGACAAATGGTTTTAATACAATTCTAGAAAGAGACAAGTTAGAATTAATGCAAAAATGACTATGAGTCCTTGTTACTTTTATTCTTTTAGAAACTGTTGCAAGGAAATCTCTTATCGGTTCATCATCTGCAAAATCACGTGTACGTGTCCTTCCACCCCTGAACTACTCAAAATTGGCTCGTTCTAGCGTCTTGTGGTTAATTTGTCCATATTTAAAGCAAAATGCATTTCCAGTGGAAGGTTCTTTAGAATAAGGGGGAAAAATAGCTGTCTAGTAATTAGCCCAATTTCATTCACAGCAGTGTAAATAACTCCTCTGATAACAGAGCAACAAAGCAGAACCAGTGCTGAAGTCTGAATAGGAAAGACAAAGCAGTCATCTGCTTTGAGGCTTTGCAACTGAAATAAAAGCACTAACAGCCAGGACCTCTCTGTGCAAGCCCCATGTCAGGGAGAACTTCTCCCACCTCCAGGGAAGACTCAGAGCCCGGGCCAGCCTCGCAGCTCCTGCCGACGTGGCACTGCCCTGCTGCAGTCCGTCACTCCTCGGCCACGCTGGGTTCTCTCCTGTGCCCCATCCACAACGTGGATGTCACCTCGGTTGTGCCTTCTGCAGCGAGGACTTTGCCCAGCGCAGTCAGATTCCTTTATTCTTTCCCTACCTCCGAGTAGCAACAGCTAGAGCCAGTCACATCCTCGTTTCTAAGTTGGGAAACACTTCTGATTCCTCCTCCTCTCTCTAATTATTGCTCCGCAATTGATTTGCCGTGCCCCATGCCAGATTTGCACCTCAGCTCCCCACATCCAGCCCTTACAACCAGAGCTGTCCTCCCTTTTTCTCCACAACAAGCCTCGTGGACATTTTCTAGCAAGCGAGCTACTGCTCGCTATCTCTTACCTCTTTCTCAACGGAAACCAGCTCTACCGAAAGGCTGAAGCATATTTAGCACTCCCAGCTCTCTGCTTGTCTCTTTCTTTTATTTTATACGGTTCGACGTTCTCATTCTGCCTTCTCTCCTCCTTTCTCTACCCCAGCGCTACAAAAAGACATCTTCTGTGACACCTTAAAAAAAGATCACTGAATTAACATGACTTACACTGCACGGTATTTTCAGACCAGCCATTTGCTAATGTCACAAACACAATTAGGAAGTCAGGGAAAGAGCTTACAGGAGCAGATGAAAGCTGCAGAGATAAAACGGAAAGCTTTTACCTGCCAAGCTCTCAGGTTAGGGTTCTAGGTTGCCCTCGGATCTAATAAAGCCATAAAAGAGCCACATTAAGGACACGCACAGTCACATTGCTGTAAATACCAGGCATGGCTTTTTTCATCTGCGCATCAACACAGATCTTTGCTACCACGCTTTGTAGGCTGGTAGCCATAGGTGGTTTAAAATCTTGATATCAAAAAAAGCTCAGAGCATTACTGACAATTAAAAACAGCTTTTACACACGCACAATAACGCTTCTCTTGCTTTAAAAAAAATATAATATGCATATCCATATTACCATCATAATAAGTGCCACAGACTGACATGATATGATTGAGTATAATGGCTCCTTTGGAGCCATTATGGTCGATCAGTAAATAATACACTTTTGAAATTGTCTAACTACATATTTACACTTGTCAACTCTCATACACTTCAGTGACAGAATTTAAAAGAAACACTGTAAAAAAACTCCAAGAACATTAAACCACGAAAACATTACACTGAAGCAGTATTAAGGCTGGAATTAAACCCACAAAAGGCTGGAAATCCCAGGTGAAGGCCAAACCCCCGAGAGCACCGAGGGCAGGGTGCAGGTGAGGGCTCTGCCCGCTGAACCCACGGCGAGAGCCAGCCCACGTGCAGTCGTGCCGCTGTGCAGCTGGACACCATTCTGTGGTACTTAAAAAACAAAACCCAAAAACTCAAAATCCGGGCCTCTCTTTTGTTGCTTCAGACGAAATTCCCAAATAAATCGAGAAGTATTAGTCTTCCCCTCTGTTGGAAAAGCCCCTGTTGAGACGCTGGGAGTTTTGCCTAGCTGAAACACATGGAGAGAAACTTCAGGATTTGACCCCAGAAAAGCATTGTCAAAACAATTTTTAAACAAACATGACAGTGGAACATTAGTGTCCCAAAGATTCACTCCATGTGGAAAAAAAAAAAAAAAAGAAAAAGACAGGAAAGTTAAGATGTTTTTCTCAAGAGCAAAATAATGGGTTTGGCATTGGGTTTTTTAATTCATAATTTTGCCTCTCTCTTTCTCAGCTGTAGCCACTTTTTCTCAAAGCAGTGGTGGCAGCGACTTTATTGGTTCCAGTACAGCTCTGCTGAAAACAATAAGCATAAAGCCCCCGAACGCCGCCTTTCTTTCTGCAGCGGTCACATCCTGCTGCCCCGCAGTCAATGGGATATTGAATGCTTGTGAGACTTCAAGAGCAGCCCCGGTCCCGCGGCGCCTCCTTCGCAACAAAAGGACCCAAAACGCTTCAGACGCTCCACACTGCGATCCCGAACCGTGCTGTTAAAAGCAGTGATGGATATTTTCCTAGAGCAAAGGTCTTCCTTTCATATAGATATCCTTGCTCGGACTTATCTGTTACCTAGCTCGTGAGAACGACATCCATAAAGGCTTGGCGTGGCAGGCTCCCGAAGCCATTTGAAGACACAGCCACCACACCCCTGTCAGAAGGGAGTTATCCCTGGCTTTTATTTTCAACTCTCCCCTCCGCCGGCCGATGACAGAGCAGCCTCCCTGTACGCTCAGCATCTGGGGTTTTACAGCCGCCGTACAGAAATGGGATTTTCTTGACAAACAACTCTGCATTCAGTTTCCTTGTATATCTGAAAGAGAGGATGATCTCTTAAGGCTCTGCTGGGAAGGAGTATTAACGAAGACAAAGAGTATTTCAGGCTATCTCCCTGGGAGCATTACCACGATGACAGGATGATGGCTTCGTCCTACGCAAGTGCTTCACGTCCACGTCCTGGGCCGCAGCAGCTCCTTGGGACACCCCTGCGGGCCTGCCCGGCGGGGCGGCCTCCTGCCCCTTCCTCGAGAGGCCGGGACCTACCATCAGCTGTGAGAGCTCTCCCCAGTCTCCCATTTCCTAAGCCCTCCTTGGAGATGTTTGCTTTCGTCTAAATACTATAAACCACGGTACGAGGAAGACTTAATAAACCCTGTTGCCTTTTCGCGGTGCGCGGCGTCTGTCGGCTCTCACCTTTCCTCGCGGCTCGTGCAAATGTCACAGCCAGAGCAGTTCTTACAGCTCCTCGGGTCGCCCCACAGTGATATACGCTGAGGTAAACAAACTACTGAAGTCTGGGTATTTTTACTTCAGATGGGATGTAAATCAGCGGATGAAAGCTTGGAATAAACTGGCAGCAAGAGGGCAGCTTATTAAAGTATCCTCCCCCAGCTCAGCGTTCCCTCAGTGTAATGTAGCTGACATAACTTCACACTAAGGAAAAGGAAAAGACTAAGAGAGATAAATATTCTTCCAAAGTCAAAGACACTCTTCCTTCAAGATGTCTGGCCAACTCTCGTAGAAAGAGGAAAGCGTTTCCCTGCCAAAGGCAGAAATCCACCTGTAAGAACTTGTGAGGAGACCAAACACCACGCTGGGGGCTCTGGATGGGCACAAGCCTTCAGGGGGACACCCCAATGAGGAGACCAAACACCACGCTGGGGGCTCTGGATGGGCACAAGCTGCACGGGGACACCCCACCACACCAGTGCTCGTGGTATGGAGGTGCTCGGCTCCTACAGTACCACATACAGCACTTCTCAGACAACAGCTGGAGCAAGAGCTTCATCCCAGGGCTCAAATCAGAAAATGGCTGGCCCTGTGCAGAGCTGAAAGCCCCTGGAAAGACAGGTTTTTAAGAGCAGCAGCTCCAGCGCCCACCTAATTGCCCGACCAGTGGGTGCCCCAAACCCACAACCTCCTCACACCATTATCTCCTGGTAGAAAGATGTTACTTGTTCCCACTCTTCCCTCCCTGCCTCTTTATTTAAAGCTTTCTGGCTGCTGGTGAGGAAATGAGTCTGCCTTGCTCTACCTTTCTCTCCATCACCTTGCTGTCTGTGAGGACTGGTGAGAAAACATTTCAGCTGCTCTTACACTTCCACAGCATCCATTTCCTGAGGCCTTTATGGGGAAAAAAAAAAGGCTGTCTCCCATCTCCTGCTGATTATAGCTTTATCAGATAATAGCAAGAAGCAGGAATGATCCTGTAAAGCTGTTACCAATACCCAAAGGTATCTGAACAACAGTGAGGCAGAGATCGTGCTACTTGCATTTACCCACCGACAGGCAAGGCTGGAACACCTACAAGGTACCAAAGCCCGTCTACTAGGTAGCTATCAGTACTTTAATCTGCCATTAGTAGTTTTTGGCTTTTCTGTCTCTGTGTTTGTTTTTTTTATTTTACACTTAAACCTGCTGAAATGTACGGCTGCAGACACAGCAATGGCAAGGAGAAGGAGCCTCCTGGTCCCTCGGAGTGCGTTTTCTCAGTGCTGGCTTGACACACAAAATCTGTTTCCTCAATTATGCCTTCCCTCTTACCTATTTTTGACATGATGGTGTGAAAACATAATAAATGCTCGTCGAAAAAAAAATCAAAGAAGCTGAGAAAGTAGTTCTTCAAATGATACTTAGAAGCCTTGGCTCACCAGTGCTTTAACACCGCGGGGAGAGCCGCTTGCTTGGCCCAGCTCTGCCCGCACGCACGCCTGCCGGCTCTCCCCTGCCCACCAGCTCCCGGAGCACTGCCATTTCTACCTCCAGCCCGTAGGAACTGACCTGCTGGATAAAAACAAATCCCACAACAGAGCACTCCAGCTACAAGAGCCGCTTTGCAGGGGTAACACCCTGGATCCGTGGTGCCGCTGTCACACACGCGGAGGCTCCCGGCTCCATCGCACTGTGTGACATCTGCTGCGCCACTCCAGGTTCAAAACAGATCTTTACGCATCCGTAGTAGCAACTAGGAGATTTAATTTAAGCGTAAGCCAGGGCGAAGCCTTGCAGATAAAAGCTCTGCTCAGGACTTGCAGTTCACCACCTTCGCACAGCAAAATCTTTGCCTGTTAAGTGATTTACTGGGATAATGGATATTGTTCGTACGGCAAAACGGATTACTTGAAAAACTGTCCTGAGTAAATCATCGTATTTATAGCAAAGTTACGTCTTGTTCTACCACCACAACAAAAACTCTACGTTCGGTTTCATAAATGCCAAACAATGAAAAATGCCACTAATTCTGCCGGTGTAAAAGTCTACAACAAAGCCCTCATTTTAGGTGTGAGAATGTATTCGTACTTAAAAGGCATGAAATTCCCCTTCATCCCGGTGATGAGAAATGCCCCTTGATGCCCCATCTCCTCCAGGACACAGCCCAAGTGGAAATAATTTTCAAAACTAATAAGTATACGGAGTAACATGGTTAACATTATCCAATGAATTTAGATCCACCTACATGGTATAAATATATCTAGATAAACTGTCACCTTCAGCAGAATTCATTAAAATAATGTTGTATCTTCCTTGTTAAATGTAATTTTTTTAATTGAAATTTAATCTTACTGTATTATTTGGTAGATTTTTAATTGACATTTGTAGTAATTAATTGGTAAGCATTACAGCTTTGTCTGAAGAATTTAAAACTAAATTTGACATAGAGATTGGCCAGCCACTGCTGTGAGGTGCCTGCTGGGAGCATTTCATCATCCTCCCAGCCCCTCCTGCTGATCAGAGGTGGGAGATGATGGTCTCTTTCTTACAGTCATGAATTACATTACTAATGTATTCCATTACCACCACGCAAATGTCATGTTAATTTCTGATCATCATCAAGTCAGACAATGGTTTCCACGCTGGCACCCAGCCAATTAGCTATGTGGAAAAATATTCAGCCAATTATATAACTTGAATTAGGTTAAGGACTCAAGAGAAAGCAAAATAAATGCTTTGAAAATACTTCTGAGATAAAATGTAAGTTGACACTGTCTTCATGTGCTATAGCCGATGTTATACAATCTGATAGGCAGCTGCCAACATTCATAACTGTTTATTAAATCTAGCCTCTCTTTATGGTGGCAGCTAAGATCTGTATTTTTACCAATATTAGGTTCATTGTGTTATGAAAAAAAGACCAAAATACTTAGGAGCATTCACACCAGCTTATAAAACATATTATGTAGTATATTAAATTGTTAAAATTGCTTCTTCTCTCCTCCCCCCCAGAGCACAAAGTTCCAGACAGGAAAGTTTCAGCAGAACCAAGTCCTGCTGTAGCCAGGGACGATCCCTGCGGGAGGAGAGGCACCCAGCACGCTGCGGCAGGAGCAGGGCACCCCCGCAGGACAGGGCAGCAGGAAACCTGGTGCAAACGTCTCCAGCGAGCAATGCAGGAGCATGGAGCAGCCACGCAGACCTGGCAGGGCTCCGCCGACGCCGCCAGCTTCTCCTGCGCAGCGCCGCGCTGCACGACGGGGTTTTTAGTACCACCCCATCACCTTGATTTGTTCCCTTCTTAAGTCAATTTATTGTACAAGCATGGTTATCTCCAATTTAAAAATGTACACAGCACCAATTCCTGGGCTTTAGAAATTTATAACGATGAGCAATTTGTTAAAGCCTGTTACCGTGTCTTTCTGTCTCATTTTCCTAGGTGTTGCAATGAGGCAATTCACTGTTCTGGCTGCTTACCCTAGATGACCTTTGTCTGCCATAAAATGGTATACAACTAGATGCTCCGCTTTAAATAAAGCTCTCGCCTCTCCAAAAGGCCCTACGTATTCAGTCAACACAATCAGCAGAAACCACATTTGGTTACTCAATAAGCTGGAAACTTCTAAAACGCACAAGGCTGTGAATGAATTCCTGACATCATCAGGGACACTCGAGTGGGGAACGAGAGAGAATACCGAGAAGTGGCACTTGCTGCAGCCAGAGAAAGGATCACTCCTTTAAGCTGAACTCTCAAGGAAAACGAGAACAAAAACTGAATTAGCTCAACACGTACCCTCTACAGTCAGTACATTGCTAGGCAACTTACCATCTCCTGATAGAATTATGGCAGAGGGCTGCCCATACATCAGGGTTAAGATGAGCATAAGCACCGGTTTTGGCCAACTGCTCCTTTCCAGTGGGACTGCTCAACGCTTGTTCATTTCCTAGCATTATTTGGCAATGTTTTTTAAGCACCTCAAGAGTCTAATGCATTCAGAAGATATTTTAAAGCTATTATGTGACAAGAAAATTTTAAGATAACTGGAAGTGAATTTTATGGGGAATAGCCTAAGTCTTTTTTTTGGTGTTGTTCAAGCCAGCATTTGGAGAGAGTTAACAATCCTTTTGGTTGCTTTCATGTCTTAATACTGACGGTATCCAGAGGGCACACAACTCGAACACTTTGTCTTTCCTCAGGATGCTGGTCTGCCACGGCTCTGTACCTCCATAACTCAAAGTGTTATGTCATGGGGATGCTTCCAAATACCCCGGTCCTTCCATTTGCTGCTGCTGAGACCCGACACAAAGTCCCATCACAGGCAGTGCCACGGGGCTATTGCAATACCCTGTGTTTTTGCACTTAGCCTATACCAGGCTGAGCAAGGCCTTGACCTTTAACAGTGGCTTGAACAGTAAGATTTGGACTCCAGATATTATTTACCATTATTAAAGAAGTATTAAGTATATGCACAGACTGCTTTAAAGAGAGGCACGTGCTTTGTATATAACCCCAAGTTTTCTACCCATACTTCACAGGGACAAAGAAATAATTAATTAATTAGCTAACCACCGTGATTAAAATCAATTGATTCACATGCTACAGAGCAGTGAGAAATTCTTGGAGAATTTCACTGGAGGAGTCTGGGATTGCTCTCTGCTCAGGGATCTGAGTCGTATCAGCAAGGTTGGTGATTCAGACATAAAGGAAATGGTAAGAATCTCTCTCTTGCATGCACACTTTGAGCTGCCATATGGGTTTATTCAACTGTTTACTACACCAGTCGGTAAAAACTGAACAGCTATTATAATCTTTGCTAAATGACATGGTAATTATGCTACCTCTGGAAAAAAAAAGAAAAAAAGAAAGAAAAAAATGGAAACTTAAAAAAAAATTACAATTCACTGATGTGTGAATTTCTCTGTTTTTATAATCTCTGAATTGAAATGCACTTTCTAACACACAGAGGGATATTAGAAATACAACAGAAACACTAGTTTATTTTAAAAGAAAAAACAATTTGCACACCCATTTCCTATGGAATTTAATTACCCAGGTTTCATAGTGTTTAAAGACTTCTTATATAGACCTCCCAATTCTCCTGTAAGGTCAGATGGTTCCTCCTTCCCCAACCTCTTTGCCTTCTGATTAATGAAGAAATAACTGCCCCTCCTCTCGCCCCACGTAGTAAATAGGTGTGGAGGTGCAAGAGCAGCAGGGGTAGGAGGAGAGGTCAAGGGAAGTGTCCCCGTGCCAGGCTGTGGGGCACGGCCACGACAGGCACAACTGCCCTACCACAGCACAAAGGGGACCAACAGGCGCTCCACTGGCTAACGACAAGGGCAAATGGTGACTGCAATTAACAGAGGACGTGCCACCTCTCAGGCCTGATGAAGCCCCAACACACAGCAGCCCGGCTTGCCTACCGGAGGCTTTCTCCCTTTGTTCCCCTGCAAGGAAGGCGGCCAGGTCTCGTGGGCAGGCGCACGTGAAGAGCCGGCTCTCCTGTGTACCAGTGACACCATTTTGTCACTGGGATGTAAGTGCAGCAAGCGGCGGAGCTAATTATTTGTTGGCAATGGCTCCTCTGAGAGCAAAGCCTCTGACACATGATGGAGAGGAGGCCTCTCCATATTCATATTTAATCATTACATGAATTGCACACACAAGCATGTTTAAACCCCATCTGCCTGCCAGGCTTCAGTCCCGGGCAGCGGCTTTGCATCGCTGAACTCCAGTTTCACCACGGAAGCCCTCACATCTTCACCAAGGACTTGGGGGGATGTTGGGAAGAAATAAAGGAAGGGAGGTTTTTCTCCTGTATTGATAATACTTGATACCATGGAGATTTCAATAAAATCGTCTTTTTTTTTTTCTTTTGGGGGGGTGGTGTCAGTTAGGGATAGTGGTGACTTGCTTTTAAGCACAGGCAATACAAAGAAGAAACCCAAAAAATCCCTACCGTTAAAAAAGGGCGAGGGAAAGAGAGACTGTAAGAAAGAATAAGTGAGAGTTATTGCAAACTTGGATTTGGTGACTCACCAGTTTTACTTGCAGGCATCACACATATCCACTCATGACTCAGGGCAAATATGGGAAAGGATCGAAACCCTTATCATGGCAAATGTGTCTGGAAGCTGGAATCACTCAGAAAAAATGTTCTCAGGAGACTGAAAGACAAAAACATGTTTTAAAACTTCACTTAGTTAGAATCATATCAAAGCCTACCATTTTCCTTTGAAAATAAAAGGCAGTTACAGGCGCTGGAGGTGTGGGGAGCGTTACAGGAATATGTCTACATATCAAACATTACTCTATCACACAGTGGAATTTATTTTGCTTTAAATTAAATTGAAACATACAGTATTAAGAAAGGTTTTAAAAGATGCTGTTATTTCAGCCTTGCAATTTGCTCCTTCCGACAGGCAAGTTTATGTTCATCCTAAATACCAAAATGTGTCACCATCCAAATTCATATTCTGCTCAAAAACACTGCACTGTTTCATGAAATTCGGATACTTTAACCTACTTCGCATTATCAAAATATAACAGTCTGGATTTCTGAAATATTTACTCTCTGCCTGCGCTCACCGCATCCCGATAAAACCTTAACAAAATGCAGGATCTCTTGTTAGCAATAATCTTTCCTCTGAGATAAGGAAAAACACATATAAGAACCATTTGATGTTCAGGGTGAAAAGGCAAAATTTGCAAACATCAGTTAAGAAACACCAATTAGTATGTTTTTTTCCCCAGCTATTAGTAACACAGATTGAGTTTAAGCTTAGCTTAGAGGAAGCTGTCGCTGCACAAATTAAACATCCGCTTTACTAATAAGGGTGTTGTAAAAGAGATGTATATGTTCTCCGTCGACAGAACATCCACGCTGCGTACAAGCTGACACTCAGGCATACGAGCAGGGGGCTGTGGTACCCGAACACGGTGCCCACCAGCTCACACGGGATTTAAGCAGCAGCTCAAATGGGAGGGCGCTCGCTGCCTCCATGCACACCTGGGAGAGCCTCTGCGCAACAGGGACCTGAGGCAACGACCTCCAAGGAGACAAGAAGCTTTGCGACAGAGGAAAGCATCCTGAGCGACTGGTGTAGGAAACAAAAATGAAGGCTAAGATGGCACACGGTGCCTCCAGACCCCTGATTGCCCGGTCTTCTCCCTGCGTAGCGTCCCCAGCGCGGTGGCTGCTCCCAGCCCTGCCACAGCCACCAGCGCTTTGGTGGTGGTGAGGACCCGACCTCACGGAGTTAACTGTTCCGGCAGCCCCCTGCAGCCGTCCTGAGGAACATCTGGAAGCTTCTGTCTTAGCAATGACTGCATGGAATTTCATAAGACAAAAAAAAAAAAATTAAAAAAGGTTCTTCTCTGGCCTCCGGGCTTTCTCCCCTCCTTAGCTGAATGCATTACCACGGCTCAAAGAAGATCACAACAGTTCAGAAACCTAAATATAGGGATTATGCGACCCTATTATAAAACCGTGCTACGCAATAAAAACAGACCCAAAAGGGGTTTTCGAACACCACTTATGCTAAACGTGACGTCTCTCTCGGTGGCTCCGAAATACCTGCACGCCGACAGTGACCCGCAGCTCGCAGCAGCTCGAGTTTATTCATGAGGAGCGGAGCGCTTCGGAGGAGCAACGGAGCAGTGTCAGGAACACAGAGCCGAGGCTGGGTTTATCGCCGCGCTCGATGACAGATACGCAGATGGGTATGTAGCCGAGCAGAAAGCCGCATCTACACGTGTTGGGGCAAGCTTTCCCCGGCTGACCTGCTGCACCTCAGTATGCGACTGCTTAGCAGGCCTGAGCCACGATACGGCTGTAGGGAAGGAAAGGATTATTAGCCCCGTTTTAAAGATGAAGAATCGGGGCTCATTTTGGCTAATGCTTGCTCAAAAGATTTCAAGTTGTGAGATTTGTGAGGCGAAGGGACTTGACTAAATAATACACTCGGCCTGCAGCACGTGAGGGCCATGGTGGGCAGCACCGGGAGGAGGTGAGGACATCGCGCCCCAGCCGGGCCTGCGCTTTGATGGCACGCCTGGAAAAAGGGATTTTTCTTTATGCCACCAAGAACTGACCTCACCAAAACACTCCACAAAACGTTTCCTCCCCCGCCAGCTCCCGACGGAGCCAGGCACGGCGGCTGCTTGCCAGGAGGAGCCCGACATGGCCCCGGGGCACCCCACGGGCCGCGGCGCGGGGACACCCCGCGTTCTGGGGAGGGGAAGGGTGGAGGAGGGAGAGGAACAGGGAATAGATCGGTTCTGATAAACTGAAGCCTTTAATGATCTACCCACGCACTTGAGTTCGATCTGGCATTGACAAATTGAAGCTTCTAATGATGCGCCCACACGTCTGAATTGGACACTCCTTTCCGACGAGTTTCACAAAAATAGCCTGCCGGGTTAAAAACAGCAAACTCCAATAGAGCTGCGGTGTGAGCAAAACTGAGCCGCTCTGACAAACTTCTCCCCCAGCAGGTTCCCCGATGTGACCTCCAGTACAGATTTTCTCCTGCACCGCCTCACTCCCATACAGATCCTGCGAAGGCGCCAGCTGAATAAGGGGTGATGAGATGCAGCAGCTTCTGTGTAGCTGGAGCACAGAGTCAATCAAAGCTTGGAACGTGAATCTGGGCTTCATTAATTCCAGCAATCACATCGTTTCTATTATCACTGGATTAATCAGAATAGGAAACCTATTAATCTGCCCCCAACAAAAATTAATCTTCTCAATATTGAACAGATTCGAAAGACAAGTTTTAATATTTCGCTACTTCCATCTCAGGGGCAGCAGTGGCAGACGATCTGGTGGACCACTACGGGCTTCATCTCACCAGCGTGAGGTCAGCCCCACCGCCCCTCCTGGTGCTCCCAGCCCTCTTCCCTCTCCTCCCCACGGTCTGGCTGCTCCTGGCACGTTTCACAGAGTCACAGCACGGTAAGGTTTGGAAGGGACCTCGGGAGGAGGCGAAGCAACCAAGATCACTGTTTCCTACATCGAACCGCAGAACAGGCCGTAGCATTTCATGCATTTAAGGAGCTGTCAAGAGCTTACATTACGGCACAAGGAACTGTGCCCGTCCCGTCCCGATGCTCCAGGGCTCCAAACCCAACCTGGAGCACACTTTCTGCAGCAGGCAGGACAAAACCGACGTTAACTCAAACACAACCACGCGGCCAGGAGACCAACACCGGGGGAAAAAAGACATCCATAGGCACTTACACCCTGGATATTTTGCACGATACGTTTCAAAGCCGGATCAAAGGTAAAACTTCAATCGTCTCACGCGCCACTCGCGTTAGGATGTTTATTGACTGCAATGAGAGTACAAAACACTGCTTTAGCTAACCGTTTCTTAAAGCCACGTTGCACGAAAGAAAACAGGTTCAACTCGTACATCAGTGCCTACGAGACCGCTCCAAAACAGACAACTGTAGGAAAAGTTGTGCCCATGTATACATATATACAAAACTGTTTTTAAGCGACTGTTTTAAATTAGGATAAATCTGTGTTCCACCAATTAAGCTTTGAATACATGGCTGATACCGTTCGCTATCTCAAACAAGCGGCACAATAAATGCAAAAATTCAAATATTTTAGAGAAAATACTTGGAGAGTTGCGACATTAATTTTGCCATGTACAATCTGTTTCGCAGAGATTTAAAAAAGCGTTATTGCCGCCCTGGGTACATTGGAATAGAGATGAAACCAGCATCCTTTCCTATTTACATATTAAAAAATACGTGCCTGCTTGGTACAGACTACCCAGCTTGCCGATGCACGACTCTGTTAAAAACAAAACAGCCTGCCTAGAGGATGCAAAGCTGCAGACTGGATGCAGCCCTGCAAGAAGTACTGCGCCCTGATGGGTTGCAAGCGGAGACGAAACGCTTGTTTGTCCTCCCCTGGAGCCATCCCCGAGTCCGGGAGCACCCAGGGGAGCGGGGCCGGAGCAGCTGTGGCTCCCCGGGGCCCCACCTGCTGACGGGGCTGTTTACCAAACACGCCGCCTGCAGCAGCCTGGAAAGCCTTCGGATCTCTGCAGCTCCTTTGCCAGATGGGTTACCAGGACGTTCAATGGGAGCAGAAACAGAGAAAAATTTAAAACAAACAAGCAAACAAAAAACATAGAAGAGCATCATCCCCGTTCTTATTTCAATCTCGTATACCTGTATTTAATTGTAGCTTCAGAAGCTCAGCAATTTCCAAAAATTTTCCAACCCAGATATGTCTCCAAAATAAACAACCTTTTTAACAAACAAACAAACACACACATTAATTGCCACCAGAAGCACATGCCCAAAACACCCTTAAAAAGACTAGGAAGGCTGCTGGCTGGGGGCACTTCGCTGCAGCGAGAGGTAACATTTGTTCTCCCCTTTCAGCTGGGATCCACCTCAACTTTTTGATGTTGGTTGGAGCTTTTATTTGCAAATAGAGCAGAGCTGCTTGGGATGGAGGACTCCTCCGGAGCGTGCCATGTGGCCTGCACAGATGTTCCTTTTATTCCCGTGTCCCACAAGGCTCTGTGGCTCGCTGGTGTTAAACAGATTACGCAAGTAGAACACTTGATTTTGCATGTCCCCTTTTTTCCAACAGTTGTCTGATTTACTCGACCCATTTTGCTCCCCCTCCCCTGGAAAAACACCACAGAAAACACATAAAAACGAGGCAGAAGCAGGGAAGTTTCTCCTCCAGGATCAGAATTTGCAAAAACGCTCAGCATTGGCAAATACAGTAGGAACGCAAAAGAACAAAGCTCTTATTTTGACAGGAAAATAACTAGCTCGTTTGGTGCCAGGTTCTGCAGAAAAACCTTCATCATATCCCAGTAACACCAGTCGCTACAAGTATCATAATCTCTCACCCCTATTTAGATGTCCAAATGAGAATTGAACTTTTTCCAAAAAATACCTAACACCAATTATTGGTGCTAAGCATTTGAAAATCCTTCAAAATCTGGCCTTCAACTCGGTCACAAAGAAGGGGCTTAATTTCCCGGCTGTCAGGCATCCCAATCAACAATTGAAGTCAATGGGATCTACACAGTACCTTATTAAAAAAAAAAAAAAAAAAAAGGAAAAAAAAAAAGCCTGAGAGGCCCACTCAGCAGCAGCAGCTCCAGCAAGACAACCTGGCTGCACTGACAGCAGCTCCACACGGCTTCGTGCATCAGCCACTTCGCTCTCCTGCTTAATTTGATTAATCAGGTTGGTATTATCCCCAATTAGAAAAGTGTCTAAGGGGAAAAATAATCCAAAAAATAAATGGTTAAGGCTAAGCCAAAGAAGAAAACAGCAGCTACTGAACGTGCAGCTACTTCGGACTTGCGGCATTTAGGAAAGATACAAAATTAAAGCTAAAAAACCGCGGGCAAGCGCAACGCCATCAGTGTTTCATGCAGACTGCAGATTCTGATTTTTTTTTTTTTTTTAATAAACCGAAACCGAATTCCAGATGTTGAAAGTTGGGAAGTAAAAAGCGCTTTAGCTGTAAAAACACAAAGGTGAGACAAAAAATTCTGCTGAAACACAACGACTGGCATGGCCCGAAGCGAAGCACAGCCGCCCTCTCCCCGTAACCGGCTGGGACGGCGTTTTGTCCCCTCTGCGTGCCAGGTCAGGTAGCAGCACAGGGGCTGCCCATTTTAACGGGGGACAGACTGCAGCAAGAAGTGCTGGGGACTCCCTCTTTCAGCCCACAGAGAGGAAAGACCACGGGCAGCCGGGAACGACGCTCACCTGGACTGCGCTGCCGTCCGCATCCTACCTCTGCAGCCCACGGGCCGCGTCCATCAGCTCTGCGCGTGCAGCGGCACCGGGACAGGGACACGGTGGTCACAGCCTGGTACATCCCCAAAGAGGCACAAACCCACCCATTGCTTTCACACCTCCCCAGCAGAGCAATATACGTGCTCTTTTGTCCAGCAGAAAAGTTTGGCACATCCCAGCAAGCATCCTCCTCCTCCTCCTCCTCCTCCTCCCTCGAGGTGCTGCAGGGCTAAGCACATACCCGGAGTGCCCAGCTGCCTCCCAGCCTCACTTCAGAGCAGCGAGGGGCTGACACCTCGCTGATTTAAATCCCTAACAGCTGCAGTAAATTGCAATCTCACCTGATTTCCCCCTCTTTTCCTTGCTAGCCGCTTGCCCAGCAGAGCGGCCCAAAACAAAGGTGGAGTGCAGTTCATCCCTGACGCAGCACAGCAACCCGCGAGCATCCAGCATGTAGTGCAGCATCCAAACGCAACCCCGGTTTGGCCTGGCACAACTGGTTCTTGTTTTAACGGATGGATTCAATCACCGCCAACGCCACTCGGGGCTTTTGAAAGCACAATTCAGGGCAGTATTTTGAGCTCACTGGTTTCCCCCGTGTTTATTTACATCACACGCAGCAGGCAGCATCCGCATCACTCTGCAGATGAGTGTGTAAAATTGCACAGTATCCTGCCGTGTCCCACCAGCTGCATCACAGAAGACACCGAATTTCAGCCCAAAAATCAAGGACAGCGGCACGCGTTTAGATTTCGATAAGAGGAAGAATATTCACCAGCATACTTCACCAGCGGTGCAGTCAAAACTTGCACACTTAGTCACAGAAATATGACTGGACTTGTCTGCTACCACAAAACAAAGTACCGTCTAGTGGTTAAAATCAGAGGACATGATTCAGGAATGCAACCCTTTTCAAAGGAGAACTAAAACACATGATTAAGTGCTGTTGAAGTCAATAGGCTGATTCAGAGACCAACTTTTGGAGCAGCGGATAATACTCTCCACACTGCCATATGGCTCTCAGTCAAACTTCCTAGAAGCATTTGCTAATACTGGGTTCCACCACAGCTTTTGGGAGGCCTGCTTTTCTTTCCTTTTTTTTTTTTTTTTCCTCCCTGTCTTTTTTTAAACATACTTCTGGGATGATTTTCACCCACTCTGAAGATCCTCCAGGCTGCCACTGGCTGAGAGAATGCCCAACTGCCATTACTCCATAGCAGTGCAGACTCATGCAATAATTAATATTCTCAAATAAACGGTTATCTGAGCGTGCAGATTGACCAGCATCCAAATGCATTTTTTGCAGCGTTGCTTGGGAGGCATTCAGCGAAGGGCACACAGAAATGAACCCCACGTGTACCACGGCCAGGCGGTGACGCAAACAACCCCATTGACTCCTCAAACCTCCCAGGCACGCTGCCTTCACCACGGGGAGACTTCGCTCATCCTATTGCCTCGGTAAGAGGCAATAGGATGGGTTTTCTGTTCCTTCTCCTTCCCATCCACGCTGTGTGCAGCCAGGAGCCGCTCGTCATCGCCCCAGCAGCGGGGCCACCCCGACCGCGCCACCACGGGCGAGCGGCGTCCCCGCACTTGCCCTCCGTCCCCTCCTGCTCCCAGGCAGCTCTCCGCTCTGCCAACGCGAACGAGCAGCAAACCCAAACCTTTCAGCAAGACAAACGTCTCCCCATCAGCACGCATGCTGACGTGTAGCAGCCCGGTCACAGTTCTCGTTTGTGTTTATGGGAAGGGGGAGAGCGCTGGCAGAGCCACCGGCCACCGACGGGCAGATTGTGTAACTTCCTAACCTTTGCAAAGGTCCACGAGTTATTCTTTACGTTCAGTCACGGAAAAGCAAAAATAAAACAAAAGCCCAATGGATTCTTGCCTGCTTTTTGAGAACTTAGCAGTACAGATAGAGCGTAACGTGGTTTTTAAGCGGTTTGAAAACACCCTGTTACTTTTTACAATGAAATCGATGTAATCCCAGCCCAAATCAGCCCTTCCAGCCATTTTGTCTGTTAGGAAACGGGGAAAGAAGAGGCGATACTTTTTTCTGGCTACTGAAGTGCTTCTCCTTATTCAGTATCTAAATTAAATCAAATGGAGTATACTAAATAAGCCCGTAAGACACAGTGCACGATGCAAGAGACTTAAAATCCTTATCTGCTGAGCACTCCAGCTTAAAGGCTGATGTTTTATGTTCCCCTGCAGCGCACGGGGATCCTGCTGGCTTGGCCAGACTGTGAAAATAAGCCTCAAATGACCAAATACAACTGCAACTTGAAAAGTAGGAACCAAACCAGACACAACAAACCACAGAGCAGCCGGCCGACCTGCCCTAACTCCTGGGCGAGGAGGGCGGCGTTTCCCCCGCCGCCACGCTCCGCGCACGGCCGCGGGGGCTTCGCGGGGCGGCTGATAAGGAGCTCCCGACGGCAAGCCCACGAGCGGTGCCATCAATCACAGAGCTGTCCCCCCGACACGCCAGCGGCTCTGCCGGCACCGCAGCAAAGACGGCGAGCAGGCGGGAGCACACCGATGGAGAGGCAGACCTGCGGGGCTCGGTGAGTTTACTGAATTCCAGAGGGACGGATTCCTTGAGTTTAAGCGGCTCTTGAAACGCCGAGGAGGGCTAAGCCAAAATCCACAGCCCTGTCTGGATGCTTCACCTGCAGGTCCTGGCCACGGGCCGAGGAGCCCACCCGTACACGCCGCACAAGGCTATTGCACAGAGGAGCAAGAAGCATGTTTGGGGTTATATTCTGCTCGTGTCGGGCACGGGCAGCCCCACAAACGCCTCGTGGGACAGTCGTTTGTTCAACCCCACCATCAGCTCCAACCACGTGTGACCCTGATCAAGAAATCTGTCCCCACACTCACACACACTTCTCTGGGACCCAGGTAAGTGCTGGGCAAAGTGCAGGGGACACCCCAGAGCCCAGAGACATCAGTAACTGCAAGCCCTACGCCAACAAAATCTGAGCTCAGGACCAAATCCAGCATCTCTCTCCTGATTTCGGATATATTTCTCTCCCGAATTGTAATTAAAGCATAATTACTTGTGGAACATCATTTCATGTGTCCTATTAAAGTGACATTTGCCACAATGAAGAGTTAAGCAGCTCAAATATTAAAGTGTGAGCAAAACTGTTGTCAATAACAGTGACATAAATTAATATTGGTAGTTAATTAAGAACGGCAGTATTCTCAGACTTTTATTGGAAGACTAAGGCTTTTCACAAAATTCCTGTTACCAAATAATATAACTTACTGAAGTACTCAGCTCTGCCAGCTCCATCAATTTAGGTTCATTGTTCCACTCCTCTGCCCTACATTTAGCGTACCTGCCCGTAGAAACAAACCGCACAATGTACCTTATTTCCTCCAGAGAAAACCTCTGTTTTCACATCTACTCTGTATATTTGGAGGTCAAATTTCACAACTCTTCCTATATATATTTTTTTTGCTCATTACTTTTCAGCTTTTAAGTGTCAGAAAAGAGTTTCAAAAGTAAAATATATGTCTCTGGACGTGGCAATGCAAGAATCGTATTTCCACCGGACCAGACTTCACAGCCTAAGAAGAAAAAAGGGGGAGAAAGAGAGAAAGAGAGCGAGTCAGCCACTTGGTGATGCAGAGCACCGATGGGGCTGGAGCTGCGATGGCAGCACTGGGACACCCTCAAAACCAGCACCGCGCTTTCAAACAGCGCAAACCACAGCGCTGCTGCCGGTGCAGCCAATCCAGAGGTCACCACAAGCCTGCAGACATAATGCTGGGATTTGCAAAGAAAAAAACGGGGGGAATTTTAAATATCATAGCTTTTTTTTTTTTTTTTTTTTTCTTCAACCCCCCCCCCAGTCAACAGGAACCGGGCACATTGCTCTCCAGGAGCACTTGGAAAAGCCAAGTTAATATTGCTGCGGGTGAGGGGGGAAGCCTGGCCTCGGCCAGCATCCTCTGGCACGAAGGCATTTCCTGCCATCAGCAGAGAAGGAATCAAACCACGTTGTGAGGAGCTCCTCACAGAGATACCAACAAGTAACGTTAAAACAAGAGCAACTCCCTCACAGTATTAAAGGGTAAGGAGGACAGAGAGAAGAGGAAAAAATAAATAATAATTAAATAAAAGACACCATCCCACAGTAGTAACTACAAACAAATAATTTCAAGGCCCACATCAGTATTTATTTCTTTCCTTAATTAAAACAGTTCCACAAAGCAGTATTACTCCAAGCCCACCCAAAGCAGCGAGAAGCCGTTTTTACCATTTAATCAAACACAAAGCTGATATGCTCACATAAAGGATCAAGACAAAATAAGATATGTGGGCCGGCAATCTGAATGCCAAGTTTTACCCATGTGAATTCAGTTATAAACACTTGGAAAATGTGATTCCTTAACTTAGAAATAGCAGCTGTAGCATTCAAAGGTACTCCAGTAATTACTGGAATGCTTGCTGAAAAACTAGACAGAAGCTAACATCTTACTTACATTAAATACACATTCACCACAAATTAAAAGAGCCACAGGAAAAAAAAAAAAAAAAAAAAAAAAGAAAACAATCAGGCAAGCAGATGTTAAAAAAAAAAAAGACAAGAAGGGGCCAGATGCTTATTCCTGGTACTCAGTGCAAGCCGAAACGACCCGCGCACCGTAGGTGCTCCACGCCGCCAGCCTCCCCCGAGCCAGCGATGCTCGGTGCTGCTCAGCAGCCGAAGGGAGTCAGATTTTCACCTCTACATCTGTAAGTGGTAATTTCATCCCAGATACTGGCAATAACACGCTGCCTTAAAATCACAGAAACGCTGCCTAGTCATCCGAGACAACAGTAAAACAAGCAACAACGCCAAGAGTAGTTGTCTACTACTGCCTGAGGGACTCATGGGTTTAGCAACCGGGCTGGCATAAGGATTATATTATCGAGGAGCGCCCTATACTGCTTTATTAAGTGCCAGTGAAATGTCTACTGCATGCGGTGCCTGAGAAATACTTCAGGAAACACCAACCACAATGAAGAAAACTACAAATGGAGCTACTTGACTCCTCCAGCCTTACTAGCTGCTGTTCCCTGACAATAAAACTATTTGGGAAATAATGATGCGGTGACATTAGCCAACAGATGGGTACGAGAACCTCACTGTGCTGCACAGAAAACCCCAGGATACACTGGTAGGAGAAGGAAGTCCACACCCAGGCTCTGGAAGGAGGCACACGAAGAGAAGTTATCTGCAAAATGTGCATCACACTCTCCTGGCTCTCTTCACACCTCCCCCTTCGCATCCCCACTCCCATGCACCTTCGCGTCTATTCCCACACTTCTCTCGCTACCCACATCCTGAACATATTTATGTTGTAAATATCCATTTGGAAGCATTTTGTATGCTTGTGGCACAGAGAAGGATGCTGCTTTGAGTTTCGTAAGGCAGCCGTCTCACCATGACCCCTCTCTCCCTTTCCCAGTTGCACAGGAGGGGAAAAAATTACTTGGCCCTCAACCTTATCTTTTATCCACTCAGGAACCAGATTATTGCCTAATAAAACTTCACTGCAAAGCTATTAAAAATTAAAGGGATATTTCCCTTCCCACATAATGATTTGTCAAAAGCCAGACCTAAATCAGGATTGATGAGGTTTGTGGTAACTTTTCTTTTTTTTTTTAATTGGGCAGAAATTTGGGATTTTTTTTGCAGCCCTTCTCGCTTCTGACAGACACAAAATTTCTCCTTCAGTCCCCTAGACCTTACTTCTTCATCGAGATGAAATAATAGGTGAAAGGCAGCTGAGCCAGCAGAAATATTCCCACTGTCCTTCAAGGAAACACGCACAAGAGTCCAAGTAGTTGGTATGATTCAGAACTAGTGGTAGAAAAAGGACAAACCAGATTACAGCAACACAGGGGACTCTATCCAAAACCTGCATCCAAAGAGACTCCTGCTAACATATGGTGGAAATGTGACTTTCTGCAAATATCCTCTGCAGAAGCCAATTCCTCTCCTCCACCCAAGCCACGTCCAACAGCTCTAGTAGAACGAGCTGTTACTTACACGTATTAGTCAGGATAGGCATCAGCCATGATACAAATTTTAATCCATCTAGCTAATGAGGAATCTGCCATCTAGTTAACATGGTCAGACCCTCCAGAGAAATTAAAATCCACCTATTCAGACTCCTCGCTAACTGATGCGCTGCCCGTCCCAGAGGGCGGTGGCTGCTTTTCGGAGGCACCGTGTCCTGCTTTCCCTCCGCGGGAAGGCACCGCTCCGCTCCACTGATACAAAGAGAAGCACCCAAAGCAGAATCATGCTGGAAAACAGAACTTGGAAAGAATGCGTTAGCAACTTCAATCCAAATATAAAATGCATTTAAAGGTCATAATTTGCATAACTACATCTCATGTTTTTTGTTGTGTGTTTTTTCTTTTTTTTTTTCTTTTCTAAATTGCTCTATCCTGGAAGGTGCCGAACACTTCTGAGAATTGCCGAGCACCTCTACTTCTCATTTAAAGTTTTAACAACTCTTAGGACTGCTCACTGTTTGGCAGGAGCAGCTCTGCAAGGCACTCTAGGACCACGCTAATAGATACACAGCATTTAAAAAAAAAATAATTAAAATCAACAAAATAATTAGAGAAGGTATAGAGCCCTGAGAGTGCATGGTGTCATCATGACACGCTGATATTACTGGGCTGACATGGGAGTTTCCCTTTCTTATAACGTGCTCTCGGTGGTGGATTCAGAAGAACAGCAAGCAGCATCCAGTCGTAACAGGAAGAACACAAAAGCCATGGGCACAAATTACCCCAACAACAAACTTCATTTAAAAGCTGCTACAACCTCCATCCGGTGAGTCAGGTACACCGATCCCCTAAAATTTCTTTGCCAAACCCACATCCAGCCCCATGGAAAGTGTCATGTTTTCCGTTACTGGAAGACCAGTAAAGGTCTACAAGGAGCGTCCTCCTTAACAAGAGAGGAAATCAGGAGGTTTCAAAACATTACACTCGTGCTTCCTGCACAAAATTAATTATAACAGCCAATCTGTGCTGTTGCTTAGTCTGCTGGGGAAAAGATGAAACGGCTGAATTGGTATCAAGGCTAAGGAAGGACTGAGGAACACGTCTGAGGATGCTGCAGAAGTGGTATTCTGCCTTCTCCTGAAGTCTGAAAGTGTGGATACAAGCCTGCAGTCCCCCAGCTTGTACAAACGTGTTTGCAAAGATCAGTGCGCGAGGTGTCGGGTTCAGAGGCTGCACGCAGCTCTATCACCATTAGCACCTGACTGATGATTGACACAAACCACACACCACCTACAAAGGCATTGCACAAACCCGAGCGCGTGTGAAACACAGGCTTTCCAAAAACCCTCTGCAACATCTTATGATGTTTTCCCACATTTCAACTCAAAAAAAAAAAAAAAAAAAGATCAAGGTTGCAATATCAGTGTTAAACAGGATCTTTCATTTCCGTGGCATCTGCTTGCATTCCTTACAGAAGTTAAGAAATGCTGTGTTTATTCTGGACTCGGCACAAGAACCTTCCACCAAAAGCACGTCCCTCCCAGCGCTCGGCTGCAGGCAGTGCCAGTAGATGGGGACCCAGAGCACCCAGGCTTGGTAGGAAGCGAAGTGTATCGTGTGAGAGGCTTTGCATACTCAGGTTTTCAAGATGAACTTTTTCTTTCCCCTCTTAACAGAAAGGGGAGTAAAGAGAACACATTTTTTTTGTGAAAATTGCATCTACCTCAAGGAAGGCACTGAAAAACCTCATCATTAAGTTCATGAAGCCCTCTGGACTTCCCACTGCGCTGTTAGTCATGGGGTCTTTACAAGAAATGCCCCAGCCCTGACTAACTGTTAAGAGAGAATGATGATACACTTCTTTCCTTACCGTCAACCCTAAAATACGCATCTGGTGAGAACTTCTGCATTTCTGGCGCACGCCCTCCCAGTCTCACCCCCCTCACTCAGCAGCGTGAGGAGACCACGGCTCCTGACACCTGGGCCACCTTACCTGGCTCTCTGCAGGCCCCCGAGGAACAGCTCCATCCAACGAGGCAACCAGGCCTTTAGCAACATGCGATGCAAACCCCTTAATCTCCCCCACAGTCTCCCAAACTTGCATTCTCCAGAGAACGTGAGGAGATCCGAGGGGAGGCCCTCTCCTCAGCACAGCTGTGGTGGGAAGGCCGAGGTGGACGGCCCAAAGGACAGCCACAGCATCCGGGGCTGTTTAACGTCGGGAGTGCCTCAGATCACAGTTTCTGAGAGGGGAAATGCAACTGCACATCTGTGCTGTGGCCTGCACTGGAAACCTGTCATCAGCTCATGGAGGACAATGGGACTGTCCTAGATGATTGAATGCCAACAGGCTGCGCAGGGAGGCGTTGCCATAAATCTAGCCATGCCCAGACCCCCACAGCACAGAAGGCTTCAGAGACGGTTTGGCACAAAAGGCCACAGTTTTTGTGTGGTTTTAAAAGGTAAAGATTCAAATCAACAAGGAGCTCTTGAGAGTCAACCCACAAAAGGCCTACGAGGTCCTGTACCAACCATGACGTGGTCTCAGACAGTCCCATCACCCATGGAGGTTACAACCACAGCAGCATCTTCCTCCCCTGTGCCAGAGGTCCTGCTGGGGACAACTGCCCCGAACTCGACACAAACCTCCCTGAGGACATTTGGGCAAGAGGAGATCCATGTGTGACCTCAACAATGTCATGTACGGCCTCACACATAGTAAGAGAAATCCACGGGTTCGCTTGGTTGCAAGGCGCGTTTTGCTTCGCTATGCTTTCTTGTTTGTTTGTTTTTAAATATCCTGGCAGTAGAAAGAGAGTCACTGTTTTGTTTTTTTCCCCACATATGCTATATAGTTTTCCCTCTCACACTCATTTCTTGCTTACTCAGTAGACTATAGTCTGCTTCTCTCACACGAACATTAGCTGTGTTTGTCCCCAAACTATATCATAATCCAACTGCTTTGTGTCATCCCACCAGTCCCGCTGAAGCAATGAAGATCAAAATATTTTCCGTAGGATGCTGTGTGGAGAGATGGGCATATACGTTTTTTTTAGAGCAAAGATGACCTACAAGGCTGAAGAGTGCGCAGAAGTGTTTTGGCTAGTGAACTCGGTAAACACAACATGAAAAGAGGGAGTAGTGCTACAAACAATATCAAGGCTTTGTTTGTACAACTGCACTGTTTTCCAGACACACTGCTAAGAAAAATACTGCTTTTCAGCTACACAATGCGGCAAGCCCCCCTGCAAATTACTACCCAATATGACCACATTTTCAGCAACATTTAAACACGGCCAATAAATTAATATGGGACATCCCTACTATCATCAACAAGTAGGTCTCATTCATTCTGGATGGCTGGGAGAGAGGCACATAAAACAGTCCACACCAGCACTCAAAGGCCTCTTGGAAGCGTTCCCCACCCTCGTCGATCCAGAAGCACTGAGACAAAGCCCCCATGCCCGAGGGGAGCGGGACGCAGCCATCCCCCCGCCATGCCACTCGCCCTCCATCTCTGCAAGCTAGAGTGAACTTCCCTGACAAAACGCAAATACATTAGAAAAATACCCAAGCCAATTAAGACACAAGTGTTTAAAGACACGAGTAGTAATTACAAATGTATTATTCATACCTAATTTACAAGATGAACTTCTTTCGGTAAAATATTAAACTGTTTACATGCATTCAGGAAACTGTGCGCGTCCTGCTCTGAAGCGGCGACTATCGCTGTGCAACAACTCCACAGACTTACAGTGTATGCTATGTAGTAATCAGAAAATGTTTGACCTCAGATATCTACTTGACCCCACAGAAATGCAGACTCGCTTGCTATAAAATCCTAAACAATGGGGCAGACAAGGTCACAGGGTCAAAGCAAGTATTAACAGGTCATTGTGCAACCCACTTGGGAGCAATTACTTCTGGTCACGGCTAAGTGGACACTTGATTGAATACCACTAAGACAGCTCACATCCCACAGATAACAATCCTCACAGCGATTAAGAATTAAAGCCCCCATGATTCAGCCTTTATTACTCAAATGAACCTAACTATTCCATAAAAAACTCTTGGTATATGCATGATGCAAGGTCTAAATTGAAATGCCACCTCATTAAACAATAATATCTAATTTTATCTAAATGAATTTTCATGAAAGTACGCCACACAGCTCAGGAATTTTTAAAATGAATTATCACAAGCGATACATAATTTCACCAAAACTGCTGCAGGAAAAAAAAAAATCAGCTTCAGGGATGAAAGGGAAACATCTATGCCGAATGGAAATTGTACTTCTTTCTGTTTGCAGAAAGGGTAAAAGGGGGATTCAGGGCTTCTACCAGACAATAGAGCCAGATTTTAATCAAATCAACACCTTCCTATTATGTCAGGTACATCCATCCTCCCCTGACAAACAGTAACTGCACCAACACGTGCCAAGTATCGCTGTGCACACACAAGCCACTTCCAGAGAAAGGGGTGTCAGCGTGCATACTAAACCCTTCAAATTGGGGTTTATTATCATAGGCTGTTAAAAAAGCCACCCATTACTCTGGATGCTGACTGGCATCCATTCCTTCAGCTGCACAGTTTCTGAAATAACGCCATGCCTGTGGGCGCATCCCCTCCTGAGGGGTGACAAACCCTGCCTGGACACCTGCAAACACATGCATGTGCTGGCTTTAAATTTAATAGATCTTAATTATTTTACAAAAGCTACGAAAGTACAGATGAGATGCCCACTTTAAAAGTTCTGTCACGAATCACTGAAAGAAAAAAAGCACATAAGTAGATTTAATTTTTAGGTTTCATCTCCGGGACAAGGTGCTGCACATCCCACTGCCCCACGAGTAACCTTCAGCTCGAGAGGTGCTCTCAGCCTCATTTCTATAGTTTCACGTGTAACTTTTTCCAAAATCCTGGCGCCCTCTCGGCCTCCCAGATCCAGTCAGTTACTGGTAAGGAGCTGGCACGCAGAAAGCCCACGTCTTTTTTTCAGGAGGATGGGACCAAACCAAACCAAACCAGAGATGTTCTCCAAGATAACTAGCCCCTAGCAAAGAGCCACTTGCACTGGTGTTGGCAGCCGAATGGGGCACAGCACTGAAAGCTTGTGGAGGGGCATCAGGGAGGTGATGCTGACACAAGCCAGGTCCCTTCTGGGACCCAACTCCTTGGCCCCTGCCCTGCTCTGCCACCACGGAGCAATGCCTCGGGGCTATTTAAGAGCACTGCATCCACAGACACGTGGATGTACAAATTATGCATGCATGTTTGGAGGCCATTTTAGAGCCTGGCTCGTGAGTCATACAGAAAGTAGATCAAGAGAAAAAAAAAAGTTTAAAGATCCATTTTTGGTATTCGTGATACAGCAGCATAGCTTTGCTTTTTTTTTTTTTTTCCTTTGCCTTTTTCTTTAATATTGAAACTCTCTTGGCCTTCCTTCTGTAGCTGTTGGAAAATTCTGAGTTAAAACAGGAGTCTTACATTAGTGTTAATGCCACGATAGCTAGCTGATAACATATCAGGTACGTGAAATTCAGGCCTGGCAGACTGGTGTTCACCACCATTGATTGCTGCACAGGAGTTCACGAGGAATGAAAAGCTGCACGGTAGCTTCTCCCTTGTCCTGCTGCCAGCGAGGTGTAATAACGCTATTATGAAAAGCAAACAGGGATGAACTCTGCTCAAAAGAAGGTGAAGTCTCAACTCAGAAATCAATTGCTGCATCAGTCGTGCCCCTACAACTGAGTAATGCTGTTACAAAGTTCATCGAGCCCTCAAGATCCTCACCCTGGCAAGGCTCGCAGTATTGTGCATATTTTATTGGCGCTGAATATTCATACGGTGGCAGCATCTGGACGCCAACCAACTGAGGCTGCCACAGGGGGGAAAAAACAGTGCTGGAGTTCAGCCACCAGCTGGAGATTTCACGGGGAGGTCCACGCTCCATTTTCCATGCTTTCATGGACTCTCAGCCAAGCTGCACACCCTGTGCCTTTGCCAGCCCAGGTCTGGGATGAGGGTATCTGGATTCTCTACCACCGGACGGGAAGATGCGCTGTGGAACCCAGTACCCCACCACGACAGCAGTCAGTGCCAGGGGGCTGCCAGGTACAAGGAAAGCACATAGCAGATGAGAGCCCCTGGTACAAAACAAGATGTGCTCTCAGGGAAAGCATCCCCGGCACACCTGAGAGGGCTGTAATTAAACTTAGTAATTACTAAGTGGTGCCCTGATCCCTGCCCATTGCTGTGCGGTGCCAATGGCAGCGCTGCGGGCCCCCTCCTGCCCACCCCGTCCTCTCCCGGGTCCTGCTCTTGGTGCTTACCCTGCCCAGCCCGACAGGCCACCCAGACACCAGCACACTCCAAAATCCAGAAACCTGCAGCCTGGCTCGCTCCTACTCAAACAAAATTGAGGTTAATTAGTCTTCCCAGAAGCGGTCCTGACATCCAGCCCTGACCAGCCACAGAAATCCACCCTCAAGAAGACTGCCACCTGCTAACATCTCTCAGCCACAATTCAGTACCTCGTAGGTACCAAACAATCAGCAGCAAAATAAGCCCCGTTAAGGTTTGGCGACTCGCTCCCTGTTTGCAGGGACTTCTGGAGTGGGGAAAAAAACCATACTGCTGGTACACTACCGAGACTGGTCTCACCAGTCATGTACACGCGCTTGGGATTAAGAGCACACACATAAGTCACACTGATAAACTCACACCTACTGCCAGGTAACTCACACATCAGTTTTTCAGAGATTTTTTTTTTTGAAGCACTCACAGTATTTTAACCTTGCCTGCAGTTCCCTGCTAGCGCATCAGCACCTGCAAAGCAAGATGTTCAACTTCCAGTCCGGACTCGGACTTGCAGCAACCAGACATGTAAGAGAGAAGCCCAAATTCACCGAGGGTGAGCAGTGACACTCTGGATACCCTCCCCTTGTTAGGAGCTGGAAGAATCACTGTGAAGGGGGCCACAGCCCATACCTACTGCTGGGGTAAGGGATCAGCACGGGACTGCTGCAGGGAGAGGAAACTGGGAAACCCAAAAGGAAACGGCTGGGCCAGATAAACTCCCCAATCCCACTCTGGTTAAACAAGGACATTTCTGGTTCAGGAACAGACGGGAAGAGAATCCTTGCCATGGCTAACCCAGGGGAAGCGGAGATGCCTGAAATAAAGTCCCTTTGACTCCAGCTCTGTCTCTGACAGCCTGACTCAGACGTGGACTGAGCAGATAACAGGCGACCATTCATTGGCTTGACCAATGCACAAAGGGAAGAATTTCCCTTCTTAGAGAGTTTTAATGATAGAGCTTTAGAAGCCAGTTAAAGGCGAGAGACTGAGAGTGAATGCGCTAGAGATGAGCCCCAGGAGGTTGCTATTAATATTCCCTTGAAGCAGACACCCCGATTTGCAGCATCTGAGGGAAACAGTGAAATCACACCATGGAAAGAGTAAGGCATGTTCAAGTGAAACACCGCACAACTGCAGAATTGGAGCTGAGCTCTGACAAAAGTTTTTCCACTGATCTAGTCTAAGGGACTACTAACTTTCCTTTTCGGTCCCCACCAAAAAATGCTGACCCATGAGCGCCTGTCTTCCTTGATACACTGAAAAAAAAAATGCAACTAACCAGCTGGCCTGGGATGCTGGCCAATTCTCTGTCCAGGGAAGTTTTTCACATGTCTCTTTTTGAAAACTGAAGATGGGAATATATTCCACATGGACACGAAGTCTCAGAGCAAGCCTACAGGTGCTCGCCATCCATACCAGCAACCCCTTGTGCTGCGGATCCTTCCGAAACGCCCCTCTGCCACAAGACCCTGCCACAAGACCGCGTGCCTTTGCAGGGATAAAGCAGCCAAAGAGAAAAGAAGTTTTCAGCTCTGCTGCTTCTTTCTACTCGGCTTCCTGCAATGCTTGCCTCCCTTTCTGACACAGAATACTTCAGCTGCCTGGAGCTATTCCAGTTTACACTGGGCATCCAGAACAGAAGGCCAACATCCCTTGCTATTTTTGCTCATGGCTACCTGAGCAAGCAGCTCCTGTGCACCACAGAAGCACCTTCTTAACGAAGCAGCTATGAGATCAATGTTGTATGACTTCCAAGAGCAAAACAGTTTACAATTAGCTGAAGGTCTGGTATTTGACGGTTTTTTATGGCTCTTTTACAACTGTTTGCAAATCTTTTCTTCCTTTAAATTATTCTGAAAAGTGTTAGGGGAAAGCCAAAAGTTATTTTGTGCAAGCATGTGTCTACTTGCATGAATCCAAGAGTCTTTTTAATTTAAAAGCACCATTACAAACACTTGTATTTACACGATGGCTGTTTATGTAATGCTTTAAAGAAAATCTAAATGGAGCGCAGAAGCCAATGCTAATGCAGAAGACAGTGGGAATCAGCGAACAGGCTCTTGGGGCAGTCCAGAAGCTGGCAAGACACAGTGCCTATGCCGTAAGGATTCAATAAAGAAGCTGAATTTCCCAAAAAGAGCTTCTGATGCAATTTCAGTACATGCATACCCTATGATTTTTAGATTTCTCTTCTCATCTGGATTCCTTTGATGTTCAGGACCACTGTTTCTATATTAACCCAGCATTAAAAAAAAAAAAAAAAAAAAGCTAGAACACAGACACAACCCTCCCATGTGGACACAACCCTCCAAAATTCTGTCTCTTGAGAGTTGTTTTTTTTTTTTTGTATTTTGGGAAAGTTAATACTGGAATTAAGCTCAAAAGTCACTCTTCGAGCAGGCTTTTTCTGAATCCACACCTTGCTTCCTTTGATTGAGGCATACAAACCTTTCAGCACTCCCAAATCCAAGTCACAAGTCTGCAACAGGCTGATTTTCAAGCACGGAGCAGGCCGGGTCTTGGCTCTCAACAGCATGGCACAGCCCCTAGCCCTCGCCTCAAAGTATCACCTTTTCTAAGTGAAAGTGCAAGAGAAAGCCTTCACAGATAAAAAGCATGTTCTAGCCTTAGGCCTGTCAGCATGGCACATGTCTAAAGAGAAAAACGAATCTGCATGATAGAGACTTGAAATGCAGGTGCCTGGATGGAAAAGAAAACTTCCAAAGGAGGTCTAAGTATGTGAAGGAAAAAAAAAACAAAACAAAAAAACAACACAAAGGAAAAATAAAGGGATGCACATTTGCAAGAGAACACAGGACAAAAAAACAAAAGCAACTACACCTGTACGAAACGCGTTTCTCTGCCAGGTGTTTTAAGAAGGCTGTACCTTCATTTTAGTCTCTAGCCAAAAAGATTAAAGCCGCTTTCACCCTCACCCAAATCACCAAGGAGACCGAACCTCCTTCAGCTTTTTACCGCAGAGAAGTTCGCGTGCAAGAGAACCACCTCCCGAGCTCGGGATCACGGCTTCGCAGCATCCTCCCTGCTGCTGGGGCTCCTCTGACCCCCAGGAACCAGCCGGGTTCGGATGTTTCCTCCCCGGCACCGCGGCCACCGCAGCAGGCTCCCCGGCCAAGATGCCACACACAACCGCAGAGGCATCTTGTTGGACAATGCGGCGTCATCGACGCCATCCTTTGATTCTGGCTCTACCTACGGTTTGGCAACACGGCGCCCATAACCCAGACTGCCGGTATGCGAGCTCCTGCCTCTTCCAGGGAAGCCGAGCTCCAACCAGAAGGATGCCTCCAGCAATGCGGAACGCTACCAAGTTATGTACTCTTATGCAAGTTTGGGGTTTCTTAAACATCTGAAGGCAAAAATAAAAAGAAATCAATCCAGTAATCCTTGTTGATTATACCGACGATAATTATACTTGTGTTACGCCAACAATATCTTCAGTCTTCCGAGTGCCAGGGCTTTGAGATCGCTCCACTGCCTCACGGAGGCTGACGAAACGAAGCTGCAGGTTTCAGGCACTAGAAAGAGGACAGGAGGCACCAAAGGGGGTTTGGGGACGCAGGACAAGCGCACCAGCTGGATACTAGTGCTTTTCTGACAAACCACTCTATTCCTAACCTGGGCATAAAGCAGTGCCCGAACTTTCCTCAACTGATTTCTCCTGTGAAAGCAGAGCAGCCGAGGTGCGAGGGCACGGAGGAGCAGACGGGCCCCGGCCAGGAGACAAGCTGAAGATGACAACGCAACAGAGCGAGCATCACCAGGGCGTTCTCTGCAGTTCCAAACTCGGACACTCGGTCTGCTCAGCAGCCCCAGCTGGTGCTCCCCATGTCCCCAGGGCCGGAGCCCAAACAACCTCCTCCTGCTGCCAGGGAGGCACGGACACGTCCCCTGGGACGCCCAGCCACCCCGAGCTGGCTTCTTCCAAGCCACATCAGCAAAAACTCCCCCAAACCCGCTTACCTCTCTTTGCGGCTGGGTACTGGTGGATTTGACAAGCTGCAGACCCTTACTAATTTTTTCTTAGGCAAAGGCTTTACATTTCACTTCGGGAAAGAACTTTGTGAGGTCTGGAGGGCTTGATCCAAGCGATGCATTAAAAGCCGCTCTCCTCCAGTGATGACATGAAGTATGTCCAACTCCCTAAACATTTTAATATACGCCTCCCAATACAAGTATATTGTGTGGGAAGAGACAGAACAGTCAGCGCATCACAGTTTGCTTGGCTGGATCCTGCCCAGCTGTGGGATCACCGGCGAGCAGCAGATAAATTCAAGTCCCGTTCTGACACCGGTTCCTGTTGCTTTTGGCGAGCTGCTCGGCACCCAGCTCGTCCAAGTTTCATCGCTTTCTATGTGCATATACATAGATACGTGTGTACATACATACTGTAGAAATCATATTTATTCAACCTCCTACAACGTTCAGGAAAGCAACAAATTATGCTAAAGCTTTTGAAAGCGAGGAGCTCTATCGGAGACAGAGATCAGGATCCTCGAGAGAGCAAGCGGTGATTTCACAGCCGCCTGTGAAGCTCCCGGAGCTCTGGAGCGAACAGCCACCCTCAGCCTCTGAAAATCACAAACCGTTCGAGGGAGCTTGAAGACAGGCGTGAAAAATTACTAGACGTCTTTGGAAAAAAAAATAATGATCAGAAAACACCACAGCCAACCCAAACCACTTATGGGCAAACCACTGATTTGCAATTCCAAACCACTTTTCCGCCTGAATCCTCCACTTACTATCTTATCTGATCTTCTCGCAGGGAATCCCCCAAACATCTCCGCTACCAAAGGACCTTTCAAGCTCTGCTCTGCACGCTTCTCAGCGCCGAGGGTTTCCGCTGCTCAGGGATGGGCGTCGAATGATGAAAGACTCCCAGTGTTCTCATGCGCTCCCCTCTTTCTCTGGGTCCTGCAGCAGCACTTATCTGCTGGCACAGCTATCGGCGCTGGGTAAGCGGGCGCTGCTCTCCTTGCCAAAAGAAGGTTGCCACATCCATGCACACGCACGCTTTTACTGGCCTGCCACACGCAGGCACTAGCCTAAAAGAATTCTTTCACAAGTCGCGCGTGCTGTGATCTGTATCACCACCCTAACAAGCAAATGCTGCTTCACCGATGTTTTAAAGTCTGTCACCGCTGACAGTCGTGCTCGGTGGCACAAAACCAGGTGTACTCGGCTGAACCGTACAGAACTGGTCTTAAGGAACAACACAGACCCCCCGCACTGCACCAGCAGAGCCCTCCCTTTGAGGCTGACACTGGTTTAAGAAACTGGTTCCTTCTATTATCGCAACAGTCCATAAAGGATAACCTCAGCACTCCACGAGCATTACTTCAATATCCCAGCAGCCTCTCAGCACTGCGACTTTTTCCTGTTCCCACTTCACAGATGGAAGCGCAGAGACATGTAGGAAAAGGTGTAACGCTGGTTGTGGAGTAACAAGTCCCAAACTTCTCACTTCCAGCCACTTGCAGGCTTGATGCTAATGTCCTTTGTCCAAAAATCTATTTGCTGAAATGAATAAATAAGAAAAAGAGGCGATTCCTCCCCTCTCCCCTTGTCATTCTTCTAGAACAATGCAACAAAACAGCTTCAATTTGGAATCAAAACCCCCACAGCAAACAGTTTTTGAGGAACGCTGCACGGAAACACCTTTTTCAAGTGGGGATGTCAGAAGCCCAAAAAAGTATCAGGGAATAATGATGCTTTTCTGAACGATCAGTATCAGCCTGTTCCTCACGTTATTTTTGGAAATGGTATAGCTAATATGACAGCTACGATTTGGAGCCTTCAAAAGGCACAAGCTATTGGCATTTTAAATACATTGCGCACAAACATGCACGCACCCCTACACCCACTCCAGCTCTGAAGATTTGTTCTGCTCCTGTCTGCGGGCTCTTCTGAGCGTACGCCACAACAGATTGTTTCCTTCTCTCACTCCGCTCTTCTCCTGCGAGGGACATCGAGCACCGAACACAAAGGATTTGAAGGGACTTGCACCAACGCACTGCACGGCAGAAGGGATCCTCTGTGACTAAAGGGACACAATCAAGCCTCTCAATTAAACTATTAACCCCAAAAGTATGGGAAGGTTATTGCCAAAGACAGCATTTATCTTTAAAAAAATGGGAAGTCCCATTAGAAACACCTAATATAACCCTTACTCACTTATTTGAATCTAGTCCTGAGCACATCGGGTCCGTAAGTGTCTGCTAACATGGCATTCTGTTTGCCTAATTAAGTTTTCAGTAGGGTAAGCCGCAGCTCTCACACTAATACAAGGAACTGGAAAATCACATATAAACCAACGCCTGGCTTGATTTACCTTTATTGTACAAGAATTTGCTACAGGCTCTTTGACAACCGCTAGGTAATTTTCCATCAAAAAGGACAACTGCTGGACAAACCACCATCGCTGTTCTGAGCCTGTTCTCATTTCCACGCCACAGTTTGGGCAAGGTGGCTGCAGGTGGCACTGAAGATCTGGCACAGCGTGGAGAGGACGAGGAGCAACCTGCAGGGCTCCTCCTGGAGCTGGGGAAGGCGAGGAGCCGGTGCCTGGGCTGCGCGGCTGTGTGGGCACCGCAGCTCCAGCCGGGGAACGCAGGAAAATCACTGCCAGCCAAAAAAATTCCTCCTAAGAGGCTTAGGAGAAATCTCAGGGAATCAACGCAGATCTCCATGACAAATAATTAGCAAAATAAAGATAAAATACTCAAACATCTCAGCTTTCCGCTACATTCCAGAGCGGCTTATTTCCTCCTTTAATTTTATTCCGACTGCATTCAAAATGCTCGCTTGCAACTTCCAAAAAAGAAGACGGGCTGGGGGGGGGGAAGCAACTCCGGAGCACGTTGCCCCAAAAGGCAGGGTTTTGCTGCAGTGCTGGGATCCCGCGCCCCCAGCCCCCCGAGCTGACCCGGTGGGATGGGGGGGTGCTCACAGAGCTGCCCCCGAGCTTTTTAAGCAGCATCACGGCATTAATATAATTTAGAAAATGGTTCAAATCCGAATGTTTTCCCTTCGTGAAAAATAACACACTTAATGCTTTTCATCTGGCACATAAAGTTTACAATACCTCCAGGAACATTTTCTTCGGTTAAATCAACACGATTGGTCCTTTTTTAGCCTCTCAGCGTATTACAGTCCCGGCTTTTTATGGTGTTTCTTTTTTTTTTTTGGTTGTTGTTTTCACCCGTCGTCGTAAACTTTTCAGAACCAGAAACGATCATCAATAAAAAGCATTCCCATGTCAAAACAATTTTAACTACTACTTTTAAAAGTAAAGAAAGCCGGGGGGGGGGGGGGGGGGGGGATTCAGACCCAGCTTTTACAGGGACCGTCTCCGTGCAATTGATAGCAAGTCCCCGTCTGCAGGGCCCAGGGAGAGACAGGGCTGGAGCACGGAGGCGCTTTCCCCGAAATTGCTTCCCCGCTGCAGATGTTGGCTGCCGGCTGGTGCAGACGAGGCAGGTCAGGGCTCCTCGGAGGCGGCCGTGTGCCACAGCTGCACTCGATGAAGGCGAGAGGGGAGCGTGGCAAGGCAGCGAGGGCGCAGGAGAGGCGGCCGGGGCCCAAAGCTCGCCGGCTTCCCCGCCGGGGATCAAAATAGCGGATGGAAAAGCGCTGAATGGCGGGGCTGCCGGGGCACGGGCGAGGCGAGCAGCCGGGCGGCCGCGAGTTCACGGCGAGGAAGCGAGCGGCGGCGGCAGCCCGCGCCTGACGCTGCGCTCGCAGCTCCTCATTAGCCGGGCGGCGATCCAAGTTCATCTGGGCCCCAGAGAAAGGCAGTGCTTGTGTTTAGACCGCACAATACTGACATAACATTAACAGATTTACATATGCAAAACTGTGAAGCAACAGGCATTCCCCCTCAATTGACCCACAGCTTGTAGTGGCTGCCGAGTTATTCCCTGCTTAGGCTCTGTAACCAAGTGGGCGTCATGCGACTACCATCTGGGTACCACTTATTTAAAGTTGGCAGTCTCTCTGTAATAGGCAAGCTGGCAATAAGCAGGAAGGGAATAAATTGCATCATTTAGTTAACATCCACTTGCTTTGCGGCTGTTAAAAACCCATGACTGAATAATAATTTGGTTATTTCTTTTGCCAGACAATGCTGTCAGCCAAATCGCACGACGCATGCCGCAAAACGTCAGCTTGCAAAATTTCCACTTTAAAAATAAAGCAAAGAAATTCGGAGGATAATGCGAGCTAAGAAGTTTTTCCTAATGCTAGCGATTCTAATGCAATCGGGCTCTAAAAATAAACTTGCGCTGCTGTAGTCACCGGATTCTGCTTTTCCCCAAAACCTTACTCTTTGTTTTCGTCACTACACTTGCCAAACGTCGCCGGCCCGGCCCGCAGCGAGCAGAGGAACTGGGCTGCGCCTGCAGGAACGCTCCCCTTAGTGCCAACGCGTTTGGACGTCTTGCTGCCCGCTGCCCTTCTCCTCCTTTGCCTTAATTTGTAGATTTTTATCATTTCCTTCTGCCCAACACAAGTGCTTTCACATAAATCAGTATCAAAGCAAGCGGCTGAAATCCTAGACCGCAGAAATACGGTTAAAACATACCTTATGTTTAAAAAAAGTTTAAAACAAAATTAAAAAAGAGCTTTTGAAGCAGGTTTCCCTTTAGGACTCTCTGGTCTGTCCAGTTTGCAGGAAATTGTTACCAACAGTAATCAATGGGTTTTTTTGTCCCAATTTGCTAGGATTACAAACAGCCTGGCACGCACCTATCTCCACATTTCTCTCTCTTCAGGACTAAAGGCAAAGCCCATGCCGAGTGCACTCCCGTACGCAGAGATAACGAGGGGCTGCCTCACGCAGCGGGACAAGGCAGCAGCAGCGCCTCCAGCCCAGCCGATGGGGAGGGAAGCCAAGAGCCATCCGTGGGTGAGAGGCTTTCACCAAACCAGCCTCATTCTCCCTTCGCACGCCTTGGGGCAGGACTCCGAAGTGCACAAATGATTGAAGACCAGGGGCAGCAAGTGGAAACCCAAGTTTATCAGTAACGTGCGCCCAGTGCTGGCACCGCAGGCGGCAGCAGCGGCACCAGGACTGCACGGCTCAGCATCCGCGCCGTGCGTGGCACCCGGAGACCATGAAAGCCGAAGAAAAAGGGGAAAGCATTATTTTCCCGGCCCCGCACAGCTCTGGCCGCGGCAGGCACGACGCCTGGGCAGGGAAACAGGGGACACGCGGCCACCCACGGCTGCCGCAACGCAGGACTGCTACCCCGAAACCCAGCGGGGTGCTGGGCAACGGCAGCAGCTGGCGGGCCGGTTACAAAACAGCAATGAAAGTAAGATGGAGGAAGAAAAAGGTTTTACACGGCAGGATCACACGGCAACCCGGCAGGGCAGTGGTCAGCTGAAGAAGGGAGGAAGACAAAAAAAGGAACAGAAACAGAGGGCAGACAGGAAAATCTGTTACAGGAAATGCAATGCCTCAGACCGCTTTAAGATGCCAAAGCAAAAGCCTCCAAGACAGTAAAGCTACAGAGCCCCCCAGACCTTCCTGGTAGCGCCCTGGGCCGGCTGAGGTTTGCCCAGCCGCACTCGTGCTCGCGGTGCCCCGCCGCAAACACCTCTGGAGAGGAGACTGAAGGCACCCAGCCACTTTGGCAAGTTGTCCTTTGGGAAACGTGCGTCCCCCAAAGCGCTAGCGCGTGTGGGGGAGTGTCTGAGGAGCTTCCCGGCGCTGAGCCTTGGCACTTTTAATCGCACCCACCACACCCGAGACGATCAGCCCAGTAACGCTGTCACCCGTGCGGCACGGCACTGCACGGCCCATCTCCCTAACTAGTCCCGAGTTGTTTTTCTCCAGGAGATCTACAAAATACCGGCATAAATCTCAAAACACTTACCAGTCAACAAACTCAGCACAACGGACGTAAGCTTGGCCCTGACAAATAAAAAGACTACGGAAAATGTATTTATTTGCTGAAAACGTCCTCTCCTATAAGCGTCAAATAGATTACAACTGCAGCTCTCTCCTCGCGCTGCACCCTGGGATCCAGACATTTAACTAGCACACACCACGGTCCTGGATTAATCAGAAATGGAGTGTATTTTTAAGTGCATTAATTATGTAACAGATGCTTCCAGGATTCCAATGGAGGTAATTTTTAAGAAATCCCAGCGTACGGTTTTAGGAACCTGTGCGGTTTCAAGGTTGCTTTTAATTTCAGCTCGATACCACACTTCCTTGACACCACGAGGCAATCACCCGCTGCCCAGTTTTTGTTTTCACCTCCTTGCAGACCGCACCCTGTGGTGTTAGCGTGGGACATCCTGGCTTCTGCTGGAGGTGCTCCCCATTCCCATCCGGATACGGCGGGTTCGGACAACACGCGCACGCAAGATTTCTGCTTTTGCCTTCTACCAAGGCACGTTTTCGCCACTCCAAAGCACCTGGCTCCTCCTGCCCATGCCCGCTCACGTCGCGCTGAGCACCCACGAGGACAGCCAGGACGCTCGGGGTCTCTGGACCCCGCCGAGCACACCACGAAGCATCCCCCACCGCGATGCCCGCACGCGGCACCGCGCACGGGGCCGGAGCTGTGCAGCAGAGCCCCAAGGCACCCAGCGGAAAGCCTCCGGGCCAGCAGCTCTGCAGCGCTTTGCAGAAGGAGCTGCCATCACAGCCACGCGGTCGGAGCTCCTGCTGCTGGCTTGCTCTGAGAACAGAGCGAAGCTGAGCTCACTCGCGTGCTGCCACACTTGAGGAAAAGGCTTTTTATTGCACCTACCTCAACGGTAACACGGCGTATCCAGATGTGGGGAATAAAGGCACATCCACAATATTTTCCTGCTAGTTACTGGGAAATTTACAGCTTTTACAGCCTGACGCAGCTGCTAACAACCAGAGGCCACCTCACCAACGAAAAGCAGAGCTCTCCTGGCTCCCCTGGCTACGGCACCGGAGCAGCAGGTGCTGGCTGGGGCACGAGCAGAGCACCACAGGCTCCACGTCTTGGATGAGAAGTTTGCTTTTCTCTCCATCTTTGCACATCGCATCATTCTTGGATCAAGCCAGAGGTCTTCTCACAGAGCTTCAGCTCTGCTTCTGTCTGCGACACTTAATTGGCAGTGACGCGGAGGGGCACGTTTCCAGATGCTCACTGTGCTTGCTGGCCTGGGCTCTCCCTCCACCAACCCCTCCAGAAAGGGGCAGGAAAAACACAGCGGCACTGCGAGCACCTAAGGTGCCAATCAGGTACGGCTTTGACACATAAGAACGAAGAGCAAATGCCCCTAAAGCACGGCGAGCACTACTGAGGGGTGCGCGTGGCTGCACACGGGGTGTGTGAGATCCTGGGCTGAGCAGCGCCGCGAGGAGACAGGGCTGGGGACTCCAGCTGGGCACAAACCAAGGAGGACAAAAAGGTGGATAAGAAGATTTATTTGCCCACCCAAGCCATGCCCCCTGTCTGCACGGACCCCGAGGCCACCCCTGGTGCAAGAGGAATGTGCCCACACCGCCTGGCAGGGATCGGGTCGGTGCCAGCCCTTGGCGTGACTTCACCCCTGCGCTCGCCGCGACGCGTGCAGGCAGCAGCCCCGCGCCAGGCTATCACCAGGTGATAACGCCCGCGCACGGTACCTGCTTGGCACGGCTCGAGCGCAGCTCCCCCGGGGCTCCTCCGGTTTCGCTTCCTGCTAACGTGCACCTGCACCAAGCTCGGGAGCCCTGAAAGCACGAGCCGTGTTGGAAGCCTTGCTCAGACCCCCCGAGCACACCCCGACGGTAACGACCATCCGCACAGGCACCAAACACCTGCTGTTTTCAGCCAGGGCTGTGGCACGATGCTGGAGCCGTGCTCGTCATCTGCCTTCCAAGCACAGAGGAGTAAACGTGTATTCCTGTGCCCCAGAAGCACAGGCTGCGTGACCACAGGCTGCAGGTCAGACCCTCCCTCAGTGTAAACCCGTGATATCGTTGAGCTCTGGCCACGTATTTCCTTATCAGCTCCTGGTCTTTACCTCACAAGTTAGCTAAAAGGCTGGAGACGCTTTTAGTTCGGTTTTACGTGCAGCTGTATTTGCTTATCGCACAGATAAGTTACTAAAACCGAGCAGAGAACAGCAGCTAACAACCTGGCTACCTGTCGGTGCCCCTACCCAAATTTCCAGCCTCCGGAGCAGCTCGCCACGTGCTCGCAGGGGCAGCGGGACGCGTGGTGCTGCATTTGGCAACACATGGGCACCGACGACCTCCAGAGCGCAACGAGGACGCTCAACCAGCAGAACACGCTTTTCCCAGCTTGTTTTCTGCTGGTCGAGCTGAGCCGCCTGCGTGGTCTCACCCCCTGGAGCCAGCCAAGGCTCAAGGGACGCGATGGAAGCGCGCAGGGACCAGCAGACGGGTCTGCTCCTAACTCCACCGAGCTGCAACGTGAGCCGAGCCCTCCTTCCACGCAGCCCCACGCGCGCTGCCAACTAGCCTGAGAAAGCAGCAGCATCCTTCCTCCGAGAACAAACAAAGATAGAGGCTTCCCAAGGAAACAACGCTCGTTTAATACATGCCATGAAGTTGTGAGCACGCTTGAGTCACGGCACACGTGTGGCCCTCTGCAATGCACTCGCAGAGCAGCGTGTCCTCCTCCTCAATCCGCCGAGAGCATCCACCAGGCAGAGGCTGACACGCAGAGGTGATTCAACACTGATGAACAGAAACGTGAAGACGTGCTGCTCTTAAAACGGGGGCTGTACCTGACATGGGATTTATTTACCCAGGAAAGTTTTCTGCTCTGCATGCCCTCCTCCTCCTACGGCATTCAGCAGAATCCCCATCCTACCTGGACGGCTCGCTGCCCTCACACAAGTAGTCAGTGCTTCCAGTATAAGCAAATGCATTCATTTTTTGCTTGGACCTACAAAAAGCGCTAGTTGAAAACCTGTAATTTTTTTTTTTTTAACTGACAGGGCATTAAGAGTAATATCTGCCACCCCCTCCTTATGGTTATAGAATAAAATAGGAAAAAAAATTTTTTAAATTAATGTAAGAAAAAAAAGTATTTCTTCCCACCAGAAAGTAAATATTTGTGCATAGCGAGCAGAAAGTATTTCCATAAAGCTTTCAACAAAGGATGACTGCAGGCCAAATTTTACCCTCGGATAGAGGCTCATAACTCTAGCTGAAGTTACTCAGAGCTGCCCACGTTTACGCAGAAGCCAAACCAAGCATCGCGCGTTCACGCACAGGAGGCTGCGCGCTCCGGAGCCGCGGCCAGGCTTCCAGCTCTTTCTCAAAACTCGGGCGAGATTCGCTTCAAATCAGTGCAGAACTTCTGAAATGAGTCAAACCTGCAGGATTTTCTGCAATACCCGCTGCAAAAGAGGATGTGAGAGCTGGCAAGTCAGCTGTGTTTACTCACTGTGCCATCTAATTCGGGAAGCCGGAGCCGAGCCCCTGCACTGAGCACGATGCCCGAGGACGGTGGGAAGATCGTGGCCGGCTGGGCAAAACCAGCAGCTCCTGCCTGAGGTCCAGCAGCTCCCGAGCACCTCGGGGCGATGCTCCACCAGCCTGGCCTCTGGCCGAGGCAGGAGCCTTCGCAGGCTGAGACTCCCGGGAGGAGAAACGATGCTCCACGAACCACACGCTGCTTCAGCTAATGACACAGATTTACACTGGGTGTTAGCCTGCTTCGCTAAAAAAAGCCAACCAGATTTTTTTTTTCCTGGTGCAAACTGTCCTTTATAGAGACTATTAATATCCTCCTTACTTCAGCTTAAGCTACACTTCTCTTCCTTGCTCGCCACTAACTTAACAGATAACTTGCAAAACGAGATCTAATTTATCCCCTTCTTTTGTCCTCGTTCCTCTCCTCCTGCTACCGTCTTGACAGGCACCTTGCTTTCTAGGGGAACCACCGCACGGAGCTTAGATTTGCTAAAATATTGACATTTTTCAGCAGAAAATTTAAGCATTGCCTAGTTTATACTAAACAGATCGCCTGTGATTCTGGCCCCAAGTAATTAGTTATGTACTGCACAAACTAATAACTTAAATAAAGCACCCTGCCACGAACAGCCCTCTCCAAAAGCTGCAAGGATATCCCTCGCTACCAAAGCCTGGTCAAGACAAACAGCACTGGAGGGCCGCCAGCAGGACATTATGCTGAAACAAATGCATTTTTATTTTTCTTTTTAAATTACAAAAGATTATCATTTCACTCAGCAATGCCCCTTATTAAATTGGAACTCTCCACATCAGAATTAAATATGTCCCATCTACTCAAAATGAAGTGTATTATTTATCACTAATATTTAATGACAAAAACCTGATAACTTTCTCCGATTATCCCACTGATTTCCTCCAGTCATGCATCATTGGCTCTGCTGGTCATTAGCATTATCACAGTGCATAAACTCTGGCTTATGCAGCAAGTTTGATAACAGAGCCAGAAGCCTACAGCTACTATTTTTCAGTTTGTTCAGATTTACTAGTTTACCTCTCTATGAGCGTGTCTCTATCTAATGGCATCTATTACAATCCCTAAAAATCCTAGTTAATAAACGTCCATTTCCATACGACACGGTTCTGCACGGTAAGAACTCCTAGGCAAACGCAAAGCCCCCGCTGGAAAGTCAGTCACTTCACCCGGCCAAGGACCCTTTTCCAGAAAGACCATATCCCAGCCAATCTGAAAAATAAATAGGAAATATCCAGCCTTCTCTGCCTGCTTAATGCCAGGAATATGCTGCATAGGCTTAAAATAATTTAGTTTAATTCACAGGTAATGTTCAATTTCAACTTCTACGAAACACTGCTTTCGAGGGCTGTACACGTTGGTTTTTTTTATAGCACTGAAGAAAAAACAGCACAGCAGAAGAGAACACCGCACACCACCAGCTGAAATACACCAGGATGAGTTTTCCCCTTCTCGGTTAAATCCTGCAAGTGCAAAGATGGATTAGACAGGTTTCTGAATAGGTTTCATTCTTTACGCTGCTGGCCTTCAGAAAACTGGAATGGGTTAGCCAGGGAGGAACTTTAAAATACTTGGACAAACTGTAATTATATCGCATAGTTTTGACATTCCGCCTTCAAAGCCTTTGAAGTATCAAGTAATTTATCACTGAAAAATACATTTTCACTTTTCCAAATGTACAATTCAGGAGCTTTGAAAACCAAGTAAGACATTATCTGAACAAAGATGCATGGCGTAGCATTTAGAAGTAACACAAACACTTTACTGTGAGCTATTTCAGAGACTCATTCTCAATTTAATTCAAGCAGAACAGCATCGGGCCCCTGCCATAACTCTCTGATCAGAAAAAAAATCACCGAAGTTGTTAACGTGTTATTACTATTGCAAAACTTAATGAGAATAAAATCTCTGCTCTGAATCTGCTAAGTTAGATATAGCCTGTGATGTTCTGTACAAACATCCAGATTATTATATGTGCATCCTTATTATATGGCACATGCGTGAATATTCATAGCTTTTATTCTCCGAGCCAAATCGATATATATATATATATATATATATATATATATACGTATTTCAAACTCGGTCCACCCAAGGAAGCTCCTGAGATTTCAGCAGATATATTTGTGGTTAGGCCGCATAACTGAAGCAAAATCTGGCTGGCTTATGAGAGACGCATGGAAATACACCTATTTATGAAATTCACCCGAGGGGGAGGAATAATTTACAGCGCACTGATCAACAGAGTTTGCGAGATATTGTCTGAAGGGGCCCTATTTGAGAAGTAGAGCAGTTATGAAAGCAGAAGGTATCGATACTAATGCAATTGTTGCCACTGTATTATGCTATTTGCCAGGCAGAATTCCTATCACTAACAGAAATATCAGTTTGGGTTAAGTTTCAGTATCACTAACTGCAGTATTAGAAATAGGGGCCATTAGACGAGAAAGGGCAGCAATCTGACAAGGTTAACGCCAAATTCTGCATTCTCCGTCAAGGCCAAAAAAAAAAAATAAAAATGGATCGAGTCCTGGAAGAAAGGCAGCAAGCCCAGGAGCACAGGATGCAGGCACGCTAACACAGACGCTTCCCTGACTCCCGCACCTCTCACGGTCAGAGGGCTGGAATTCGAGCCTTCAAAAACCAAATTGTGAAAAATATTGTCATTGTTCTCCCGCGCCCCGCCGCTCCTCCCTCTGCACGTGCACCCTCTCCAAAACGCACTTTTGACCTTACTGAGCAACACCCAGCGTCAAGAGCCTTGGGGGCCGCATCCTGCCCCGGGCTTGGCTGCTCCCTGCTGAATCCGGCTTCGACGTCCTCAAAACCTGCCCCAGACCAGTAGTCGCTCCGGGATGTCCCTGCGCTGCTGTCTGCAGGCAGATTTTGGCAGGCGGAGGGAGGCAGGAGTCGCACCACCCCGCTCAATGGGGTTTTTCTTCCTGGTGCGAGGACAGAACGTGGGAACGGGCTGGATGAGCTAAGCAAGCTGCCTGACCAGCTAACAAAAATTTGTCATGAGGTTCATGGGAGATAGAGTTCGTGACTCACTGTCAGCAAGCTTGCCATTACAACATAAAAGCTATCATTAAAAAAAAAAAAAAAAAGCAAGCACCCGGATGAACACTTCAAGAAGGTTTTAACTTCTTAATCCCAAATAGACCACTCATGAAATGAGGTTTGCAACGGACCCAGCTGACAAAAGTCGTACCAGACAACCTTGTAATTGAAAGACCATTAGAACAGCACATTTCACTTGCAAGGAAACCAATCTCTGCTGCCCTGGCGTTCCCAGAACTTTCCTGGGAAGACCTCTCCCACCCGTGCTCAGCCCCGAGCTCTCTGCTGGCAGCAAGAGAAATGCAAACTTCGCATTCGCTGTGCGGCGCTGGGAAGATGCTTCTTAAAACTGACACTGGTTCCTACAGAAATACCGGTTAATTACTTAATCCTTCTTAATGGAATGATTAACATCCTTTCAGCAAACAAGGCGGCGATGATTTAACGTTATACTGCATGTTTCATTACAGAACCGGTAAAATTAATACTGCTCCCCTCTCCTCTGCTGCAACCACTCATTTCTTTATAATCAGTTACATTTTTCACTTCTGCAGAGCAGCCTCTGCACCCGGCAGCCGGGCCAAGAAAAAGACTCCAACATACAAAAATCTGCATCGTTGTTATTCTGTTGTGAAGCCAAGGACCGACTTCCAGACGGGAACCAACTTTCCGTCAGCAGCAAAGGTGGCCGCGCAGCCCGGCTCGGCGCCGCCGAAATGGGGGCGAGCAGCAGCACCCAGCACGGGTCCCATGGGCACCTCTGCCGGGCAGGGGATGCCACTTCGAAGGGCACAAGGATGGATGCTCCGAGGCAGGCAGCTCCCGAGACCCCGAGAAGCCTCCGGAGCCTTTGTGGAAGGAACACAAGTACGTGCAGGGCGCCAGTGTTCACTGCCATCAAGCCCACGCTTCCCTCTTAATTCTGCGGGCAAGGGTTTTGCAGGAAGGGGGATTCTGAATTGATTTTTGTGATCAGATGCTGAGCTGCTGCTCTGAACACACATCCAATCCCCCTCACCGTTTTATCTTCCTTTATCACCGTCTTTTTAATAGAGACATGACATTCTGCTTACTGCTGGGCTCTCTCTATTTATCTCTCTCTTAACAACACTTTGGCATCGCCGGCTCCGCTATCTAAATCAGCAATAGTGCATGTCCGGTCACATAAAACTGGAGAGGGTTTCCCGAGATGCCTTGGGAAGTCTGACTACTCCAGTTTACTGATGTGTTAATACGCCTCATCTACCAATTAACGAACAAACAGCTCAGGCTAGGAGCTGGGGGAGGGACACCAACACGAAGGCTGCGCGGAGCCCAAGGAAAGACACTTGACCCTAATTGTTAGCAACAACGTGACAGGACCGATCGGGAAGTGTGGCTACAACTCACATCCAACGTGAAAGGAAATGTCTGGCGAAGAGGGGAAAAACTAACGATGCCATTACAGGCGCCGGCCCCGCCGAACAGGCCCACCTCCCGTCAGGCTCTGTGAGCCCAGTGCCCAGCCCAGACGCCGCGCTCCCATCGCGGCCTTCTCTCCATGCCCAGACCCTGGTCCTCCTCCTGAGCCCCTGAGGCTCCAGGGACCCCCAGGCAAGCAAGGCCGAGGGCTCAGCACACCCACCTGTGCGTACCCAGAGCAAAAGGTCAGAAGTCCAAAGCGCCCCGGACCACACACCACAAGGGCACCAGCAGGAAGGGACCTGCACGGCGAGTGCGCGTACCGATATCCTGGGAAATGCTCCCCCATGCATTTCAAGAATTCAGGGAAAAGAAGCCATAAGCACTTTCTACCTGAAAAAAAAAATCAAATCAGGACTCACAATGGCACAACAGAGCCTGCAGCACCGCACTCTGGGCCGTTTCACTTGTCGCCCAACACATGGGAGAGGGCAGAGGTGCAGTGCACGCAGCCAGCGCTGCCCGACCGCGAAGGCCACGAGGCGCTACGTGAGGGCCCGCGTCTTCAGGAGCGACACGTCTGAATTAGCAGCAGCTCCAAACTAACTTATTGAGGAAATAGGCACTTCTAATAAAAACACGACAGTGACGAGTACTGTACAGAGAGACCGCTTAGTGGTAAACAATACACCAGAGGATCATCCGAGTACCACGGGCCGGTACTCGTATCTCTTACCAAGACCACTGCGACCGAGAGGCAAACTGGGAGGGAAAAGGCCCACAGTTAGTTTCCAAACAGCACTCCCAGAAACACCAGAACGTATCAGATGTACCTAAGTATTTTATGGTATGGGTTCCATCTCGGTAGATCTGTCAAGATATTTACAGGGCTTGACAGTACTCCTGTCTTTAATTAAATTTTCACACACATACTTTAATGTAATTTAAATAGATTATTAGTTGTCAGAATATAGTATAAATTTTGTTTACGATTTAGTTACTTTAAGTACTTACATTGAGGAAACTCATTTAACCCCCTGACTGAGTAGCATTAAGTGTTGAGATGAGACTTCTAAAGAGCTTCCACTGCCCTTTGCACTCTCGCAATAATCTTAAATTACTACAACTTAATTGCAATTTCAAGGCACTAAAATGGGGATGTTTTAAAAACAGCACAAGGAGGGTCACCGAGAGGAGAAAAATTATTTAGTCCTCCTCAGGTACCAGACGCTTCTTGGAGAGCAGAATTGATTTTGCCCATGCTCTCCTGTTCTCTCATTTTCCACAGAATCCTATCCTCATTTCCAGAATGGCACCGAACAAAAAGTTATCAAGATTATTCTGGATACTTGCCACGTACAAACAGCCATTATACATAAGCCTGTTCGCTTGCATGCATGGAAGAGATCGGTGCCAGGAGAATAGAAAGACAAAACCCTAGAGCATATTTGCAAAGAAGGCTGCACGCGAACGGAGCCAGCGGTTTCTGTGCCTTGGTAGGTCCAACGCTGAAGCAAGAAAAAAGAGCACACGTTAAATAAAACACTCCAGACACCCCAATCAACAAACATCCGAGCTCCTAAAAATAAACCGGCTTGCATTCCCTCTTCAGCCCCAAATACATATTTTTTTTAATTAAAAGGCTACAGAGCTCCCACAATTAAGTTTTCCCTCTAACAACTGCAAGATTTATTCCAGCCTACTTTTTTCCTATGCATACCCTGGCATCACCTTGCTGCCTGCCGTCGCTGCAGTTCCCAACGCAGCGATAGCTGCGGGAACCAGGCGGCACAGTACTTTGTGAGAGCAGCCGGCTGCAAGCAGCGTTTTTGTCAGCGAGCACTTCCAGCACACCCACGAGATCTTGTTCGGCTCTTATTGCAACAAGGCATTTCGTAAGGCTTTGGCCAACAGAGAAGCAATCCGAATCGCGACTTAAAGCGCAGCCAAGCACTTAGGCGTGTCTTCGGTGGCAAGAAGTCAGGGCCCCGAGCCCCTCCGTACCTTTCTAAGCATGGGAGCAAAGTTTTGTTGCCAGGACCTCTCGGAGCAGCCGCAGACAGGCTGCTGATCTCCAGCGCACCACGGTTATCAGCTCCCTCGGCAAGCGCTGCCGGGCTCCAACTGCCACTGTGAAAACACGAGGGGGGCCGGGAGGGGAGCGAAGTCGCAGTTCTGCGAGTCAGTGACACAGACCCAGAGGCAGCAGCGGCAGCAGCAGCAGCGCCGTTTGATGTCAGCGTGCTCCGGATCAGGCCCTGCACAGCCGGGCTGCCTACCCTGACCTCGCCCTCAGGGCCATGGGGCCCGTGCCATGCCTGGCAGCCAGCGCAGCGCCGAGGCATAACTCCAGCGTCCCCTGCAACACCGCAAGGCAACAGCAAGCCCGAGCTGCGTGGCTCCTGAGGGCCCGATCCCGATCCCACCCCCGGGGAGCTGAGGCTCCCTCTCCCCGGGCTCCCCTCGGGCGCACGTCGCGGCCACAGAAGGCCCGACGACGGAGCACGGCCTGCCTCCCCGCAGCCACCCCGCTACCTGCCTCCGCTCCAGCCCTGCCTTGGCTGCGGGAAAAGGTTTCAGCTCGGTGCCTTGAAGTTGCAATTAAATTGCAGTAATTTAAGATTATCACGAGAGCAAAGGGCAGCAGCGGCTCTTCGGCAGACTCCTCTCGCCACTTAATGCTGCTCAGTCTTGGGGGTTAAATGAGCTTCTTTAGTATAAGTACCTTAAAGCAAGCGAATCGTAAACAAAATTTATACTGTTTTCTGACAGCATATAATCTATTTAAATTTATTAAAGCTTCTCTGAGAAAATTTAAGATGACAGAAGTATCATTATGTCCTATAAATAACCGGACAGCCTTGCAGAAATAACTGTATTTTACATACAAATCCTACATATGTGTGTGCATGTGGTATTTCACTTGATACACAAATACATGCTCAAAAGACACTTCACAAAATGAATTACATTATTGGGTTCAATCTCTCTATAAATGACCACGAGCAGTAAGCATATGACATACTAAGCTGCGCTCCATAAATCCACCTTTTTACTACCCCCTTTTTCCTAATTTTTACAATACCACGAAACAAGGATAATTCCAGAGCTAAACTGTTTACGCTACATCATACCGCGGATGATAATGCAAATGGAAGCTCTTAAAAAGAGGTGATCCCCTCCAACAGGAAAGCATATTGCAGCATATGCTGTGCAATAACGCCCAGTGCACGATTCTCTGCTCAACTTTCCTGCTCCTTCCCTCACCAGTACAGAAACTGGCTGCCTTACTATCACCGGTGGAACTGATTTAAGCAGAAAATGTTTATAGTTGTTAAAAAACATTACACATTACCCAAAACGGCTTAATAGCATACATGTGCATGTTTAACACACGTACTTTTTATTGTCTAATTAAAGTATGTGCCATAAAAAAACTACAGGCTTTATGCTAAGTTATGCAGGATGGTTATGAAACCTTACCTTATAAAAAGTATAGAGTACTTATTGTGTGATCTGCACTGTTAATTAAAGAAATACTTATGTGAAAAGGTTTTGCATTTCTTAATTCTTCAGTAGATGTGCACTTGGTCTGCCTCCTGATTAACACACATTCGGGTAACAGCCTTTTCCTCAGATTTTTTTAATAGACGTTTCCATTGTTTTTGAATGCTTTAAAGAAATTAAATAGGTGGCTTATTTGTAGAGTTTACAGTGAGGTGTACGAATGCAAACATCAAAGTGTAAAGCAACAAGAATATCTCTAACTCGCACTGGTTAAGGTTGATTAATACTTAAACCCAAAATATTTATTGAAGTAAAGATCAATTATCACTTAATACCCCTCGCTACAATTTTCTCTCAAAACTACATAGTAATTGAGTCTCTCCAACACAGTCACAAAGCCAAGTTACACACAGTTTTGCAAAACCTTGGCATATCAAGAATAAGGTGCCGCCCGGGTAATATGTTTTGAAAGAAAGACACCACAAGTTTTCTAAACTCTAGGAACGCAGACAGACAACGTACAATGCTTAATCACAGCTGAACTCCTCTATTATGCATCAGCACAGCACTTACACACAGAGAAAAAAAAAATCCATGTTTCCTTACAATTCAGAGATCCAGAAATAAGAGCTGAATTCCACAGAACTTTTACGCTGCTTTCAACATTACACTACTGAAACGCCACTTCTCCACGGCTCTAGACAGCAAAAATAAAATCAAATCCTAAGTCACTCGGAAAGTATATACAATGCACTCCAAAGCACCACCACTCAAAAAAAAAAAAAAAAGAAAGAAAAAAAAAGAAACACCAACCCAGCCCATGCACAAAACCTAACTTTGCAGGTAAAATCATAAGCACCAGAAAGCCTTGTTTGAAACAGCAGTTATTTTTCTCAAAGTTATCCTTTGGTTTCACAACAAAGATCAGCATTTGTAATGGTCCATTTCTGCATAAGTGAACATATAGCCTTGCTGCCTGATCGAATAGTCCAGAGCTTTCAGTGAGGCAGCTCCTGACAACAGCCCAGCAGCAGCTTTGTTTGATCTCTCCTGCCTTCCTTAATCTGGGTTGTCAAGGTTCACTTGTTGGAGGCTGTTTACTTTACTTTTTCCAAAAAAAAAAAAAAAGTGATTTTTTTTTTTCTGTCTCTCATACAATGACTAATCCAAAGACTAAGGGGGAAGAATGCTGCCAATGCAAGATGTTAAAGCTACAATACCTTTTTGCAATGAGATTTTAGCCGACACCTTTTGAATGGTAACTAGTGAAGAGCTTCCTCCCCCAGTGCCCTGGTCCATTCAATCTGGCTGTGAGATAGTGCAAATCGAATGTGCGGGGGGAAAGATTCGGAGCAGAGAAATTGAAACCAGGAGCCCTGATTTCCCCTTCTTCCCCCAAATTTACTTGCAAGGATGCAGAGTAGCTCCTTGCCTACACTCGCTGCACTCTGAGAACTCGAATTCCTTCAGGATCTCACAAACTTAGAAAAAGTAGGAGCTTCTCAGCAGCGGCACAAACTGCAAAAATAACAACCCAGCGAGATGCCCGCTTTCCCTCCACCTAATTAAAGCAAACCATGGATTACCAGCGCAAGAAGCAAGTTTCTTTGACGACACGCTTTAAAGTTTGCCTAATTAAGAGCCTGTCATTAGTGACAGCAACATTATGTTAAAGCAGGTAAAACGCAACGTTAGGAAAAACTGCATGGAAAAGGAAACACGGCTTCGAGAATTGCTTTAATATTTATAACCGCTCCAGCCCCCTAGAAATCAGCAGGCTACATTGTGTAGACGACACGCTACGAGCAGCATACAGACATTACTCACTCAAAGAGCAGTTACTAAAAATGAAACCTTAAACTTCGGAGCCCAGAAGTTGGGCTCCAGCTTCCCTAGAGGAGCGGCGGCCGGGCGCGGGCAGGCGGCGGGACCTCGGGCGGTGCGCTAGGGCTGCGCCCCGCAGCCTGGGGGGGGGGGGGGGGGGGAGATTGGGGGGGGGAGGAAAAAGGAAAAAAGAAAAAAAAAAAAAAAAGAAGAAGGAATCTCACTCGGTTGGGTTCACTCAAAGCAAAACCACGCAATTAAAATCATTACGGCGAAGCGGCAGGAGGAGGGCTCGCGAAAATCGATGCGCTCCGCAGCCAGCCCAGCGATGCTCTGCGCGCAGGGGCCGGGGAATTAAGGACCAGTTGCGCGGGGGGGGGGGGGGGGGACACCCGCTGCGCCCCGCGCAGCCCAGCCCGCTGCCCGACACCGCTTTGGTGTTTTTTTTTTTTTTTTTTTTTTTTTTTCAGAGAAAAAAAGAAGCAAGAGGGGGGAGGAGGAGGAGGAGGAGGAGAAGGAGGAGGAGGGAGGCGCGGACACGCCGCTCGGACGCCGCCTGCAGCGCGCACCCTCCCGGTGCCCGGCGGAGGCGGGCTGCAGGTGCGGGAGGCGCTGCGCGGGGCTCCGCGGATGTGCCCCCCCCCCTTCCCCGACCTCCCCCCCCCAGCTCCGCGGAGGCTCCGCACCGCGGGGGTTGCGCGGAGGGAAGGGGGGGGGGGGGGGAGAGGGATGCGCGCAGCGCTGCGCACCCGCGCGGCGCCGGGATGGGGAGGCGCGGGTGTTTTAGGGAAACACTCCGGGGGGGAGGGGGGGGGGGGGGGAGAAGGAAGAAAAAAGGGAAAAAGGGAAAAAAAAAAATGTGGAGGGGGATGGGCGCAGCGGGACGCGGAGGGGGGGGGGATGCGGAAAGATGCGCGGCCGCGCAAGGGGCAGCGCGGGGGGAGGCGCAACAGGTGCGCAGGGAAGCGGGGCGGCCCGGCCGGCCGCTGGGGGGGGCGCGGGGGGGGGGCGCGGCCCCGCCGCAACTTCTTGCCCCGAGTGCTGAAGTTGGGGCTTGCGCGCCCCTTGCGCGGGGGGAGCCGGCGGAAAGCGCTGAAAATACGGGTTGGGGGGGGGGGGGTAAAGAGGAAGGGGGAGGGGTGGATAAAGGGAAAGGCGGGGGGGGGATAAAGGGGACGGGGGGGGCGCCGCATCCCTCCCCGCGGGGGGGGGGGGCTGGGGGGGAAGTTTGCAAAGTGGGCGGGGGGGGGGCTGCGCGGCCGCGCATCGCTGCGCCCAGCGCCGGCAGCGGGGGGGGGGGGGGGGGCGGACAGGGAGATGGGGGGGGAAGAGAGAAAAGAGGGAGGGGGGGGGGGGAATGGGTCGTGCCGGGCACGTGGGGGGAGAAGTGCGAGAGGGAAAGTGCCGGGGGTGAGGGGGGGTGGCACGGGGCGGGGGGGGGGGGGGGGGGGGCGGACTCACCCGCAGGACTCGGCCCTGCCGCTGCCCGGCTCGGCTCGGGGCCGCCTGGCTCCGTCCCGTCCCTCTCCCTCCCGTCCCTCTCCGGGGCACGCCGAGCCCGGGCGGCGCGGCGGCGTGCTCCGCCGCTCGGTAAATAACAATAGAGCCGCCCCTCGGCTCCGCTCCCAGCTCCCAGCTCCCCGGCTCCGCTCGGCGCCGGGCCCCGCACGCCGCCGCCCCCCGCCCCGCGCCCCCCCCCTCCCCGCCCCGCGCAGCCCCGCGCGGCGCAGCCCGGCCGGCCCTTGGGGGGGGGGGGGGGGGGGGGGAGTAGGGGAAGGGGGGGGGGGCACGGAGTGTGTGCGGGGGGGGGGGAGGCGGCGCGGGGCCGCCCCCGCGGAGGGAGATGTTGTTATTTTTTGCTGTTGTCAGTCTCTGACGTCACATCCACCTGCTGGGTAAACAAGGCTGGGTGCGAGGGGAAAAATAATCGGAATAATGGGGGGGGGGGGGGGATAAAGGGATGGTGGCGGGGGGGGGGGGGCGCGGAGCGGGGAGGGGGGGCGCGGAGACGGGGGTGCGGGCTCGGCGCGGGTGCCCGCGGAGCTCGCTGCGCGGGTTCTGCGCGGGTTCCGCGCCGGTTCAGCGCCGTGCCCCCCCCCAAGACCCCCCCCCCGCAACTTTTCCGCACCACCCCCCCCCCCCGCCCGCATCCATGCGGCCCCGCACCTCCTGCCCCGCCTCCTTACCCCCCCCCCGCCTTGCGCTGGGTGCGCAAGCACTGCGCGGGTGCGCAGCGGGGGCTGGGCGGGCCGGGGGTGCGGAAGGAGTTGTGGGGGGGGGGGGTCCCGGGGGAGGGGGGGGGGCTGTTTGCGGGGAGCTGCCGGTGCCGCCCGGCCGGGAGCAGCGTGCGCGGCGCTCCGCAAAGTTGAAAATCGCGGGCAGCGCAGGGAGCGGCCGCGGGGGCTGCGCGGGGGGCGGCCGGGTGGTGGCGGGCAGGGCTGGAGCCCCCCCAGCGGGACGGAACCTCTTCCCCACCCCACCCCCCCCCACCCCCCTTCTTCTTTTCTTTTTTTTCTGTTTTTTTTTTCTTTCTTTCTTTCTTTTTTTTATTTTTTTAATATTTTTTTTTTTTGCGAGTTCGGGCTTCCAGCGGGCCCCAAACAAAGCTCCCCAGCCCCGGGCGGGGGGGGGGGGGGGCTCGCTGGAAACACCGCGATCGCCCGCCCCGCGGGGCAGCGCCCGCCCCCGCCGCCCATGCACGGAGCCCCCCCGGGGCCCCCCCCCCCCAAGCACCCCCCCCCCAGGCCCCGGAACGTGCCCCCCCCCCCCCCCCCCCCCCCCAGCGGGGCTCGGCCCGGGCAGGGCCGGGGCCGCGGCGCCACCTTTCGGCAGCAGCGCTCCGCCGGCGCGGGGAGCCGAGGCGGGAGCGATCACACCTGAGCTGAGCGCAGGGCGAGGCGCTTCGGCCTGACTCGCGCTCTCCCTCACGAAGGGGGGGAAAAGCGCCGCGAAGAAACCTTTGCGAGGACGGCTTTAAACGCGGGGACCGCCGCGGTCCGGGCGTGCTTCTTCACCTGTTTCGGGCAGCAGAAAGAGAGGAACACCCTCAAGTCACTTTGCTAAACCCCCCCCCCCCCCCCGCCCCCCTTCCTGCTCTCAGCGTTTGTTTTACGTTCATCCTGGAATAAACAGCGGTTACTGGAAATCCCTCTGTTTCCTGTTGTCACCTTCGCCCATCCAGACCAGCCCCGTAAAACACAATGAACCCCCCTGAGGATACGGGGGGGCACAGCTCCCCCTCCACCACTACTGCTGGTACCAGAGCTGTTCGGGGCCCTATTGCTGGGCAGGTGCCTGCAGAGAGCCGCTCGCTGTCCCCCCCCCCCCCCAACACAGCCATCCCCAGAGCAAACGCTCATCAGATTTTGGCAAGGGTGTACGCGGGCTACGACTACAGCTTGTTTGCTAAAAAAATGATGAAGGTGATGACGCCTCCGTAATTATAGGTGTTACTTGTTTTAAAGTCGGAATGTTTTCCAAGCTACTGTCACGCCACACCTCCGGTGGCCCCGGAGCCAGGCCTCCCAGTCCTTCCCCTTTTAGTCACTGGTTTACGAGGTTTGCAGAACGCCTCACGGGGCTGCACGGCTGGTTTTGGGGCCGCTCGGTGCTCCAGCAGGGCCCGTGTAGGCACTGGGACCTTGTCCTGCCTTCTGCATCAGGCATGGGAAGCTGGGATCTGGACCAGAACCCCTTCATTTCCCTGGCTGCGGTGGGAATCACATCCTGCTCTGCTCCGGGAGGACACCCGGTCAGCACCCTCTGGCCTCGCACTGCTGCTCAGAGCCAAGCAGCAGACGAAAATTGCTGTCCTGCCCCGTGGCAGCTAATCCTCTGCTCCTCGAGGCGTCCCTCCAAGTGCCAGGGTGTCAGAAGCCGCCCCGAGCTAACTTTTCTGTAGCACGTTTCCAGTTGTCCTGAGCTGCCAGGCGCTGCGTGTTGCCTTTTCCTGTGGGGGCCGTAAACGGCCACTGTATTTGCGTTGGACTATTAATCTGCCTGAATTTGGTAGAGACCCTTAAATGAATATTCATGGGAATTAATGTCATTTAGCTCTTATTGCTTCCTGAACGCAGTTACGTGCGATGCGTGAATTGGCAAACACCAGAAGATGTCCCATCCTGCTGGAAGTCTGTGACCTACGAGCCCGTTAATGGGAAACGCCAGCCGCCGGTCACCTGCGGTGCTGGGGATGCACAGGGCGCTGCCGAGGGGCGCAGCACCAGGGGAGTTGGGGTGCTGAGGGTGAGAGAGGGAGCTGAGGGAAGGGGCAGACTGCAGGCAGCGCCTTGCAGAATGGAAAACACGCTTAAAAAGGTGCTTCGATACAAGCTCTTCTTCCCCAGGTATTTCGTTTACAAATAGGGACCGCACTTCTTATTCTCTTACAGGAGAGCTTCAGTTTTCTTCAGTTCCTGACTCCTAGAATAAAACCTTCCAGGGTCTCCTACTCCTGGCCTCTTCTGAGACCCAGCACCTTTTGGAAGGTCTTGGGCACCTCCTAGGAGAAGAGATGCCCAAGTCCAACCCTCCCAAGAGCGGACCTCACGCCAGAGTTCACGCTGCTCCTCTGATAACAAAGCAGCAAGCAGCTCGGTCTTACAGCAACGCCAGTCCCAGCATCCGTGCTACCAACCCCTGTCGTAACATAACAAGGACTCTTCCCAAAATATTTGGGCTTGCCCTGTCACAGTGTGCGGCGTTCAAGTTCAGCACTCTGTCAACAACGCCAGGTGTCTCCTGAACCCCCAGCTCCCGAGCCAAGAGGGAGAGCTCAGAAGCAAGGAATAATCATTATTCACATTACTAACACATAACGGAATGTTTAAACAGATAACGTAACAAAACCCTCTGCAGCGAGAAAAACGACAGGTTCTTATTTATCCCAGCTAGGCACACAATGAACTCCGTCTCCTGGAAAGAGAAAGTGAGGCTCCCTCTTCCGCAACTGACAGCCACCAAAAAAAAAAATGTATATATTCTGGTGTGCTGGCTGTGTCCCTCAAGGGGGGCCGAAATTCTCTGTAGCCCTTGATAAACCAACTGGCAATTTTGGGGGGGGTAAAAAAAAAAGTTACTCAAAGCCAAACTCAAACATCTAAGAAAAAAGCTGGTGAAACCAAAATCCAAGAACGATTTCATTTTGAGTCAATCCAAAGATTTCAATTTTGAGTTTTAGGGGAATAAAAAAAAAAAAAGACACACACCCCCCTTGCTTGAAAATAAAATTAAAGGACATTTTGAACACAAAGTAGTTTCAAAATGAAAAATCAAAGTGTTTCATGTCAGAAGTGTCAAAACTAACAGCTTCAGCATTTGTCAGAGCTTTTTTGAGTTTTTATAAATGACAAGTTTGGCATGTGTGCACAAACCGTTTTGGTGCTGCTGAATCTGCATTTTTGCATGCAAAAAGAAAAAAAAAAGGTTGGGTGAAATTTTCTGAGCACGAGCCCCCTTTGCAGCTCCCTTTGTTTGGAGGCGTAGGAGGCCAGCGGCAGCCTCCTGCAATGACTGCGCTGCCGCAGAGCCCCGGTGACACCTGTCATCTCCTCTTTGGCTTATTAATATTTTACCGTTTGGTTTGCAGGACTCCGCGGGCCTGGGCTTTTTCAGAACTAGTTCACTAGTTAGCGGGAGAAGGTGCAAAGGTTAGGACAGCCTGACTGCACGTCTCCGGCTTGACACGCTGCTGTGTGACAGCCTGCCACGTCCCTATCCCAGGATGACTTCAGGTAATTCATTAGCCTGGTTCATTACAGCCTTTGCAGTAACAAAGTCGCGGGCTAAGCTCCGTTTCACCAGCTCCATCACCCAAAGTGATGGTTTTCCAGCGGGGTTTTCTCCTGCCAAGTTCCAGCCAGGTTTGAAACTTACCTGGCAGGAGTGGAAATAGGAGCAAGTACTTAGTGCCTGAAACAGGGCAAGTTTAAAGCCTGAATTACGTGAAATGCTATTGCTATAAAAAACTACTAACAACCAAATTTGTGAAGCGCTTACAATATTAGCGACTGAACTTATTCTCGCCGTGAAACCAGCGGCCGGCTGGATTTCGCGTGCCTGCTTCCAGCACGGCTCACCTTGCCGCAGGTTTGGGACAGCGCCTTGTCCCCAGGGAGAGCAACAAAACTCCCTCGCGGTGAGCACCACGGGCCTGCATTCGCTTCTGCAGGTAGCGGACACCTGCCTGCCTTGTGCTACCTGCTTTCTGCAGTGCTTTCTGCACCTCTGTCGGCAGCTCTGCTTCTTGCTGCACCTTGACGGCTTCTAATTCAGCCAGGCTCAGCGTCTTTAAAGCTTCTGCAGAAAGCCCCAGTGCTTCTCTAGAGCAAGAGGCGAATTCACACCACCATCTCCTCCCCCAGCTGCCAGCAGAGCCTTCGCTCCCCAGGGGCTTCGAACCTCCAGCCACGCACCGTCTGCGTCTGCCAAAGGCCAGAGCCGCTCCTTCCCTGCCCCGCCAGGGGAAGCGAGCTGAGATGGAGACGGGCTTCTCGCATCACGCTGCCGTTTCTGGGACCGCTTTAACTCCCGCTGTGATGCACACAAGTCCCCGTGGGGATGCGCTGCTCCTCCAGCCCCCGGCAGCCCAACCAGTCCCATCCCAGTGGGATGATCTCCTCGCCCAGCCCCACTCCTCCTCTTGCAGACCCTTCCCCGTAGCTGAGCTGGGAAGGGGATGCAGCTTCTCCCACGAAGGGTTTTCTGTCGATGCCGTCTCAAAAGTGTACTTGGCTAAGTATTATTCCATCCTAACTTTTCCACTGTTAGGACTTTCTTAATCCAAAGGTCCAACATCAACAAAGATTAAAGCTTTTACTCTGGTTACATATCTATGAAAACAGCAGTCTCCTGTGTCCTGGGAGATAAACGCTACCAGATGCTCTAGTAAACAGCGGAAAGGGGAGAGAGGGGGGAAAACACAGTGGTCGGGAGAAGGAGAGACGAAATCAAGTTAGAAACGGCAGAAGAGACCAGAAAAGTAAATTCCTGGTGGTTCTCGCTGCGTGGCAGTGAAGAGGTTAAGCCCCAGTACGCTGCCATCTCTAGACAGAATTGGTTGTTATTGCATTGATAAAACCCCGGGTTGTGTTTTCCTTGTCCATTTTGACCCGTATCTGACGTTAGCATTGCAAATGATGTCTGCTGCCATTCAACTAGTCAAAGTGAGCGGACAGCAACAAGACAGAGAGCTTAGCAAAGACGATACTAATGGAAGGGGTGGGGAAAAGTCTGATTTACATGTAATTAATTATTATTTATGTAAAAACCATATCATTGTGGTGGTTCTTGACATCATTTAAAGCCTCTTTTCAAAAGAGGAGTCTCCCCTCGTAGCGCGCCGATCTTTTCCGTGCTGCGAGTGTGGGTTGTGATGTGGAGGGGTCCGCGTGGGCCCACCACCACCGCTCGCAGGCGGACATCCGACTGCCCACAAGGGCCAAGCAGAACAATCCTGCCTCCCCCGAACAGATACCTTCGCGTGACCAGGCCCACGGGAAGCCGAAGTCATTGGGTGAAAACTGTCAGATTTTAGCCCAACGTTATGCAGAAGATGACAGAGTTACACACAGCTGCTGCGAAGAAGTCTCGGATGAAATAAATGGGTTTTCTTCTGAGCTTGTAAAATGATTAACTTATTTATTTGATTTCGACACCTAATCTTGAAATAATCACCTTGCCCAGCCCCAAGGTACGTTGGCAATGTTGTTCTAGACGCTTCGGCACAGACAAAGCTCCCGCAGGAAGACACCAATCTTCCCGAGCAAATGAAACTGGTCCACAAAAATGAAGGGCACAGCTCCGCCCCGGCCTGCCCAAATCCCCAGCCGCAGCTCCTGTCCAGCTCCCAGACACGGCCCTGCCCCACCGGCTTTCACAGGAGCTAGGTCAAACCTCAGGTGCACAGATTGCATATGGCAGCACGACCTAATTAATGCAGGCTCTGCTGGGCAAGATCTGCACAGTGGAAAGCTTATTGGCAGTGTCTCCACGGTCCTCTCTAATTTGCCAAAGGAGCTGCTGGGCAAGGAGCTCACTTAACCTCAATGATGGCAGGGACAGATTACAGAGAGCTGGACTCAAAAACAGGCAGGTCTCAAGCACCCTTCTTAATAAAGAAAAACAAACCACAGCACTAATTGGAGCAATTGGACGGGGCAGGAGCTTCGGCTCGAGCCTGGGAGCGGAGGCAGGTGTGGACGGAACAGCCTGTCCTCGTCAGAGGAGGGATGGCACCCGCAGGGGTGCCCCAAAAACCCACTGCCCGGCCCACCGGCCACACCGAGGGGGTGTCCCCAGCCCCAGCAGCGTGTATCACCTCCCCCAGCCTCCCTCTGCCCCCACACCTCCAGAGCTCTTCTGCCCAGCCTGGCCCCTGCCGAGAGCTCAGCACCACGCTGGCCAGCTTCTGGGGTCAGAGATCTCCCCCCAGAGCATACAGGACTGCCCCATTAGGCAATTTCCAACCACCACAAGCCAGTTTCTCACCCAGCCCTCGCACATCATAGCTGTGGTAGGACTCGCATCCTGTCCTCAGCAGCACGTGAGCCCAATGGAGGTGAAGTGGATCGTCCAGCCTCGCCCAGACTGAGAATGAACTCTGAAACCAGACCGGCACCCACCCTCCTAGTTTTAAAAACACAAATTCTCCCAGTAGACCTCATCCTCCCTTTCGCATTATTTATTTTGCCAAAAGCAGCAAAAGCTGCTGCCGTAGTCATCAGCTTGAGATAGAGCGAATTCAGCTAACAAAGAGGGGACGAATGGCGCAAGGAGATCCCATCATCTCTTGGGGCAGGCTCCAAGAAGGTCAGCTTGCTTTGCTAGCCACTCCATTTCAGACATAAACGCTTTCCATTCAATATATATATATTTTTTGGCCTATATCATCAGCCCTTTTCTTTTTTGGTTTTATTTTTAAGTTTGTTTTTAAGTCACATTTACCGTAGGGATGAGCAGGCTGCTATCGCTGTATTCCGACCTCCAAACTCCGTAAAACTGAGCGAGGTCAGCAGAGGGACCGTTTTTCCCGGTGAAGTTAGCACAGCCATAGAGGCAGAGGCATTATCAGAGCTACCGAAAGCTTTCTTTATCTGCTCAGCCTAGGACCAGATGTTTTGCTACAAACTCTTTGGCTCTCGGTGGTGCACAAGTGCTCTCTGCCATCTTTGCACATCAAACGTCTGCAGAGCAAAGGCAGTGTTTTGAATCTCACCAAAATTTCTGACTTTCAGGAGGTTATTATTTCTGCTGTGGGTTTCTCAGAGAGAAGGAATTATTTAAATGGGAATCCTCACACCCAAGAACCTTCTGGCTGTTTATTCCTGCTCAGGGTAATTCTCTGGCAGACACATTACAGCTTCCACCCCGATACTGTGAGAGTCTGAGGCACATTTCCACCAGCCCTCTGACTTGGTTAATCGCATCAAATATTTTGTTTATGAAGTTCTATTCTACAAAGCCCAACCTGGAAGCAGGCATTCATCCTCCCATATACAAGCACTTTTGCTATAATTTCTTTTAAAGTCAAAGCTGATCCTTATCTACAAAAGGCCAGAGCAATAAGTATTTAATGTGTTTAGAAAACACAGCTCTTTCACCACACCTGCAGCCCGGCTGCCAACTTTCAGCCATGTGGACTCTCCACTGCTCTGGTGCGGTAAACAACATAGTTTGCCCTGGCTTCCCTCGTGGCAGGCACCTCTCCCAAACGTCTACGTGTACTCACGCCCTAAAGGGCTTCCTTCACTCAGGTCCTGTCTCTGCAACACTTCTGAGGGCTCACGTTTGGTGGTGGCTGTTCCTCCAGGTCATCCTGTTAGTGGCTGCGACAGATGCAGAAGAGACCTCGCTCTGAACAGTGGGATCTCGGGAATTACTCCTCAGATTTTTTCCTCCCTTTAAGAGGCAAACGAAATCCCGTCTTTCCCAGACTTCTGAGGGCAATTCGTCCCAGCCCCCCAATCCACAGCCGTCTCCCACAACCTGATGCGAAGCAACGTCCCGTAAGCCTCTCCCTTGGCACCTCCAGCGTTCGTTTTGGTCCTAGCGATGCCACTGAGCAAACAAACTTCAAAGCAAAAAGCAACGCCAGAGCCAGGGAGACGCGCCTGGCGGGGAAGAGAACTGGGGTAATAAAACTCGCAGCATCACCCCTGTGCCAACAACCTCATAGTTTTTGTGCCTCCAATTCCTGCCATTTCTTGGCACGGCTTCCTAAGACGTTGCTGCCTTTTGGAGATGAAAGGAGCAGGCAAGGGTTAAATCCCAGCCGCCGTACCCCACCCCCAGCCTATTCACAGCAGAAGGAAATCTGTCTCTCTCCCACCCCTCAGCATCCTGTCTGTGCTGCATGGAAAACACACAAATCCCCGGCAGCTTCCTGAGGGGCAGAGACCTCAGCCCGGCCGTCACCCAGGCAGCGCTCCCCTCCCGGCTCCGTGCCCCCTGCTCAGACCAGGCCTTGGATGCGGTCAGCACAGGGCTCTGCCTTGCTCACGGGCTGAATTACACCCAGAGAGACTTTTCTCCCCTGGTCCCCCCTTGCCAGGTCTATCTCAATGGCTCGTTTTCCTTTTTTTTTGCTCCACAATTGATGTGGACAGCCCAAGGGAGCTGGAACTGTTCCCTCGAGCCTGTCCCAAGCTCATCCAAAGGGATCTCTGATGGTGTTCAGGGCTGTCCCCATCCCCCTGATGCTCACCCGAGCCACACCGCCCCCGTGGCAGCCAGCTGCTGGAGGTGGGGAGCCCGCAGGAGAGTTTCCATGGTAAGTGCAGTCACCCAGGCTTCAGGAAGTCCCCCAGAGGTCACACGGGTGTCACTGCCTTCCCACACATGGCCCCGGGGTACTGCAGAGCACGCCTGCCTCTGCCGAGCAGAAAAAACAGAGGTCCTCACCCTTGTCCCCTCCAACAGGCTCAGAAGATGCACAAGTGAGCCGCTGAGATGAAGGGGATGGGAGCTACAAGGAGAAGCCAGCCCTTGTCACCCAAGGGGGGGGACACAGCCTTGCGTTCAGCATCTCTCGGAGCTCCCCAAACACATCCCAGCCTGGAGGTGCTCAACGCCCCCACGGCAGCAGCAGCAGCTCGGAGCCGTGCCTTTGCTAACAAGATCACTTTGAAGCACGAGACTCTCAAGCTACCTCTGGTTGACAAACACGTGGCTGTCAGCTACAGGGGCTCTGAACCTCACGCCGTCTGTTCCTCGTACAGAGGCACGTCCCGAGACAGCTTCCAAGGGGCAGGCACCGCGCGCTGGGCATCCACGCAGGGAATCTGAGCAACTAGGGCACCGCAGGCTCACACCCGGCTCGCTGTGCTGCGACTTGTCCGCGCAGCCGAGCCCTGCGCGGCTCCTTCCAGCGCTCCCCGTCACGTGGGAGCTGCAGCGGTGCCAGATCGACGCGCTCAAAATCATGAGTCACAGTTTCCAAAAATTATCTAACTGGTATAAAAAAAAAAAAAGAAATTTAACGAATTCTGTCTTTTCGTATTTCAGATGACACCCAGAAGTTTCTCCACAGCTCTCGGTGCTAGAAACTCAAGGAAAAACAAACACATGACAGAAAGCAGAAGTAGAGATTTTCATGCATTCTCATGATTCCAGAAGCTGGAGCTTTAAGGAAAAAGAAACAATAAACAACAAAAGGCTTACGATATAAGGATTATGATTTGGCTAGCAGCAGAAGTAAAACCTCATGATTTATGTGACAAACCTCAACTGAACAGCTCAGCTCAAGAACTTGGAAAAAGGTGAAACATTCCAGCATCGTTTTGGCTGCCAAAATAACAGAAACAATCGTGCAAAATTCCAGGGCAAGAGAAAAAAATTAATGAGATTTGTTCCACTTTTGTGAACTCGAAGACAAACAGATGTTGACAAAAAGATGTTGCAAACAGTTTTTGCTGTTGCTCAGCTGAGCCCAACCCGCAGCGATACGAGTGCATCTCTCCTTCGTTATGTCATCCCCTTCGCTCTGCCTTTTCACCACACTCCGAGCAGCCCGGTGTCTTCACGTGCTGCGTGTTCTTTCACATCTTTTACCAGCACAGTGAGTTTAATTACGGTCTCTTGTATGCCACGTTAACAACCACAATTAGTTATTAAGCATTTATTCTGCCAGAAAACACCTGTATTGGGTAGTTCCTTAAGACCCAGTTTCAAAGGGGCATGAAAATGCCCCTCTCTTCAGTAACATCTGCACTTTTCAAATGCGATTCTACGATTTAGACTACAAGTACCAAAGGGCTCAGCTGGCTCCTGCCTACTACTTTCTGTTCTCCTTTAATACTGAAGCAACCATTAATTTTATTTACTATAGATTAGACCTGTAGGACCCAACCTAAATGACACTGAGATCCAAGAGGCCCTCTCCTGGAAAAAGGCTCCAGAAATGGATCCCATGTCCAAATTGAAGATGACGCCAGCACTGGTTTCATTTCAAGTCAATCCAGATGTTCAGTAAAGTGATTAGGAAGTGGTGTGTATCAAATATAAGATACTCTGCATTGAACTAATGCATTTATTTGCTCTGAATGGTTTTCCAGTTCAGGGCAGCACTTTGCCTGTCACAAGTAAAGTGCTTTGACAGAACACATGGACATTGCTGCTGCCTCAGCTGAGCCAGCAAACAGAATGGCCAGCAACCCTCAGATGGTGAAGAGAGCCCAAAAAAGTACTGCCACTCTGATACGTTTATTTCCCGGCCAACTAAATGAGGAGTTCACGTCCCATTTGTCAGCATCCTGTATATCCACAGCCATTTAAAGGCAGCAAATAAACCTGGTGTTACCATGAAGTCATTGAGTTTTTGCTGTTACTGGTTAGCAAGTGTCCCAAACGTCACCAGAATCAGGTAACACAGCCCTTCGCTTTGAAGAAGCGAGGCTGAGAGCTTGCCCTGGCTGTCAGCAGCCCCAGACAGGCTTCCTTCCCTCCAGCACTGCATCTGAGCCAGGTGTCCCCTGGCAGGCACGGGGCTCTGGTACCCAACCTGGCCCCCACCATGTAGCTGTGACAAGGTAGGTGAGGCTCTGAGACCTGGCTGGGGCCCTGCAAGAGGTGGGAAAGCTTTGTCTCAAACTCCTGCTGAGTGCTGCCTCTCCCCTGGGGACCTGCTGATGGCATACTCCCCTCAAGGAGGGGGGGGGTGAGGATGGAGAACAGCTGAGGAAGTTGAGTGGGTGGATCCCCTATTTCACTGCCATAATTAGTAAGAGAAAGGGTAGCCCTCTTCTTTCCCTTCCTCCTGGGTGGAGAAACTTGCAGCAGATGTATTGACTGTTACCTCTGGCTGCCTTGATTATTTTTTTTTTTTTTTTTTTTTAGGGACAGTTACAGAGACAAAGTCTCCAGGCAGTCACAAAAGAAAAAGAGGAAAAATAAATAAATCCAGAGACATCACATCCTCTGCTAATGTAAAACATGGTAGCTCCATCCAGTCCCAGAGAGGCACCAGCCACACCATCCCATCTAAACACAGCACCCACAGACACAGACAGGATCTTCTGTGCCATCAGGGTCCCTTTGGGCTTGCGTCTCTGCTTTCTCACTCAAGTTTCTCTTTGCACCTTCTACTTGTGTAGAGGGGAGGACTCATGGGCACATGGGGAAAAAATCCAGATAAGAAAATGCAGCTGGATTGTAATTTGTAGTTTCACAGTCCTCTGTGGATAAGCCCCAACACAATACATCCATTTGCCTGCAAATTGAGAATTGTGTTAAACCCACAGTAGTTCTGAGGTAACAATATCTTCATGCTGAGAAACTTGAAGACTGCTGAGAAATACAGCACTTAAGCAGAACAAAAAGCAAATTCCCAGCAGCACCTTCCACCCCCGTGTTTTTATTGAGTTTTAGTAGAAAAGAATTCAAAAATACAGAGAGCCTGCCGACCAGACTAGGCATTGTCTGCATTAATTTGGGGTATACATTACTCTCAGTTGATACCCAGATGAAAAATTAACCCAGCATTCCTCCATGGCTTCAGATTTCATGAACAAATTTTGCAGGCACATCTCTGCTCTCTGGACATGGTGCTCTTGATTTCCACTTGCACGAGCACACAGGAAAGGGAGGAACAGCTCTGTGCGTGTTGGTGGGGATGGTCTCCCAGATGAAACGAGACCATGCAGAACAACAGCAACTCTGAACTCAGAAGAGCTCTTCTGGAAGCAGTAATGGTAACGGGACTGTTCACCAGCTTGAGTGGTAGCAGAATCTGGCCACCAGATACCCCATCTGCACTAGTCCACTAGCTAAAGCAAATACTGAAAACAGAACAAAGCAGAATTGAGATCTTCAGCAGGGCCTGAAGGAGCTGGAACCCACACCTGCCATCCTTCAGTCCTAGGTGACTTTGGTAGTCTTTGCTCTAAACTTTTACCTTTAGACCAAAAATACAATTCTTATGTTATAAAGGCGCCATGCTTCCATCTGATCTTATGGCATCATGAGGTTTAAATACTCAGAATATACAATTCTGTAATTGTCATTTCATTAGGTTACATAGACTGCAAAACAAAGAGATTCACTAGTAGAACATATTTATATTTTCTAACTTACTTCTGACGGAAGATGTTTTTTAATCAACCAGACAGGAATTCAAACACCTAAGGCCCACTCTTGCACCAGAGGTTACAAAGTTGGGTTGCTCCTCCCAAGAACTTATAGAGCCATCGAGCCATTTCCATAAGGGGCACTAACAAGCAAGAATTTAGTTGTGAACAAGAGGCAGGAAGCACAACTGCAAGGCGCCCGCACAACCACCCTGACCACGCCACCTTCAGCAGCAGTCCCACGTGCTTCACCAGCCTGCACAAAGGCTGCTGCTCTGTGCCCCCTCTCCTAACCACAGCCCCTGGCACCCACAGAGCAGACCTCTGGAGCCCCACGACACCACCATACAGGACCATTACCTTTAATGAAGGGCCACCAGGCTTCTCCAGAAGCACCACCTAGTACACACCAAGCACCACCACAAACCTCACCGAGTCCCACCACTAACCCCTCAGCCCCCCAGTACACGCAGATCGCTCCCAGCCCTTCCACAGCCACTTCCCCCCCCAGCAGCCAGCAAGCCCTGCGAGCAGAGCCCAGGAAGACCTACCTCCCCACAGCAACACGACAGGCTCCTTCTTGTTCCTTTCCTTGGCTTCAAGCTAACAAGCCTTGATCTCAGCTAGCAGAAAACCAAAATACTTGAACCTCCATGTTCTGGCAGCTGTACTTTATCCCCTTCAAACCCACCCTCACATGAGGCAGGGCCTACCTTCCTCTTGGGCTCCCCAGGCCTGGGAAAACAGCACAGGTGAAGTGGGTCAGGCTGTCCCCTCACCATCTGCACACAGGTGCAGGCATTTTTCTCTCATGAACAGGAGCTCAAGGCTGCAGAAACACTGTGTGAACCACACCACTTCCCCTGATCCGCTTCTGAGGGGGGGAAGGCTGACAGAAACACAGGGGCCTCAGCGCCAGGTTTCCTTGTCAGGACTAACACCCTACCTGTACAGGAGCTGGGCCCTTCTTAACATCAAACAGGGTGTCAATACCAGGACTAACAAAAGTCAAACACTAGATTTTCAAAAAAATACATTAAAAGCAATGCCAGTTGTAAGCGATTGGCAAGAATTAACACGGGCATCTTCACTGGAGCACGATCTGCAAGCTGTGGCAGACAAATACGGGCATTTCTATCGGGCATTGCTTTATATACACCCTGCAAAAGCAAATCATTGGGTGGGATGTGAAAATCAAGGAGGAAAAATATATATGTTTCTGATTATTCTACCCTAATGTTGTGTTCTGTCATTATGGCAGATTGCTTAATTGTGCTGCTGATTACTTTTCCTGAATTCTTCCTACAGCTGTAGTTTTTGCAGTGCCGTGGAAACACTAATTAGCAGGAGGAATGTTGCCTTAAATTTTGTTACAATATCATACACGGAAAAAAAAAATAGAAATCCTCAGCCTTCACTTACTTAGTCCCCCTCTCTTGTTTACTTAACCCGTCTCACTCACCGTCCGTCTGTCCCTCCTGTAAACTCTGTCTGGGCAAAGGTGGCGAGGTCGTAGGCAGGGAAGTCCTGCCGCCAGATAAAGGCAGCTGTAATCCAAGCAAGCAGTTTAGATCAGTCCTTTCCACCCCACAAAATTCACCTTGTAGAACAATCCAAATGTGCATTCACCATAGGACAGGCTAGACTTTGCGTGCGTTTGCTACCAGGAATTATCTATATACTTTGCAATATGCAAAATAAGCTGCCAGTATAGGAACATCTGCACGATGCTGTAATCTTACTGCACATTTAGACTCCACATTCTTAATGATCCATCACGGGGAATGATTTGATGTTGTTTAACTCTTGTTTCGCTAAGCTGTGGCATGCATTTGCCCTGCTTGTTCTGCAATATATTCCTGCAATATATCCACTCGCTAAGGAGAAATGCTTCTTATCTTGTGTAAATGAATGCTGTGACACTTTATTTTTTATTTTTCTGTCCTTAAGTGCTAGCTGCTGGTTCAGCCAGCATTGCTCTTCCTCCTTCCCTTCCTCCAGACGATCTAATGGGAAGAGATGTGCTCCTCACTCAGAAGCAGGCATGAAACCCTCACGGAAGCGATTTGAAGAGGGGACCCCACTCCTCCACCTCCATTTTTACACCAGTTTGGGATTAGCAGCAAAATGGGGGAGGATGGCAGCACACGGGTGCTGTTGGTAGGACTTCCCCCTCTCTGAACCGACTGCCTCAGCTCAGCCGAGCTCTTGACCCGACCTAGTGCAGCAACTTTCCTGTTTCTCCTGCACGTGTAACCACAGCCTGAGCCAGCACCTCGACCGTGACCCTCAGCCAGCGCTGGAGGCCTCCGCCACAGCGGCTTCATGCTCGGGCTGCCCCACACCACAGCCATTCCGCTGGCACACTTTGGCTTTTACTCCCCAGGGGCCAGCACAGCCCACGCGTCCCGGTGCAGCCACCCAGCTTCCCAGGAAGGGAAACTTGGGTGGGATGAGAAACCATCCCACACACGTGTCTGAGTCACGAGCCCTGCTGCCCGCCGCAGAGGCTGCACCCCGAGGTGCGAGCACTTCGCCACCACTGGCTGCTCCATTCCACCAGCGGCACCAAGCAGCTAAGGCGAAGCAAGGCAGTGGGGTGACTCTGGGGGTGGGAAGGGTCCAATGCTCACCTGAATGGGGTTTGGACATCTGAAGGAAATAGGAAGTCTGGGAACAGCCAAGGGCAGCTCATTTATAAGCAAGAAGACAACTTTGGGGCTTAGCACGAGTGCTCCAGCAGCAGAGGCGAGGCTCAGACAGGTATAGCTCAGTCAACACTTTGTGCACGTGCACAAGACCCATTTGCTTCTTCATGTATATGGTTTTTCACCAGTATGTTGCTCCTGAAACACTGCAGAATGTTGAACAAACAGTGCTGCACACCGGGAGAGAGATTCAGGGTGCATCACACGGATGATAGCTGGCTGTACCACTGGCAGGGTGTAGGCAGGAGCCCTGGCATCTCCTGGGCTTCCTGCAGGCCCTGAAAGGTGCCGAGCAGCACACACACGGCGACCACGGGGTGCTGGAGGTGCTGGACTTGCTTTGAGCCGGCGGTGGAAGAGCTCGTGCATGCTTAGGGGGCGAGGTCAGCGTTTGTGGACATCTGGCAGCTCCCAACAGGCTGCCAGACATTGGGAAATCTGAGACAAACACAAAATCCTCCAGATCTGCCTGTACACAACTTTCAGGTGGAGAATGTCTGGGGAAAGTTGCATACACGGTAACCCTCTGCTTTGCTTTAGCTGTGACTGAAGTGCAACCTGTTCTGGGATGGGCTTTGACACCTGCGGTGCTGGGAGATGGGCTGGCGGCACCCAGTGAGCTGAACGCTATGGACCAGCAAAACGCCTGGTACCAGTCACTGATAATTAGAAACAAGCTTGCCAAGCCCTGCTTCAGAGCTTGTTGGGGGCTTGGGCTTTAGGCAAGAGCATTCCTGAAGCTGCTCTCACGCTGCTCATATCTCTCAGCAGCCGGTGTCATTACTGGGAAAGCAGCACAGCCCATCGGGGCGAGGAGCACCTGAGCCGTCCCCCATCACGGATGAGGAGCACCAAGGCTTGGGGTTTTGTGTAGTCAAAATTAGGACCTTCATCCCTGCACCCACTCGGGTTCCTTAGAGTGTTTGTGAACAGGAATCTCACTGACCAACTAAATCCCATGTGATTGCACTGGACCTCTGATCGCAGGGAGCAGTCCCCACCAAAAAGAGCTCACAGGTGAGGAGCAGGAGTGTCAGGTAGTCAGGATTATTAAAATCCAACAGCACACACAGCAGATTATTACAAGCCAGCAGCAGATAGATGTCCTCTAGGAGAAAGCCATTTTATCTGCCTGTTGCTAGTAAGTACTGGAAGAGGTTTCATGGTCACCGTAAGTATTAGGACTGAATAATGTTTGGCTATATTAATCTGAAGTGCACAGCAGGGAATAAAGTAATTTTTCCATCCTTCTGATTATATGTAAAAATTTTATATGAGCTTTCTTGTGGATTTGATTGCAGCAACTTGGGATGTTTCCCAATTTGCTCCTCTCCCAGGACAGTTTTTCTGGATCAGCTGCTAGCGAGCCCTGGTGGAACACATGGTATAAAGTATTTGTTGCTTTAACATTTCAAACAACCTAGACAGACAAGGTCACACTCTCCTGGCACATGGCCTGCATGCAGCGCCTTCTTTGTCTTCTTTAATAGCTGCTGCAGCCGAACAGCAAGGCGAGCGGGCTGGTCCCGCGGCATCTCAATGGTACATGCACAAATTTTCCTTCCCTCTCACTCTCCCATTTGCCACCTTTCCGTTTGGCTACGGCGGTGCTGTGTTGGCTAGCAGGGGCCTCGCCCACCCTCTGGCCGGCAGAGCACGCGAGCCACTTGGTTACCTAAATGCTGCGTTTCCTTATTAGAGCAGACGCTGCAAAGTACTCGACATAACGTTAGCGGCTGCGAACTGCGGTGCCCGATCAATGAGGGACATGACAGCCAATTACCCTCCCGCTTTCTGATTGTCCCCAGCAATCAGCCCGGATCAATACTTTCAATCTCAATTGATAGCAGATATCAAACCTGAAATGAAGCGGTTCGTTGTTTTGGAAGTGCTGTCGCTTCGTGTCCAGGCGGCCACCCCATGTATTTGACCATTCATTTCACTTCCACCTGGCCCGGTCTGGCCGGGCATCACAACACCCAAACCATGCACACGTGCTGTTTCAGCACGAGCACCCATCGGCCGCCAGCAGAACAGCTGCACCTCATTGCGCCGGGCACCTTATTGCAGAACTAGCTTCCCGAAAGAAGCAAAAATTATAAAACCAGTTTAGGCTAGCGCAGCAGGGTGAAAGCATGAATATCAGGAGGGAAACACGCACTGAAGCAAGGAAGATGGTTAGCGCATCTTCCGAGGGGGTGGCCAGGAGACCGGCCGCAGGCTCAGCACGGCAGGGCAGGCGGCTCCTCCGTCCCTCCTCACCCTTCGTGCCACCCAGTTGCCATCCCAGCGGTGACCGGTGCTGGGTGCGTGCTGGTGGCCAGCCCAGTGCGGGGGACTGCTCTTGGCCGCCCCTGCTCTCTTCGCGGGCGGCTGCGCCTGCCTTTGTTTCAGGAGACTCAGCGAAGCTTCCAACTATTTGAAGAAGCGCCGTGCCAGGAGATCTTTCAGAGTTTCCTTTAAAGATGCCAGTTCACGCAGGCTTTTGTAATTGAGCAGGATCATTTACATTCGTAATGGTTTAACCAAAAAAACACCTGCCGATGTGGGTGTGATGAGCCGGGCCCTTGCTGCGCTGCGGTAGGGGGACAGGACTGACAGGGATGCGACAGGGACAGTCACTGCTGCCCTCCCATACAACAGCCTCACAGGGTTTGGTTTTGGTGTCCCCAGAGCATCCCAAAGACTTCAACTGAGCAGCAGCTCCCTGCCCTCAGCACCTGCAGGAGCCCTCCACCAGACCTGCCCTCCTGCTGTCCCTCAGCGGCTGGCCATCCCACGGGGGTGTCAGCCCCCCCATGCCGTGCCCACAGTGCCCAGAAATGCCCGTGCTGACGTCTGGGACAAGCAGCACGTCCCGGGGGGGCAGGCAGCCTCTCGGCAGCCCCTTCAAAAAGCTCAGGAGAGGCGATGCTGATAGGAAGGGCACCTGCTGCATCCTCGGTGTTGTGGAGAAAAAGCTGGAGAACACGAAGTCAGGAGCTCAGGGCACCGATGGGGGAAAAAAAAAAAAAAAAAAGGAAAAAAAAAAAACACTCTCTTAAAAACGATTTGCCACGGGGATTGGCTGTAACAGGTCGGAGCAGTGTGTCCTGTCCCCCTGAGGTGAGACCCTCAGCTCCCCACAGCGTCAGGTAGCCCCACCACGCATCTCGGGGGCACCACAGGGACAGACGCCTGCGAGCCCTGGATGGGCTGGGGGACACCTCCTTGGGGGGGGGGGGGGGGGGCCGAGCTGGTGACATTTCGCTCACAGCCACACGGGTGCAGAGGTGCTCCCCGTGGACATTTGCCTTCTCCCACCCTGCCCTGCCCGATCCCCCAGCGAAGGCTCCCCAGGTGGCCCCGCAGGGGGACAGCAGCCTGCCCCAGGTGTCCCCTCAGCCCCTGCAGCTCCTCGCCTCGCAGCACCCTCCCCGCTCTTATCTCCCCGCTGGGCGCAGGCTACCACTTTCAGGGGGCAGGCTAATGAAACAGATCCTGACGAGCTCGCGGCGGGTCGCTTCGTTCCAACGTCCGCGTGCGGCCGAGGCAGGAGCGCAGTCACAAGCCAACGGGGACAAAGCCTTAGCTCCGCGAGCGCAGCGTGGCGAGGAGCCAAGCTCCCTCTGTGCTAATACACACTGCGTGTTATAGGATTGAATATCCATCTGGGGGCAGAATTCACCTACTTTCCTTTGCGCGCTCCCCTCTGAAAGCACCGTAATGCTTTACTTATTGGCATTTTATTTTGATGAATAGGCTGCAATTGGTGCAAAAATATCCCGAGTGGCATTAGGAGGCTCAGCCACGTGGCCGCTGGCCCATTTGCGCTAAGTACCATCAGCCAAAGTTCGTGTCACTCACGGGATGCTGAAGCCCGAGTATTTTCCTAGCAGGCACAGTCCTCGGAGAGCCAGGGCAGCGCGAGGCGTACCAGGCCTTGGCTGCTGGGTGGTTTCTGGGCTGAGCCTGACGCTGTGCTGCCTTTCCCAAGGCCACGGCGGAGCCGCCCAGATGCAGAGCAACCGAGTGGTGCTCAGCCAGCACGGAGAACAGGAAGAGAGAGGTTTTCTCCAGGCCGGGGTTAGAGCTGAGCCTTTGCACGGCCAGCATGCATGAAAACAACTTTGATGGGACAGAGAACAGGAAAAAAAAAAAAAAAAAAAGGAATGTAAACCAGGGACCTTGAAAAAAAATGTGGATGAAGTGCAAAGGGCTGCTTTTATTTGTTGTAGTTTATGTAACGGGCAGGGGTAACAGGTCCTGCTCGCAGCATGGTGCTCCCAAAAGGCAGCCCTCAAGCAGCAGCAGCAGCAGCAATGAAGTCTCTGAGCTCAGGTAGCCTGCCACAGCCATGAAATAGTTTCTCCGCTGACAGGCTGGGTCCCAGTACCAGGCTGCCTTTTACCAAAGCCCTTTGCCCATCGCCAGCCCAGGAGAACACCCCCTCGGCTGGGGTCTCAGGGTGCGCCTCGCCGTGCCACGTAAGGCGGCGGGTTCTGCGCTGCACCGCTGGGCGGGCAGCGGCTGGGGGTGCAAGCAGCGGGTTTGCACTCCATTAAAAAAAACCTTCCTGCAACACATCCAGCTCCCCCCAGCGCTGCCCCATGCCCTCCCACTGCCACACCAGCAGAAGTCCCACTGCTGCCTCCAGCCCCCAAACCCCCGTGTGCCATGGGGCAGGCTCCAGCACAGCCCCGGGCTGCCCGCCGGCGGGGAAGGCTGCCGCAGCGCCTTGTCTGTGCTGCTTTCTGCCAGAAGCGCTCCTGACCTTGTCGGTGCCGCAGGACAGCCAGGGAGACGCATCCCCCTCTTTCCTCCTGACGGCAGAGAGCCATTTGATGTGCCGCTGTTTACTTTGGGAGAGCTAGGCAGAGCCAAGGCCCTGTCCGAGCACTGAAAATGCTTCTTTCTGGGCAGGGGAGGAGGAGGGGGGAAGGCAGTGATTCAGTCCAGCTCTAAAAAGCAAGCCCCTTGCTATATATAACGAGGAGTCCTCCGTGGTTTGTGCTTTCTAATTACAATTAATTAGGAATTGTAGCTGTAGCTTTGCTTCCCCTGTGGCTTTGGGCAAAACTGCTGGTAAAAGTTGTTTTCAAGAGCATTTTGCTCCTTTACAGTGTCAGGGAGGTCACGAATGTGACGGAGGCTTCAAAGGTGACTTGGGGAGGGTTGCATCACACCCCCAGGACAAAAAGTGCCTTTACAGGGCGTGAGCAGGAGCACAGACCTCAGGAGAGGCCACGGGAGCTTCTCTCCTGCTCTTCCAGGCTGGGTTTAAGCTTCGTGTGCGCTCAGAGAAGGGGAGAAACGCACAAGCCGTGACTACTTTTGACATGCGCTTATGCTCAGAAACCCCCAGAAATCAAAGACTCTCTGAATTTGCCAGCAACAGTTCGAGAAAATCCATTTCCTTACTGCTGCTCCTAGCTCGGATAGCCTCCCCCCCTTCTTCGCACTGTTTATACGTGAATTCCTACAGCATTATGTGCTTTGTGTAAGCAGGAAAAGTCCAGTCCAGACAAAGCTCCGTGACAGGCTCCCCTGACTAATAGCAGAATTATCCTTACATAAGTCCTTTCTCTTCCTTGGCACTTTTTTTTTTTTTTTCCAGCAGGAAGGGTGCTTCTCTGCAGCCTGGCAGGACGGGAGCAGCCGAGCTGGTCCCTGCAGCCCCGGGCTGGTCGCTCCATCCTTTGTCTTGCACTGCCATCTCATGGCAGCTTCGGTGCCAGCTTGAGCAGATCCTGCTGCTTTCAACTCCGCAGGTATTTTCTTGCTGAGCTGCAAAGGTTTTAGATCTGTAAAGTCAAACGAAATCCAGAGATTAAATACGCTTTTAATTACCGAATGCTCCGTGTCCAGAACCTAAGAGCCTTCAAAGGCAGCCCCAGGATGGAGCACAAGCAGCAGAGATAATTTATCTTCTTAGAAGACGAGCGGCCTTCCTGTCCAGACTGCTGCTATATAAATGGTAACACTATACAAACATGTGTCTTCCACATTACGGACTATCTCTAATGGCTCCTTCATTTCGAGAGAGAGAGAAGGGGAGGGGGGAAAGGGGAAAAAAAAAAAAGAGATAAAACCATACTTAAATCTGGAAGCCATTGCAGGCTTCGAACTGTAAAACTACTGCAAATGTTGAACTTCCACTCCCACCTCCTCGCAGCTCTGAGATGTTTCCAGTGCTAACCTCCTGTCCCATGGGCACCAAATACCGGCAGCCACCAGCACCCGTGGGTGCACAGCAGAGCCCCCACACCCCCTTCCCAGAGGAGAGGGAGAACCAGCATTAGCAGACCCCAAAACAAGACGCCGCTCCCCATCCCGCGGCGTGCCGGCAGGCCGATGAGGTGTACCTGCAAAGCCACGCTGTCAAAAGGGCTTTCCTTCCAGGCTTCGGCTCATCCTGTGCCTGCAGGAGGATCAGAGGAGGCCTGATCCCGGAGATTAAGGTCTGGATGCTGGCAGAAGGTTTCTGCTCCTCGCCACTGCAGGGGGGACTCTGCTGGAGCAGCCAAAACCCAGGAAAAACAGAATTTCTTCTTTTTTTTCTTTTTTTTTTTTTTTTTTTCCCCCAACCATCTCAGGACACCTCAGGTCCCGTGGTCACTGCCATGGCCTTGCAGCTCAGCACCCTGCCCTGGGGCTGAGCACTGCCCTTGCTCCCCACCAGGTATCTTCCACTCTGTAGAGGACAGGCTCAGCCCCCAGCCTGGCTTGGGTTGGCCCCTCTCAGCACCCAGCTGAGGCTTTGGGGGGGGGATCTGGGTCTCCGAGGGGTCATGGCACGGGTGTCCCACCGTGAGAAAGTAGAGGAGGGACACCAGTACCACGCGGTGACACCCAGCGTCCCCGCCACACAGCCGCAGCCATGGGGCGTGGGAGCTGATGGGCGAAGCCGGAGAAGTGGCGCAGCCGCTGCTGCGGGGCAGGGAGGGTGACTAACAGCTGGTTGGGAAATAACAAAGGCAAAACAAAACAAGAGTCCCCGAAAAATAAGCCCAAAGAAAAAGAAGAAAGCCAGCAGACTTCGCGTGCAGAACTCGTGGGCGCTGCGCATCACGGGATCGTTTCACATTTTACCTTGTAAGCCACCCTCCCCTCTGACCAGCAAATGTTATTTTTAAGTATTGCTAAGGGTCAGAAGTGCTGATGCATTTTGGGTCAGGATTGTTCTTGCTCCAAACCCCATGTTCTGTGGCCAAAAGACATTCAGGAATATTCCTTCCTCCACCGGCTGCCATTTACGACATGCTGAAAGCGCTCAGTGCAGTTCGGAGCCATGCAGTGCCATGAAACTTCTGAGACACATCCGTCCCTCCTGGGTGGCCGTCACCATTCCAGAGAGACTCGTCCCTGCGCCTGTGATGCCACCACCCTGCTGTTCCCTATCAACGCCTCAGCACCGTCCTGTTTCTTCCCATGCTGCCCCAGAACCAGCACCGCTCCGCAGGGCACGATGCTTCCTCTCCCCTGCCATGGCAATCCCAATGCAAATCCCAGCCCAGCGTGGCACAGGTCTACACGCCCCACCTTGCTGAGCACCATGTTTGCCCCTTGCACACTTGTATGGAAATTTAACTATGAGGAGTTCCTTCAGACTACTCCCTGATGTGCAAATACAGCTTTAAATGACTTCTCTAGGAAAGAATCCTCACTATTTTATACAAATTGTCTTGCATGTTTATTGCACAGAATCCCGATCCAAAAAGAAGGGGATTCATCCCATGCCTATTCATAACACTCCTCTCCCTTACGCATTACGAGCTGGAACAAACTCCAGGCCCCCTCGCATGATGAATGATGCCTACTTCAGGCTTCGCTTTCAGCCTGCTCCGATTTGCTTATTTATGGAGCCTCCGTGGCAGCAGCACCAGTGGAAACCCTTCTTGCCCAGTTTTAGCTTTTAAGCTTCATCCCCTCCAGTCAAGCCTGCCATAGGCAGAACATAAAAAGCGATTTCTTTTGTGCTCCCATCACCTGGCAAAAGCAGAGCGTTGACTGCACCCGTCCTGCCCTGCAGAGCCTTTGTGCTCCTCGCTCTGAAGTACTGAGTTCCTTAATTATTACCGAGGAGAGCGTGCCAGCCTGTCCCGAGCCTGCCATGCTAAAATAGGAGCACACAGAAGGCTGAGCAAAGCCCATAGCACGCAGTGGCTTTCATTGAAGATGCTCTGATGCGTTCCTGCACAGCAACCAGGCAGCATCGCCCAGGCACACTGCATAACACAAAAACGCTTCCGCTACTCGCGCCTGCTCCCACCGCGCTATTTTTCAGCGCCCCTCTCCAAAACAAACCTCCACGAGCATCTCCAGGGTGCGAATAAACCACAGAGCGGAATCATTAATCCTGGTACGTCTCACATTTCCAGAACCACTTTGCAAAGGGAGTTTTTTGAAAAAAACAGCAGTAAGTGAGAGAGCCCAGGAGCAGGACATCGTAACAACAACACACACCCACAGGCCGTTGCAGCACACGCAAGCACAGCGGCTCCTGCCGAGGAAGCTCCGTGGGTGCTGTGTGCAGGAGCAGCTCCAGCAGCCCTCCTCCCGCAGAGGAGGGACATCGGTGGGATGGTGACAGGGAGAGAGGGCTTCCCGGCAGATGGGGCAGCAGCTCCCAGCTCAACCAACACTCATTTGTCACCTGGGCATCCCCAAGGTGTAACAACCCCATGGGGACCCGAGGAGGACACCACCACCAGTCTGGGAGAGAACAGCATTTTGGGAAGACAACACAAACGCCGAGTGTGCCAGAGATTACTTAATTCACAGGGAAATTAAAAACAAAAACAAAACTCCCAAAGCTTTGCAGTCTCTTAGAGCAGATATTTTACAATCTGTTATGAAGAACCAAAAAAAAAGGAAGATTTCAGCAGCTGCAGAAGCAGCAGGTGAGGCAGGAGATCTCAAGACCCCAGGGCTGAGACAGCCCCTGGAGGGACGAGCAGCTCCTTCCCTCTGTGCTGTAGCAGCTGCTGAAGGACAGCAACAGAAACTGAACCAAATTGAGTCAAAAACATCTTTGCTGGAGAACGAAAGATTTAAGTCGGAGCAGCAACTGGTTGGGTACAAGCTTTGGGGCAAAGTCGCCCTTCCCTTGCCTGCTAATTGTTATGCCTTCCAAAGATCTCAAACAAGTTATGTTCAACAAACTGCTATTTAATTACCAGCACAGAATCCTGTTAATTAGCTCACCCCAGAAAGCAGCCCTTCATCCCTGTTAAGTGAAATTCCCAACTAATCCCCGCAGTTGTGCTGCAGCCATGTGCTTGGAGGCTGCCTGGGAAGCTGCAGGGCAGCGCAGAGGGGTACCACTGAGCTCCAGGGAGGCGAGGGCAGCCACTGCAAGAGTTATTCAGTTTTTAAATTCAATGCTTGCAAAATCCCCAAATGCAGTTTGTCTTGTTCCTTATAACTTGTATTAAGTGTTTTGATCCAAGCCCAGTTTCAGATTACGGAATATATGTTATGGGGCAAAATGTAAGTCCCTACTAGTATTTAAGGGCAGGAAAATGTTTCAAGTGTGGTCTTGCAAGTCGAGCTGCTGAAAACTTTTTCCTGTCCTGAGTCTTCCTGCAGCCCTTCTTCTCTGGAAAATGAGGAACCCACTCATAGCCCATAGAAATGAGGGCCCCTGAGTGCCCACTTACACTAAAACCCACTCAGTAAAAGCAGTGTTAACTGAAGTTCTACTCAGTGCTGCAGTAACGAGTCCACTTCACCACAGAGGTAAAGCACCTGCTCACATTCTCTTATTTACTCTGGGAAGTTTATCTGACATTTTACACTCACAGTAATAATCTTATTTATTTTGAAACCTCAATCTAACTGCCCCTCAAAAATACCTTGAGTACCAACTGAATATATACAAGAGATGGTACTAATGTACTTCAGGCCTCCTTTCTGGTTTAACAAAAAAAATTAAAAATATTATTTTATCTGCAAACAAGATGTAGATAGCTTGTAAGAGAAGTCTTACTGAAAAACACACAGGTTTAAAAAAGCAGGTCTGGTAACATTTTGTTTCAAAATCAATCACAGAAGCAAGACATTTGATCTAAGAAAATTTATTTCTTTAATTAATAATCTCATTAACTGCAGTTTTAATTCATAAATACAAAGTTGTAAAAAAAACCTCATGTGCAATCCTTACTTTTAAATTTGATTCTAATGGCTGCTTCTTAATACTCTAAACATGTGGAAATCAGTGCAATTTGAACAGTCGCCAAACAAGAACTCTTACCAATGAAGTAATGCTGAGCGGAGCACACATTCTTCTCTATGCTGCAGCTTCTTCTTGCAAAAGGAACTAAATCTTTGGTAGTATAGTAAAGCAAACCGACACCTCATAATTAATATAGACAAACATTTAAAGAGTAGCACAGTTAATGTTCACATTCATGCTGTAAAACAAAATCCATTTATTTTCTTTAAATTAAAAAAAAAAAAAGACCTAAGGAGCCCTGATAGCTTAAAAACAGAGAGAGAATTTCTTCTTTTGCACTGAAATCAACAGCAATTCTGACCTGACCCTCCACGAGTACGGGCCCTAAAATAACTGCAGAAGTGTGAGGGATGGGGATCCAGTTAGTCAAATGCATTAGAAATGATTCATGACTTTTTCCCATAGTGTACAGAAAAATATCATACACTAAAAAAATAGAGACGAACCCTTCTTAAATAGGGGGTTTAGAGTTTGCAGGGTTTTTTACCTTTAGATCTCTCAATACTAGCCTGAAGAAGAGTTGTTTTGAAGTCATCGCACTTTAAACACTCGTTAACGTTATCTCACATAGGGTTAGTTCCAATATAAACGTGTCTCTTTAGTTGCTCATTCAGTGAATACTTCACTCTTTACTCTTACAGCATGTGTGCTGTTGTCAGTGCAAGACCAGATTACATAGTCCATTAGGATAATGCAGTGCAACTCCTTCATCTCTTGGGACAAAGACAGTGAGTAAATCTTAGCATGATAGGAATGTCTCAAAATGAAAACTGAAAACACATTTCACCAAGCCAGTATCCCTCTATGCACAGCACATCTAGAGAAAGCAGCGTATCATGTTTGTGCACATTTGCATTTAACTAAGTACAGTACAGAAAAAAACAAAGCATTCTATCTTAATGAAATCGGAATAAATATGATCTGATTGAAAAAAATAGTGGCCAAAATAACTTTTTAAAGAAACAATGACGAATTAAAAACACAACCAAACAAGAAGTAATGAATGGCACATTTGGCAGGCAGGGTAACTATGTTTCCTCATTTTCAGCAGCAATAGCCCAATCTGAAGTGTTGGAAACTCAAGAGGGCCACTGCACGTAGTGGTTCTGCAGGACTTCCAGCCATCCTTCTGCTCGTTCAGACCACCTCAGAACACTAAGTGTCAAGCACAAGACTGTGCTTAATGTTTTCCACGTCTGCCTTCAAAAGCATGGTGCTCTCTGTGTGCTAAGGGAGAGAGAAGGGGGGGGGGAATAAAAAGAAAACGTAAATTTTTTCAAGGGGTTGAAAAGATGAAGAGGAAAGACAGCGATGCACAAGCAGTCTAGGAAGACACAATGTGCCGAAGAGTGATTTTCGGGAATACACTATTCTGATTACACATTTATGTAGTCTAAAGAAAGGGATCCCTTAAAATCCTGTCTGTAACTGGTTCCACTAAACCAATACCCACATTAAAAAGCATGCAGTCTTGGCAGCTATCAAGATGTCTCTCGCTAACTTTAGGAACCAGGTATATTAAGCATAAAGCTGAATACATTCTAAAATTAAATCTAAAATATTCTATGCTTTGAACGGTAGCTAAGGCACAAGACCATCTGTAATTCTTAGGAAAAAATTTCAACGCAACGAGAGATGCTGTGTTTCCAAATGGCTAATGAGGAACCAGAGAGGTTATTCCCACGGAAATATCCCACCAGCATCTTGTTTCTCTAAGGATGGTGGAAATTAACTAGCGAAAAATACTTACGTTTATAGAACACTGCTTTAAAAGAGGTGTGTGGCAGAAGTTTATATATCTTTTCTAAAACTTTAGCTTCACTTGCTAAGGAAGCGTTCCCATTCCAGACTTGTATAACATCTTCACGGTCACGAACGCTGACGCTAACCCCTATTACTTCATCATCTGCATAGAAGAGGAAGCATCATTAAAAAAAATACTTGAGAAGTGAGACATGTCTAATTCGATACTTATGTGCTGTGCAAGTGCCCAGAAGTTGAACAAACTGAAGCAATGAAAGAACAATCTCCAATGCAGGGAATACAAGTGTTCAAACCAGACAGAACAGTCACCAGAAAGAAACAAACGCTATTTATAGAAACTATTGCAAATATTACCTCATAATGGTTTTAATGAAGTGCCACAAGATTATTTATTAACACTTATCCTTGAGCAGGAGGTAATCTTGGGATTCCCTTCAGTATGTTTAGCAATATGAACTACTAAGGGAAATCTACCTTCAGTAAAACACCACAAGCAAAAGCCTGCAGTGGTGGATTAGCCGTATTGTATTTTTCCCCAGAAACTTTTTCCCCCTTTGTGATAAAGCAGTGAAGGAACACTTCCTAACTGGTTGTTCAGTTTCATTTTAACAGCTAGTTTAATCCGATATTTGTGTTTAGGAGAGGTAAACAGGGTCACAAGAGATGACGCAGAAGTGCCATTCACATAACCCAGACAGAAGAGCCAGCTCTGTAACTGAGCCTGGACGCACGAGATGGTCACAGGCTCATACTCGCTGTCCGTGACTGAGCAGCAGCACTTGCTGATGCACCTTAAGCATGCCGGCATTCCCAGCGCCTTCCTGGAGTCCATTTCCAAATGAAATGTGTAAGCACAGAAGGGACGTTTATTCTGAAAGTGATTTCATTAAATCATTACATCTGAACAAAACCACATATGAACTTCTGGATAATTAATGACTGTTTTCCGGTAAGCCAGCAAGGTATTTCAAGAATTTTACGTAAATTAAATCACACTACAGACTACTTTGACCTAAGCAATGCTTTTAAGTGATAATGAAAGCATCACCTTTGGCTAGAGTGCTAAGCTGGGGTTCAGAAGACCCGGGTTTCCATTACAGCTCTGTTATGGGTTTTAACATCACCACAGGCAAACCACACAGCTTCTCTGTGCTTCAGGTCTGCTCTGGTGCTTCCCCAGGCAGCCCGTAACCAGAAGGGACCATGAGGGCTAATGGGCATCTGTCTAATTCAGTTGCTTCCAACTGTGACAGTACAAACAATCCGGTATAAAAATGTAATTTGGTGTGCCAGAGTTCTGGCATTGTAGAATTTAATATTAATCATTTAAATGCTGGCAAAGAGACAGACATTTAAAACCTTGATAATCTGCTGGCTTCCCAAGAACACAGGCTGTTGAGCTGGAGTCTATAGGTAGCTCTGCACTGGAACAGCTGAAATACCTCATCCTCCTCTTCCTGAGGGTAGGTATGGATACGATACCAGTATCACTTTTAAAAGTTACCTGCTGCACAACAATCCATGAACTGTTCTCCAATAGTTGCTAACAGAAGCTCTTTCCAAACTGCTGCCTAATAAGAAGAAAAAAAGTTACTTTTGCTTTACTATCTCTTAATTTAAAAGTTAGGTTTGCTAGCTCCATTTTGAGTACGCTCTCTTTCTGAGGTTGTCTAAACAAGAAAGTATTTGTTGCAATTACACGCTATGTTATATTAATAATTTCTTCAATATAGTTGGAGCAAGAGTTTAGACCCTGGAAATGAATACTGTAACAAAGAATTGTTAAAAATATATATTTTTAAACTATATTTACTTTCTGTGTCTGTGTCCAAGACGCATCCTGAATGCACTAATCAACGTACAGCATGAAAGTAGAATTCTCCCAAGAATTTCCCATGATAAAAAAGTAAGGCTTTACTTGTGATCATTTGTTTCTATGAAAATACAATTACTATCCACATTAAAAAAAGTACCAGAAATCCCTACCAACAAGTTAAATGGATTTATTATTTAAACATCAAGTCTGATTTGCCTTGACTATGAAATAAGGCTGTCTTTCAACAAATTCAGATGCTCACTAGAGAGTTAAAACGGAGGGGAGTAACAACTATCTGCCAGTTTTCTTTGGCTCTGTTAGACGAATTACACTGTTATTTGCTTTTGGCATTTATTACCTAAGCAAAAGACCATACAAATTTTGGAATGCCTCTGGATCAACATGTTCAGTAATATGCTCCAAGGTGTGCATTTACAGGGACAGAAAATACAGACGTTGATGTATTCTGTAATATATATATATATTTTGCTATATCACCATAAAGATTTTATTAATACACTTCTTTTAAGGAATGCCTTTCTGCTATTTGAAATTAACTTGAATTTTAGTACTATTAAAAAGAAAGAGCAATTAAATGCACCAGGGTTAAAACAAAAGCAGAAGAATTAGTAATTAAATGCACCAGGATTAGAACAAAAAGCAAGCAGCTACGGAGATGACAAACCAATAAACTGCCTTAATGGAGCTTCCAAGTACTCCTAAGCCATCTTCTGGACTACAAAGGACCAGACGTTCCTGTGACTCATTACCACCTCATCCTATCCATAACATGAAGCTATGCTATGGGAAGAACTGCTGCCATGCCTCACAAGGCAGCTTGAGGATGTCAGTGTGAGCCTGCGAAATGATGCCCTTGCCTGCCAGCGTCCAGTCCGTACATTAACGTGCGATGACCATGCACAGTCATTACCGGGCGCAGTGCTCGCTACCGTGAGTCGTCCTTACGGCCTCATGGGTAGGAAGCACTTCATCCAGTAGTAAGCAGTTGCAGGATCAGGTTTATAAGGATCTAAAAAGTATTAGTTTTCGTATTAAAAACCAGCATACAGAAGGGTCACCGTACGCATGCAACAACATTTAAGTGTCAGTATTTTGTCGGTCAGATTTTCATTCCACTTAGAAGACTGGTGTCTTTAGAAAAAAACACATTTCCCTCCCTCCACACCCTCTCCAAGCACTGCTCTAGCGCATTATCTTCCAGTGAGGGCTGTACAAGACGGCTCGTCTTGGCCAAGGAGATGAGGTCTGGGTGTGCGGTGATTAGAAGCATGAAGCCAAGACTGAGAAATAGGCATAAATAATATATTATGCCATTTACAAAGGTACTAAAAGCTGACTCAGGTTCATCTCCAATTAAACTTTTCAGAGGACACCAGGGACATGTGGTACTTAATTTGAGATATCAGAAAGTAACCTCATGTCAGAAAGTGGTGACCATTCTATGAAAAACAAGGCTTCTTTGGGGTCCCTAAATTCATCACACAGTAATGCAGGCTCCCAAAACCACTTGTCACTGATGACAATCTTCACACCTTGGGTTATAATAGGAAAAAGAAAATTTCAGAGTCTTTTGTGATCACTGGGGATTGGAGGGAAGAAAGCTGCAATTCACATATGGGAAAGAGCCCACAGGCAAAACCAATTAGCTTTTGGCTGAAGTTTCAAGTACCATCTTTCAGCATTTAATGCCTCCTGCAAGGCTGTCACATTTTTCTTACAGTTCATGTTTAGTATTTAAAGGCCTGATCCAGACCCCACCTGCACACACACAACGTGAATAGGTCAGACCTCTTCCCTGTGGCAGGTCACAGGAAAAGGCAGTTACATGCATCTGACAGCACTGCAACACTCAGCACACAAAGTCATTTATTTCAGCAGGGCTAGAACGACGACATGCCTGTACATTTTATCTTTTGCATTTCTAAATTCCAAAAAGAGAAAACTAAGAAGCACCGTGTTCACAAGATGCACATGTGAGGTGACTGACAACCTCAAACTCAATCTTGCCAAAGGGGATGATCCCACTATTCTTCTCTCCTTTACCCCACATAGTCATTAAAATCAACTCTCCTGGCTACACACTCAAATTAAAAAATAAGTTTAAAAAAAAAAAGAGACTTTCTGACATCATAGTGTGCTAAATTGGCTCACAAAACAGTTTGGTGAGCACCAGAGCCATCACAAGGGGGATGAGGAGAAGAGAATAAACAAGATCTTCCCTCTTTCGAGGGAAGACAGACATTAGATGGGACTAGCTACCTGTGGAGATAAAGCCTTAGTCCTCGTTTGTCCTGAGAAAAGCACAGTGCTCCTCACTCCCACATGTAGTACATACAAGCAGTGCCAAGCACAAGCAGTCCTACTAAGTTTGACACAAAATTTGGGAGCATTTGGCACTTTGTGAAACTCTAGAAGTTGTGCTGAACCATGCGTGCAGATTGCTGAAGAGCATTACTGAGGTTCTGGCTGTAATATTATCAGGAGGAGGTTTTTATGTTTTGCTTTGCATGCCTGTAAGCAAACTGAGTCTTGAGAACAAAGGCGTTTACAGAATACCATCTTTGTCAAATGGAATACAACACTGCAGCTTTCATTTGATTTATAATACCTTGACAAATGTGATCAAAACAAGAGATACTAAATTAGCTGAAAATAAACTTTTGCTCACTGTCTTAAAGCAAAAGATTACAGACTTTAAAATGGCGTTTGGTTGTTGTATTGGATGATGTCAAAACTAGAAAGTCTTACGACAGCTTTATCACATGGAATTTAAAGGAATCCCCTTCCAAAAAAAATCCAAGGAAAGTATTACATACCGTACTTTCTTTAGGGACCTTCATTTTCCATATACCTCCCTTGGCATTGCTTTCCTCTTCCCTGGTTATGGGAAATAGATCAATAAAATAAGCATTCAGATCCACATCAAGATAAACCTATGTTCAGGGGTTAATTTTCCCAGAAAAATCCCATTTGAAATGCAATTACTAACTCCGGGTAGCGTGACTCAAATTATGACTTCTGACACCAGACATAATTCTTCCATTGTTCATACGAACTGTATCTCTCAACACCTAATCCCTCTCCCAAGTTTTGTGTGTTGGAAAATATATACATTTTCCCTGGCTACGGACTAGCTTTGAAGTGGCTGCACACTATATGGGAACAAGCCACAAAGCAATTTTATGTTTTACTATGGTAACCTTTTATTTTGGGAGAACTCTGGCACATATCATTTTCACAGAAGCAACTTGTTACTCTCAAGTTTATCCATTTTAATAAAAACCATGAGTACACTTCATTTCAGTTTTGTGACAACTAGAAATTAATTGTCTTTGTTTAAAAAAAAGACTGAAGTTGTCTGGGGCCAGGACAGACATAAGCTTTAAACTGCCTTTTAATTACAAAGGTACAACACAGAAACTTCTGAACTTTTCAAGTTTTCTGTTACAATTCTTTCTGTAACATTTTAAATTTTAGGGCTTTTAGTTTTTTGTTAAGGCTCTGTAAAAGCAAAGTTAAAGGCACAACCTAAAAGTCACTTTCGGAGTAGCTAAAGCCATTATGAAAGCCACAGAGACTCTCCAGGTCAGTGATATCCCACTGGTCCATACAAACACCTGTGGCAGAAGGAGGGAAACCTTTGCAAGTCCCCAGTTCATTCTTCTGAATTTGTTTTTCCTCCTAAAAACCAGTGCTGCGGGGTTAGCCAGTACACCGTAACTGCAATCTGAGAAAAGCTGCTCGGCAGTAATTACCGTTAAGCCAGGGGGCTACCAATGGTATTAACCTCTTGCAATCCCTTCCCTACAAGGCAGCGCATACGTTTACTTAAGTCTTAAAACTGATGTATCATTTTCAGGAAAAGCTTTTGCATTTCACACCTTCAACAGTGATTTATCAAACCAAAACTAAGACTAGAAGAAAAAAATCCGTTCAAAAATATCAAGGAACTGCACACACTGGCCCAGCTGATTTATACAGACACCAACATTTTGTTCAAACCCAATTTAGCTATTCTGGCCAGTCACAGTATTTTTATTTATTTTTTTTTTTTTTAGAAAACTAACAGATCTTCAGACGCGTTTCACTTTAAAGAAGTATTTGCCTCTTCAGTAGATTAGGACAGAAACCTCCTGTAGTAACTCAACATCCAGTTAGAGACACGATGATCCAGTTAGAGAACCCTAATCCAATTACAGTCTAGTGCAAATGATGTCAAAAAGATCAAATCTCTTCAGCAAATGTTTAAGATAATTAAGATGTGAAGGAACTGGATCAGGAAGAAGGTATGCTAAACTCAATTTCTGAAAGGAAAACATCAATGATTTATACTTTATTTCATTACTATCCCACAATCAAGTAGGGACTTGCTGCAATGCACCACTTCATAATGCCTTAAGTTGGTTTTAACCCAAGCCTGTAAGTACATTTTAATGCATGCTCCATAATTTTGTACAGGTGAAGAACAGTTAAGGACACACCAGTTATTTGCATCATTATTACGCTAGCTTCACTGCAAAGAAAAATTTGCAAGGTAATAGCGTGTTTCAAAGACAAGTAACATTCTGCGCAGTCTTGAACCAGATTTCAAAGGCACATTTTAATTTCTTAATTGTTAATCCATAATTTAATTTCTGACATTTCTGTTCAAAGGTGGACAATTAAATTACAGCCTGCACTTTTAATAATGATTCTCTTTAGTACAAGTCACTTTTAAGCTTAACATAACCCCTAGGGTACTTTTTGCAAGGTCAGGCATTTGCAGGCAACAGAAAGGTGACGCTCCTGGCCCACGCCTGCCTCCTTTCCCCATGTCAGGTTTTCCCAGTGCCCACTCCCAGAAGTGTCTGATGATAGCACACTTACCAAAGTGGCCGTCTTTCTCCCCGCATTAAGTGGTAACTACATCTCAGGGGCAAGCTTGTCACAGGAGGAATGTTGTTGTAGACACTCCAGAAATTCTTTATAAAAACAAACAAAAAACTAGTTGTATTAACACAAGAAACTACATTTCAGATGAATTTACTTCCTTGGTCATATTCTCTAAAACCATCACATTGGTTTATAGAACATTACATCTTACTCCTAGAGACCTGTCATCTTCCGCGTTACAAGTAAATGAAACTTACTGCATTGTAGTCAGTCAACTTACTGCAATTTCACTTGTGTGTTTACACTAAAGTATGTCCGAACAAACCAGTACACTAAACTTCCTTAACGTACTAAAGATATATACTTACATAAAATCTCCACCTTGTGTCACTAACAGCTAGTCTAAAACTTCACTGGGATCATCTTGAACTACAAAGAAATAGCGATAATGCTGTTGAACTAAATCCCTAACTAGCTGTCCAACTACTCTGCCTTGATCACAGTAACAATTTGCATTAGACAAAGAACTTGAGATGCACGTTAATACAGGAATGGAGGAGAAATGAAAAGATGCAGGATCCATCAGAATACATCCCAGCTTTTCTGGTAGTAAGAGCAGCAGCTGTCACATGCGCTTGGGGTGGATAAAAAGCACCTAGAGGTAGTGGTGAGCAACAGGGAGGGATGATTGAAGGGATCCCAATTCCCTTTCTTCTTTATCCAACAGCCAGGATGAAGAAAGGATTTTAAAGACTTATGTTGCATCAACATGTAGTGATGCAACATTAAGCATTAGTACAACTAATTAAGTATTAGTTCATCTAATACTTAATCATTAGCACAACTTAGAAACAAAGACTGCAACATTATGCGGTAAGATTTTGTAGCCCTTGGCAATTCCATCTAACAGCCATTACCATTATCCAGTCACAAGAAGAGAAGGAAAACTATTAAAATATAAAAGTGGGTATGAAAAATCTGTGAGAAATAGGAACATTTATAGTAAGTTCTGGGCCACCGTGCAGTGCTGCTCCTCTCACCGATGAATATGGAAAAAGAGGCACAACCAGTGGCTCCCGCGGGAGAGCCAACACCAAGCACTGGCTTCAGCTTTCCCCTCGCGCTTACCTGGCCTCGTGCCTGGGTCTTCCCAAAGGACCTAGAGGGATTCTTTGTATTTTCAACCCCAAATCCATGGGGAAAAAACAACTTAATTTTTCTGAACAATAAAGCCCAGTACTTTAATGAATAAAGGCTGGATTCAGAGTGGGAAAATGGCCGTTACCAGACACTGTGTACACTGTTTTGTGGTCTTACGCTGACCTTTTTCCAACAGTTCAAACAATAGCCAGAGTAGCTGGTTTTGAAACAAACCCACTGGTGCTGTCAGCTCAAACTTGACAGAGATGTTCCGCTGCACAGCTGATGCAACCATCCCGCTAACACAGGCATGGTAACTCTGGTATAAAACAAAAATGCAATTTACTTGCAAGAGATGCCCGCTGATGGGCACTGGCAGATGACACAACCATGCAGAATTTCTCATTGCTGCATGATGTAAAAGCATTTTGATGTGTCAGTTGGATAGATTTTTGTTTTTATTTAAAAAAAATCATGCTCCAGGGTAGAAAGAAGAAAAAAACACAGGCTGTAGCATTTAGTTTTTATGCAATGATTTTCTGTACTAAAACTTAGAGAAAAGTCAGGAAAAATACTTAAAAACACATCAAGTATAACAACACAGCACAGGCACAAGTGGAAACTCCGGAAAGTTTATGGGTGGGCTTGCCTGATCAAGCCAATATTTCCTCCTTTTCTGGTCTGGAAAGCCAAGTGAAATTCAAACAGTGACTAAGTAATACCACACACGACCATGCACAATAACGCTTACACTTCCTACCACAGGTGAGCAAAGCCGTGAGCGTGACTCATCTGTATGGGTGTTAACGCTGCTTCACACCTTAAGTTTTGCTTTTCTCGTGCGGCAGTTGCTAGAGCAGAGCCAGCCTTACCTGCACTGTTTGTACTGTATAAATCTTCTTCAAGTTTGAGGCACATTCAGCTGCTGTAGTACCAGGTAGTGACCTTGGGGGGGAAAAAGAAAGTAGGGATTAATAAAAATGGATTTTAACAAGAGGGAAGAAGGGAGACAGATAGGGAGAAGTGAATCACACGAGTGTGAAGATGAAATATCCACATATCAAAGCCACACAGAAAACTCCAATTCTAATTATCATTAATCATTTAAAGAGAAGAACTCCATTGTTCTTATACTTTTGAGTAAATAGAGATTTGCCAGGTAAATTGGGATTTTAGAATAGAATAGAGTTGTCCGGTTGGAAGGGACCTATGAAGACGAAGCCCAGCTGCTATTTTATGAAATCACTTTCAGTAAGCAGGTAAAATTAAGATTTTAAACAAAAAATATCAGTGCTCCTAACTGCCACACCACACTTTTCAGCTGTTAGACATCAGGAGAAAAAAAAAAAGTTATTTGTCTGGAACCTGCAGCCCCTAAGCTCGCATTCCCAGCTTGTTTGCCAGTGACTCCCAAGAGCCAGGGGCACCCCGAGACCCCCGGCACCCCCAGACCCCGGGCACGCCGCATGGGGGACAGCGGCCGCCAGGTGGCAGCGGGCTCCAGCCCAGCGCAGCACCAGGAGCCCCCGGCCCCGCTCCTGCATCCCTCGGATGGTCTGAAGGAGAGCAAGACGCAGGGCTAACCGGTGTATTGCCGTTATACTGAGCTGATTTCACCGCAGAGCGCTTCTAGTGTTAGTGTTTTATGGGAGACGCGTACGGGCTGATGGGAACGCAGCGTGCCAGAGGACAGCTCCTGGTTTCGGTGCTGTGAGCCACCTAACTCAATCCACGTGGGAAATTTGGAATTTCAGGCAGTCTTTCCACCAGCAACAATTAATTCTTCAAGCCGTGTCTGCTGCTGGCACTTGCCACAAAGCCAAGAGGTCCTTGGGCTGGTCCCACTGCCAGGGCGCAGGGCTACGCTGCCGTACACCAGAGATGGGGTGAGCTTCTCCGGGTCACCCTCACATCGACCATTCCCAAGCTCCCATCCCAACCGGAGCTGCTGCCTTACGGCACCGCAGCACTGGGCCCTTTTCAGCCTTTGTGCCATCTCTCGGGTGCGTGCAACGCAGGACAGTACATCCACCACGTCCCCAGGTGTCCTCGCTCCATCACCACCCACCTGACAATCCCAGCACGCACCCTCCGGCACACTTGGTGGGAACGCGGTCAAAATTTCCAGGGCTCATTCAATTTGTTAAAACCACAAACATTTTCTCCCTCAGAAGCTAACGCGGGTTTTCTAAAGCAGAACAAAGATCACAAAGCAACCTCCCATTGCACAGGAAACATGGCACTCAGAAGACTGAGCCCACAAACAGAAGTAACAGAGGAGACAACAAACAGAGGGGAATACAGCTGCTGCTCGGGTACCTGCTGAAGAAAGATCCAAGGGGATCTTTCTGGGCAAACCAGACTCCAGTAACCCTCCCGTCTCTGCAGCTGCTTGTCCTGGTACATCTGATCAGCATGTAAAACACTACAACAACTCTCAGCTGTTACAGATATAATTCAGACTCTGGGGCAGAAAGGGGTATCCACATAGAAGAAATGAAATAATTAAACAAGCAAAACTGCTGAAGCAGCACCAGATCTTCAAAACTTTAATACTGGTCCCCAGGTTTCTTGGGGGACTCCTATCAAAGCAAATGACTTAAAGTCACAAAAGCAGCAGAGAAACCCTTCCGTCTTTTCCAGCATAGGACAGACTAGCTAATGATCACTGGATACAAGACTACGTCACTGTGATGGACTCGACAAGAAAACAGGGCATTTGATGCCCCAATTTCAGTAATTAATTTAACTAGAGGTTATAAAAAACAGACAAGAAATCAATATAGTGCAGGTTTGAGTCCTGTGGTTCACAAACTACAAAAACTCCCACTGGAAGACTGATAACTGATAATGTGAAAACAACAACAAACAAAGCTTTCAGTGTGCTTGGAAGAAATTATTATCGTGACTGGTGGCATCTCTGCACTCACCATTAAAGAGCAAAAAGAAGAATCCACAGTATTTAACAGATCCAAAGTCAGACAGCTTTCGAACACACAAAACAATGAAAGTAGTAAGGAGTCAAAGGAGATGGAAAACTCAGCAGGGAGGTAACTGTCAATGAGGAATAGCGGATTTACAAACTATCACTTACTTTTTCCTTGCTGCTGACCAGAAGCAGCACATCTCACTTTGTGTCACGTATTATAGACCTTTAACAGGCAAAACATGAGACAATTTTGCCTCTTCTTGTTTCATACCACCGTTCAAGAAATTTCTTCTCTTACGTCCTGCTGCCAGTTTGCTAACTGCAGATCACCGATACCTACGGGGTTAACTTTGCTGTACAACGTGTGGCATCTTCTCTGCATGTTCACACTGATACTGCTCCCGAAATGCTGCCATGGTAAGGTCTATTCAAATGAAAGAGAAATCCAGTCTGTAATGATAGCTTTCAAAGGTTATCCAGATAATCACGGTAGCCATGTAGTTATTTTAACGCCATTTTAAAGATCAGCTAAGAATGAAAGACAGAATATTCCACTCCGAGGGCATCAAATGGTTCATTTTGATAGCTGCAGATCACATAGTTTGTCTGGAAAAAAAAACATTATCAGCTGGCAGAAAGCACCAATCAACCAGCAAATTACTTGTTTTAAAAGTTAAGGTGACCAACTACTCATTTATTCTTAGTAACCTGCCTGGCAAGCACTTCATGCCCACAAGATTACACTGCATTATGTTAGCCTCTCACCCAGCTCTGAGAAGTGCCACTGATTTATGGGTATGAGCGTGAACCCCTAAACCTTATTAAGCAAATACTCCTGAAGGGACTGTAAATGATAAAATGACAGCATGCATCAATTTAAAAGTTTCAGGACCATTTGCTGCAGAAGTTACACCTGCACAAATTGGGTTTAATGCATGAGTATAGGACAGAAACGGTATTTTAAATCGCAGACAGCCAGAGAAGGAAAAAGTGCATTTCATTCAAAATTACAGATTGCTGACAGCAATGAACTGCAGCTGTTCTGCGATAGCCACCCAGAAACTCAGCAGGTAACAGATGACAATTGAGTGGGTTTTGTGCCTCAAAACCCAGGAAATAGTGATTTTTTTTAACCAAGTACAGACAATAAGTTTAGACTAAACTAGCACAAGCGTTAGATGAGTGTCTAATGAAGAAACCTGTAGATACTACTATTTCTGTAACTATTCCGACAAACGCTTGCAATATAAGCTGGGAGTAATAAGATGTTTGTGTACCTTGCTGAAGAAAACTCACTACACACTCTACTACAAAACAGAAAGCTTCATTTAAGGGTCTGTATTTGCAGGTCATTATGGGGTTCCTCCCTGTGGGATAACTTTGCTACCATCAACAGTAACATCAAGCTGATGCGCCACAAGGAATTTTGAATTATTGCCATGGTGCCATTTTGAACCGACTCAACAAGCACTGCAAACCCCTAGGAGCAGGAGGGAAAAGGCTGCGTCAGAAAGCAGCTGGACACAGCTTTTGGAGGCGGGCATGTCAGCCTGTGGGCCACCAACCCATTAATGCACACCCAGCTTCCCCATGGAGCCTGCACATGAAATATTCAGCAGCTCTCCTGCTCCGTGCCCTGCGATTCCCAACACCTTCCTGCACCTGCAGAATATTTATGGGAGAAGTTTCAGTGCAACTTCTGGAAGAACTGAGCTGCCTAATGAGGTGAGGCCCACTCCAGTAAACTGCAGGGGCATTAGTTAGAAGTGGAGCATGGAGACAGAAATAACCTACCCAAACTGAATCCTACTGCCAGCTTGCTTAGCTGCTCCTTTATTATTCCAGCATGAATAAAGAACAAGAGACACAAAGATAAATTCCATTGTTTTATGCATGAATAAACCTCCAGGTGGTTGTGCTTATGTTAATGTGACGCTGAACTGTAGCTCTTCTGTTTCCCTGCAAAGAGCCAAGGATAGAAGTTTTTTTTCGTACGTACTCACACTGGCCTTTGTTTCCCAGCGGAATCACTCCACGGCTTTAGCGGGAGCTTTAAACGCTACTGAGTACTTTTGAAGATACCACTGTCAGTACTTCGACACAACTGGTTTGGGTACGATTAAGCAAAATATTTACTTGCAAAGCATAAACTCAAAAACATGCTGTGGCAACTAAATCAATCTGGCAATCCATCCTGAATACAGACAAAGACTGATTTCAAGCCATCAAAGCCTGTCAAAATGCATTTACCAGGTTGAACGTTTTTATAATATTAACCATCATTTTTCATTGTAAGCCACCTACTCATGTGCTTTAATAGATGAAATAGATGATTCTAGATAAATAGGATTTTGTTACAGGGAAGAAGGGAAATTATTAAGTTTAGTTTCCAATATTTGATGCGTTCAGTTATAATGATTCACAATTATTATGAAAACAGCTCAGTTGTCTACTAAACATTATTTATATAGATCTCATCGCTATAAACTGGAGAGAGAAAAATCAGCATATAGGGGTATATTTATGTGAGAATGTTTTCACTTTCCTGGAGTTGTCTATTAACATTGCAGTACATTTGACAACATTCATTAGCATATTCTTCCTCTCAAAGATACAGAAGAGTTGAACCATAAACAAAATTACCTAAAAAGCACTGTTGAAGCGAGGCAAGAAGAAAAGGCAGACAGGCCCCTACAAGGAAACCTGCACTGTTGTGTACATACACTCACACACACTTCCACTGACATGAGCAGATCTTTGACAGCGCTTATCTGGAAAGGAGCCTTCTGTACTAGGCTTTTGTGATCTGCGTCCAATTTCTGATAGCAGCGATTTGTAAAGAAGGGTACCCATATTTTCCTCACTGTTGACCGAAAGTGGCATGTCAGCAAAACTGTCAGCTTAGATGCACTTAGATCTTTAAAAGACGTCTTTCTGCAAGGACGTGCAACATCTTCATCGCTGCAAGTGCATACACACACTCCGGACCACAAACTGTAACCACTGACAAAACCTCTGGCTTCTCATTGAGAGGCTGAAAAAAGCAGACAGCTGTTAGTACTAGTATCTTCTATTATTTTAGCAGGGAAAGGCTTACTTAGTGTAGCTTTAATCATAAGAGGGCATACAAGGCCAGGTAAGATACTTGCATTGTGCCCAAAAATACACATCAAAAGGAAAATCAGTTTCACCACCTTTGTATTTACACAAAGATTGCATCTAGATCTACAACCCCAAATCCCATTAAGGGTTAGTTTCAAGTGCCTAACCCGGTTTGTTATCCATGACATCCCAGCCTTTGATGGCCATTTCGCTTAACTTCTCCTTTTGTGAAATCCCCATGATGAATGCCCTAAACAACATGGATATAATGACCAGATTTCTAATCCTTGTTTTCAAATTATTACTTCCACTGAGGCATAATCACACTTCATTGTTAAAAAATAGACTGCACAGTATTGCAAAAACTAGAAATGCAATCTTCTGTTTAAAAGCCAGAGACAACTACGGCAGAACTGTGCACTAATTCACAGCCACACTGAGATGAGCAGGAGTGTGACGAGCCACCAGCACCAATCAGCTTCCCAAGGTGGTACCAAAGGCATCCGCAAGACCTGCTGAAATTCCCCAGGCCTTGTAACATCACCAGTGCACGGCATGCAAAGCACTACGAATAAGACATGCAGGTATCAGCTCGGAAACCTGCAGAATGGACACACAAAACAGCAGATCTAAAGACTTGGTTTTAAAACACTTGGTACATGACCTTTAAAGATTTTAACATTTTTTTTTTTAAATCTCATTTCTTTTAACAGGAAAAAACGACAGCTTCTAGCTTCTGTCTTTGTATGTGAAATGGCTGGCCTGTGAGCATTTGAAGATCATTCATGGGAACTTACTTGTCAAACTAGTGAATAATATTTTCCCAAACACTTTCATCACTCTCACTTTCCTAAAGCATATATGGGGTCAGATATAAGAATGTGATGTCAGACCGTTAATATTTTAGACGCATCTAAGAAAGAAGGCTTAGCACTTACAGGAAATGCAAATGGCCCATGACATGCGTGAGATAATGACGATGAACCAGAACCTGGTCACAGGACTGCAGCACTCAGATGTTACACCTACGCCAAGGCGTTTAGAGAAACAAGTGCTAATGTGGATAAAACAAAGGCATTTACTTCTGAGGTGGGAGATGAATCCGGGACACTAAGGTAAAAAATGAGGCCATTAAACCCAAGTGAATCACTTGGAAGCATGTCACAAGCTGCTAGAAGAAGTGCTACTTCCTGGATATTTACTTTAATTGTGTGCCTTAATGAAAAGACACATGCCGGAGATCTCAGAACATATGCCATGGATCTCTCACTACAGTGACAGAAAGATGCCTACCTCTACATATCCATCTCACCAGGTTCTTCACCGAGAGGGTGGACGCACACTGGAACAGGCTCCCCAGTGAAGCAGTCACTGCACCAAGCCTGTCTGAATTTAAGAAGAGATTGGACTGTGCACTTAGTCACATGGTCTAAACTTTTGGGCAGACCTGTGTGGTGCCAGGAATTGGACTTTATGATCCTTATGGGTCCCTTCCAACTCGGGATACTCTATGATTCTATGAGCTCAACATCTACTTACCCTCAAGTCTCACGTCCTCCTGCATTTCAGCCCCAAACCAGTGTAATACATAGAGGCACTCAGAACCAATACCATCTCATGACACAACACCACTGCTCCACACTAGGAGTTACTATAGTACGTTAAAAATGCTCAGTTGTATTCTACAGAAAGTTCATCCCATACAAGCCCAAGCACCAGTCCCCCAGCAAACCGTGTGGGTGTACCAGTAAACAGTACAGATGCTTCGGTGGAACTGTGTAGACACACGAACCTCCACACACTGCAGTCATCTAAGTTCCTGGTTGTGCATTAAGAGCTCTCTCGTGTGCTTTTTAATGACTTACATTTAAAAAAAGTTAGTAATATTGCTCCCTGTCATTATTCTGCTACTGTTGCTGGTAAACAAAACTGTGCAGAGTGTATATAAGGCTAAAGACATGTTGATGCCTGGTCACACTTTTTTTTTTTTTAAATATACATTCACTTTTGGTTTTGTAAGGTAAGGAAGAACAACACTACCTAATTAAATGCACTTAAAAGGGATCAGAAGGAGGGAGAACAAAAAGAGAACAGCATAACTGAGTTTTAAAGTCTGAAATGCAGTTGAACCAGGACTTGGGGGTGGGGGGATCATGATACAGGTCAGTAACTTGAAATGGATTTTAACTTCTGGCATAAATTATACAAGCTGGACACGCTTATCTCCACATGCTCATGTAAACAAGCAGATCTTTGTGATAGCTTGCTTCAGAAGTGGTCCAAATCCTGTTTTTTAGAAGTAACCAAACAGAAAACACGATTCCGACCCTGAACCTGGCCGTAACTAAGTCACGGTTCAAAGGGGCGAACCGGGAGCGATTTGTGGGGTCACTTATAAGGTTTGCGGGACCTGAGACCATCTGCATGCTTTTGTCAATTTCATGCTATTTCTCCACCACCAAATAAAAAAGGGACAGAAAAGAGGAGGAGAAGCTCGGGGCAGTGCGAGGAAGGCGGTCAGCCCGCAGCAAGGCTCGCAGGGGGAAGAACTTCTCTTGGTTGAGGGAGAGGAGAAACATAACAGAAAGTAGAAGGGGTGATACAGAAGGTTAACAACAAGACAAAAACACAAACCGGGAGCAGGCCGGGATTTAACCTTCAGTTTCGGCCTGGGCTCGGCACGGTGACCCCAACCCCCGGGCAGGCCCGGGCCCCCTCCCTCGCCTCCCCCTGCCCCGCGTCACGTCTAAATTTAGGGCTTAAAGCAACAACCCGGGCGCCGGCACCGATAACTACAAAAGCAAAACTGGCTCGGAAAGTGACTTTATTAATAGTGGGCGGAAAGTGTAAGGGGGGGGGGGAGCCAGCAAATTGGTCCGTTACATCCAGAAGTTCTCCCCCCCGAAGGCAGCCCCCCCAGCTCCCCCACTCACTTGTCGAGCCAGAAGGTCCAGGGCGAGTGCAGGGGCAGGGGCAGCGGCAGCCCCGGTCCCCCCGGCCGCCCCTCCGGGGAGCTCGGGGGCTGCGGGTCCGGGGGGCCGGCGGGGGGGCTCAGCGCCATGTCCCTGCCCCGGCCGGCCCCGCAGCGCCGCCCGCATCGGGGGGGCGGGACGTGAGAGGGCGCGGGGAGGGGACAAGGGACGCGGGCAGGAGGAGGAGGGGAAGGGAGGAAGGACGGGAGGGGACAAGTCGGGTGTCGGGGAACCACCCCAAAAACCAGACCCCGTGTCTGAGGGCGGTGCCCAAACGCCTCTTGAAGTCAGGGCTGGGTGCTGTGAACATGTCCTTGGGGAGCCTGTCCCAGTGCCCGACCACCTCTGGGTGCAGAACCTTTCCCTAACCCCCAGCCTGACCCTCCCCTGTCCCAGCTCCATGCCGTTCCCTCGGGTCCTGTCGCTGTCCCCAGAGAGCAGAGCTCAGCGCCTGCCCCTCCGCTCCCCTCGTGAGGGAGCTGCAGGCCGCCATGAGGCCTCGCCTCAGCCTGCTCTGCTCTGGGCTGAACCCAGGGACCTCAGCACTCCTCACATATCTTCGCCTCCAGACCCTTCCCCATCTTCATAAACCTCCGTTTTACGCAGTTTTATGTCTTTCTTACATTCTGGTGCCCAAAATTGTACACAGTGAGGAACACAGGGACAGAGAAGTGACAGACAGGGATCGATCTGACTTGAGCACACAGCTGACTTGCACAGGGGCATATTTTTCTGTCTTCTAATCTTCTCTCCCTCCTATTTAATTTACATGCTTGTTTTAAAGGGAAATGTTTCTCATAATACAGCATGGACTTGTGCTTTAAATTCTCACATTATTTTTATAATAGTATTTCTTAATTTAAGATTCTCCCCAGTGGGACTATGCACAATAGTAAAGTTAAACACCCACATAAGCGATAGCAGGATCAAAGACCATGAATCACATCGGATTCCTTGCAAACACATTTAGTAGGATGAATAATTTTATATGTACTTCTTCCTAAAAGAAAAATCAATGAAGCCACACTCCTTTAAAAAATGAAATCTAACAGTAAGTAAGGGCAGAGATCACCCATACAAAGCAGTCTGTACAGTGACAGTGAAGAAACAAAAAAAAAAGTTAATGATTATGTTGTGCAGATGGAAAATGCTAACTGCTTAGCCAAATTAAATAAGATCTAGAAAACCAGTTGCACCATCTCTTGCAATTTAATTTACTGCTCTTTAAATAGAAGACAAGATAATTACTGCTTGGGAGAGCTTGGAGTCTGAAATTCATTGGTATGCCCACTCCAAGCTTTCTCCCGCTGTGTTAATGCTCAGCCCACCAAAAACGTTCATCCTGAACAAAATACTACAATAAAAGGTTGTACCTAGGCACAGCAGGCCTCAGTTTTCACAGGAGAGCTGGAGAAGAAGAGAAGGTAGGAGGGTGCGACTTCCTGAAGGGCACACCTCGCCTCTGGGCCTGCGGCAGACAGCCTCCATGCCAGTGGCGTTTCCGGTGTCCTCCCACTAAGGTTGCCAGTGCAGTGCTCGTTTTTGTCTATGCAGCCAATCTCACTGGAAATAAGGCCAAGACCACGAGCATGTACTACACAGCTAACTCCTTTGAATCCACTGCCTGCCTCTGACAGGAACCACACGCTGCAGCAAAAGCCTCCAGATTCCACCATCAGAGAGCAGCTCATCATTTAAAACATTATAGCTCAGGTCGAAAACAAATTACCACGTTACAAACAACCTGAGCTCTAAGGAACAATATCAAAGTACAGCCCCCACACCTCCAAGACACTGAGTGAATACCAGGCAGCAGTGCCTGTATCATTACTCCAAGTGAGACATGTAAAGCCTCTGTTTGTTTCTTGTTTACAGCAGTAAACACCAGGCCTCACAGTGGCACAAGGTACATCATGGGAACCTCAGATAACAGTAAATTAATCTGGTCGTGGAGGAAGGGCAATCACAGGATGCACTGAATTAGCACACGCAGCCCTTGCCTACAGACATTTCCAAGAAGTCGTGACACAGAAGCAGGAACAAGTCTCCTGAGGTGGAACTCACAAGGAGAAACAGTGGTGAGAATAACATCCTGATCCTGCGCAGTCTCCCCACGTTGCCAGCATGCCTTGAACAAAAACAATTTGGAGACTGAGTCCCAGGAAATTACTAGCACTTTTAAACAGATTTATGAGCTTTAATTAAAAATGTATTTCATTGATATTTGCCTCATATCTAGAATGTTCATTTTTAAAGAAACTCTGCTGATGCCATCTCCTGTGCTTTTGTACCTTCCCAAGCAGACCTACAATACACAAATTGTGTTACGGTGCAACTCCATATTCCAAGCCAGCACAGAGACAAGGTGACTACAGCTCACCACCACAGCAGGACTGCCTGTCTCTATCCCTTACTTACTTGTCCCATCCCAGCCACGTCCTCACTTCGCTTGCAGAATCTCTAGGCAAAGAAAAGATTTTCTGCCAGGAAAGGTCTTATAAAGCAGAACCAGGCAGCCAAGAGCAGGAGTCAGCAGGCAGATCAGATCAGCTGATTGCAGATGGGTAACAGCTGAAATGTTCCCAGGTAACCACTGGTGGGAAAGAAAAAAAAAAAAAAGAAAAAGAAAGGAAAAGGAAAAATAAAATAAAATAAAATAAAATAAAATAAAATAAAATAAAATAAAATAAAATAAAGAAAAGAAAAAAAAAGTGGAGTGGGAAATACCATTCTGGCCCACTCTGAGTGGGCCACTGCTTTCCTGCACTGAGTTTTAAGCACATGAACCTCTTTGCCACAAGGGTCCAAGTACTTTCATGCTGGGGCTATTTAAAGCTGAAGCAAGCACACTATAGCTGGAAGAAACACTGAACATAACTCTTTCCATGGTCTCACTTGACATTTAACACCCTGCCCTTATCATCCGTGCTGATCCCAGAGCCTTGGCAGCACCGGCTGTATCACACGTGCTTGAGATGTTATTTCCCTGCTCGGGTGGCTCTTTGCACAGTCCCTGCTCCCAGCTAGAGGGGAGGATCCCTGCAGCGTAACGTGACTGTGGCTGGAAGGGGCAGGCAGCCTCTTCAGACGTTCAGGACCATCCCTTCCCTTGCTGGCAGTTGTATAACATCGCTGTGGCAACTGCAATGCCTGCATGCATCAGAAATATTAGCAAAGCATTATGCTTATTTTAGCTATGTTTTAACACAGTTTGGCACCTGCAAGCGAGGAAGAGAACAAGCGCCATATGAGCAGTCATGTTGCGCTTCCACGCTGGAAGTCTCCCACGGCTATTTCCGAGGCGATAGGTATGGCACCTCAGCAAACACCCAGTAGATAACCTGTTTTTGTTTATTCGGTGCTCCTAATAAAAAAATAACCACGTGAAATGTTGGGAAAGACCTCTGCTTAGCCGAAGCTGGTCTTTTACTTCGAGCCAGAGCCAGCTGCAGCATAAAACCTTCATGGACTTGGGAGCTGGCTGGCACACAAGCCCTGGCTGCTGTGCCCAGCTGCTGCTGCCGGTGCCCCGCCGGCTCGCAGACTCAGCCAACAGCCATGAAATGTAATTTCTGTACCAAACGCTGGTGTCACGATCGCTGGCTCTTGAAACACTGCCTGTGACTTCAGAAGCATATTAAGTAACACAGGAGCTGCTTCTGATAGCTTCCCAGGAAGATAAACTGATCAACTGAAAGCCAAAGCAGAGGTGAGGAAGGGATTTGATTTGATATTTGCTTCCAAAGGCTTAAATAAATGTTTTTTAAAACCTAAAGCATGATATTAAAGTGTTGAATCCAAACGCTTTTGGCAAAAGCTCCCCCATCTAGGAATGACTTCATATCAGCCAAGCTGTTAAGCGGAGGTTGTCATGGAAACAAGTTATATTCAAATGATACGGCCAGAGATATACTGTATTTAGTGAGTTCTTCATTTGCTGCTTATTGGGAACATGTCAGAACTAAATGGTATTGCATAACTTTGTTTTGTTCAAAACAAACTGTCTCGCTGCCCCAGTTTTTCTGGCAGGCTTGAGCCCGGTCCTGCCTGGGACAGCAAGCACTGAGCACTGCTCCACGGGACGGGCTGCTCACCCCTCTGACTGCTGCAAGCTGCCGTCCACCAAAGGCATGAACCTACCCAAGCCAGTTGACACATCTGTGGACATCCCATAATTGTCCATAACCTCCTCGCAAACATAGGGCTACTATGAACTTTCTGTCTGTGAGTGACGCTAGAACAAATCTCAGGCAGGAGTATGTGCGTACTGAATTTCTACATCCACTTTTTTAGCTGTGGAGCTGTGAAAAAATTGCAGAATTTTTGACCCACATCCTAGGAGTAAAGGCCTATTTTTTATATATAAACAAAATTAGTTGCTCAAGTTAAAAAGCAAAACCAAATCACCTTTGGCCCAGACATTATATGTGGAAACTTCAGCCTGAAAAGTGAAAACAAAAATGAAGGACAAAAAAAAAAAAAAAACACTCCGAAATAACTCTAATAGGAACCACTGTGCAGCTTTTACACAGCAGCGTGCAAAGGAAAGTGTTTTAAACAATCTCACAAGGGATGGGGAAGTCCTGATTGCCCAACAGAAGCTGGCCAGTAAGTAAAAGTCAAACAAAAGTAAAACCTGACCCTTAAAGCTGTTGCATAACTGCATGCACTGTACAGCGCTGCACAGAGAGATGGTGGCATCTTATAACCTCCGGTTCCAGGGGCCTATGAAAATTGAATGGGAGCTTGCTCACTCCTGGGGCAGGTAATCCTACATTTCTCCAAGCTTTCTCTCTGTTACAGTTCATAAAGCAAAAAGCAAGGCCAAATAGCATCCCTGGTATGTGAAAAAGCAAGGAAAATCCAGTGAATATGCTCACAAAGAAGGCAGCACCAGCTCTCTACCTGCCGCAGATTACTGTGCTAGCTCAAAGGACATCAATCTTTCCAGGCAATTTGATGTATTGCAGAGTCACAGCCCTGCTGGTTACCATTGCTCATGAAGGAGGGTTCAGCCTGGTCCAAAGCCCTTTACAGTTAAGTAAAGGCATTTATTGAACTAACTATGCTTTACATTAGATCTTTTTTCTTGACCCAGCCATTTTTGGGGAGCTGAACTGGCCCATGCATCAGGTGTTAGACCTGAATTTCTAACTTAGCTTTGGATTGTAGGCTTCTGCTTTCATCCCTCCACCTTCCCATTCCCTCCACTTTTAAGGAATTGGATCTATCTTAGGTGCTAAAGAAACAAATGCCTAGCGAAGATGAGATTACAGGCAGAAATGAGAGAAACCTGACGGACCTCAAATCTGAGCTGCATTATACATTGGAAACAAGCTCCAAGCAGCTTTCCTTTCCTTATTTCCCAGTAAAATATCTGCAGTGTTTCACTTAGATATTGCTTCCCCAAACACGGCGATCCCAAAATAGCATCATCCACCATGCTATTCTGTGTTATACTAAATCAAAAAGAATGTTATTGGCACCACATCTGGCAGCTGCTTTGATGTGGAACATGAGATTAAATACTGATCTTTTTTTACAGGCAGCCTGGTGCACAGCTGAAGGAAACAATGTGCAAGAGTCGCATCCTACACACCGAGCAAACATGTTAGCCTGGACTGCACAGTAAGCCAGGGATGGAAAGCTTCACCTTGTATAGATATTGCAAGAAATATAAAAAATGTAAAATAGAAAAACATAGAAAATACAGTGGTTTTGGTTTTGTTTTAGCAGGTTTTATATTCACCTCTTGTACATTGTTAGTTTGATACTGCTCATAGAGGGTCAATGGACTTTCTGCATCACACTCCAGCAAATTCTGTACTCACTGAAGCCAGTAAAACCAAGGGCCCCTCTGGAAATGAACCACTAGAGGGAGACTGACTTCATACTGTGACATTGATCCTGCACCTCCAAAGACATCCAGCTCCAGATAAAAAGTGCTCTGTATAGCTCAGGTCAAAATTACTCCTTGTGTTGCTTCTTCTGAAATAAAATAAACTACTGGGTCACGTTTGGCTTAGTTGATGTGACTGAGAGAATGCCATGTAAATGAGATCAGGCAATCACATATTTTATTGTTTGCAAGAGAAGTGAGGACCAGTCTATTAAAAAACAACAACAAACAAACAAACAGAACCCACCAAAAAATATCCCAGCCGCTGAAAATACTAATGGCTGTATCCTAGCAACATCACGGATTCCTTGTGGACTTTGTTCTGGAGCCTACAGTCTTATTTCATCAAAATTATTGACTTTCTCAAAGTCTCTAAACAACCATCAAAAACCAGTTAGTGCTTAAAAAATACAAACATTTAATTAGTTGCATTAATAAGAAAAAAGAAAAGGAGCACTGCATGCTAGCACTCCCTTTTCATGGAGCTCAGTTTAGCTCCCTTTGGTGTCAAAATTTCCACTTTATTTATCGGCAACAGACCGCGTCCCTCCTTGGGGAAGAAAAGCTGCAAATGGCCTCAAAGAACATGGCAAATGGGGTTTATTTCCCAAGGTTGGACCCACGCATTGCGTGGATGAAATCCACACAGCTCTCCATAGCCCTTCCAATCACCGTGTCCTTTCTGTAAAGGTAAAAATTGCATTTAAATGCTATACAGAGGCTTTGTACTATGCACATTACCGATGCCTTTTTTTTTTTTCCTAAGCTTTGCTTTTATTTAACCACAACAATTTTTTCAAGACCACAGAAAATCTGAAATCCTGCTGGGTCTTCCCGAAAGGTTGTACCCTCCTCCTGCCAGGTACCTAATCCTCCCAAAATAAAAAACTTAGCACAAAAGGAACAACAACAAAAAAAAAAAAAAGGAGGAAAAAAAAAGGAGGGGGGGGCAGGGAGGAGAACGTCAAACAAATAAGCTGCTTGTTATCCTTAACAGCTTGCATGATGATCCGAGGAATCCTGGGGCATTTTGGCATTTAACTCAGGGCTTGGGTAGGCTCGGATTTTGGTCACAATTTTCACTTAGTTCCAGACTACATCACAGCTTTGCTGACAGTTTTTGTCTGTTATTTCAAGCTCTGCTTCAATAAGTTAGCAAGACCTTTTTTTCCAGAGAGAAAATGCTATTAAAGTAATAAATTCATTTTCATCAGGCTGCCTTAAAAGCTCAGTTGATAGAATAGCATGGTAAAAAATGTTTCTCACACTTTACTTAGCCCGCAAAGTTGGTTGAGATCCACAAACGCTCCCAAATTGCAAATCCTTTTTACGTGCTATTGCTATAGTTCACAATTAAACGATGAGCCTTTGTTGAAGAAGCAATTTAGACACAGAAGGGTTAGTTAGCGACTCTCAGTCCTTGAACATGAATCCAATGAAGGCTTGATTTTAATTCCAGACATCGAGCTGAATTGGTTTTACTGCTTCAGAAGTAGTTTGGGAAGAAGTTGAACCGACATCTGAGCACCTGTTCTGCTCCACTTAGGGTCACGGTAATATGCTGCGGTGATTAGCATCCCACTCCTACACCCCAGCAAAGGCTTCCTCTAAACAGACAGCAGCAGTTTACCTAAGAACTTAACACTGAACCAGTGCTCATGGACTCACTTATGCTGTTAAATCTTACAGTTTTAGTCACACGGAAAGTTTTTGCGTTGCTTGTCCTTTCCTTTCAACCATCCGTGTGTGGGGAAGGCAGCAGGAAAGGAGCGGGTGCCCATTTGCACAGTGCTGAGCTAGGAGAAAGTCCTTCTGGCTTCAGCCTGAGCTGTGCACCGGGTATAAATCAGGAGGAAAGGTAATGTATAAGGGCAACACAGCAGCAAAGACATCAGATCTCAGATTTTATTTCCTCAAGTTAAAAGATGGTATCAGAAGGTGTCTGTGTATGGAAAGAGCATCATGTTAGAAAAAAGCACAAACAGTATCACCCTTTGGAAAATTTATCATTTAAAAAAAGTGAAAATGAGAGTTGAGGTAGACTCTGTGAACAATTACTGGACACTGGAAGTGGGAGCAAAGTGAACCACTGCCAGCACCCGATGTCAGTGTGGAAAAACCTTTGGACAACAAGCATATTGGAAAATGTTAGAAAATGTTAGAAAAATATTATCTATGCAACTATGGTGCAAAATGCTTGCCTGAGCACTTTCTATAGAGCTATAAAGAAAAATAAAAAAGGAAAGAAAGAAAACAAAAACAACACTGTCTAATTGCAACTTAAGTCCTTATTTCATATGACCTTTCCTCACTAGAGGTTATATTGAAAGATTCTTACTGGTAAGCCCACTGTTGAACTGATGTCACCAACAGTGCAGGATCCCAGTACTAGCACCTCCAGTAACCCTCCCCGATGGTTACATTAATCCCAGCACTGCTCAAAAGGTAAGCAACCAAACAAAACACTTAGAGATGCATACGGAGTTTTTGCTCCTAGTTATACCTTGCGAGAGTGCTGCAGGGCCAATTTATACCCAGCTAATGCATAAAAGGTGGAGAGGTAAGATACATCACATCTGCTTGTCTCACCCACCGCCCGATCCAGTCACTCGGTGTCCCCAGGACAAAGGTGTGAAGTGCAACCCAGGCAGGTGGCCTGTAGCCAAGGGAAAAGGAAGAGAAGAAACAGGGGGCATGGGGGGATTCCCCCCGAAATTTTTGAGGAATGACTTCCTGTAATTTTCTATAACTGTGGGCCTGGAGCAGCCTCTAAAAGCTCCCGTGGAAAGCCATGATGCCGGTGACATTGCCTGCCTCGCTGCGGCTGTGCCTCGTGTCACAGGGGAGCTCTTCCACAAAAGCGCTGCTTCTGAGGAACAGCATGTCACCGACATGCAGAGGGTTACGTTTCGAAGAGGCAGCAAGGGAAGTGAGCACAAGGAGCTATTCTTCCCCTCTGCTTTTCTTCCCTCTCCATTGAGCAAACTCTTTCAAGACCAGCTCCCTCTGCAGAATTCTCTGAACTTCCAGCAAGTGGCACGCATGGAGGCATTCACAGCCATGATACCTGTGTCTGGTTATTTCCAGTCAAAATAATCTCCTACTCAATTACGGAGAAGAATAGCGAAACGCAGCCTGACTCACAATCACATGGGGGAGAACTGAGAGGAGTTGTTGGAGTTCAAAACGTTCAGCTCGCTGTGGAGGAGGATTAGTGCCGGTGTGGAAGTAGGCTGGCTCTCCCTGCAGCAGCACAGCGCTGAGGGATGGAAAAGACCCGAGTCCACTTCCCCGCTGTGCCAAATATACTCCTCCACTCCTCTCTCCTCCCTCCCCAAGAAAGCGTATGAAGTATTAGCCAGCCGGGAAGGAGCCCCTGCACGGTGTGATAGCTGGCTGTCAGGTAGTGCTCTTCCAGCCACACGCAGCTCGGGGACTGCTCGCCCGCAGAGTCGGCGCTGCCATGCAGCAAACCTGGATTCCGCGGGGATGTTAATACCCCCGCCCGCCTTGGTGTCATCTGTGCGCTTCGCACAAACACTTCTGTGAACGAAACGGCATCCCAAGCCCTTTGTGGTTGCTCTGCTGACCACCAACCCGCACTCCCTCAGCCCGATGGCAGTCCCCAGGGCCCCATCCCCGACCTGACATCCGGAGCCTCTGCAAGCAAGGAGTAGGACCAGAGGTTTTCACTCTTGTTTCAAAGCTGCCCTCACTCTTTGGTGGTGTGTAACGTGGCTGTGCCCTGCTTTTACAGAGGGTAAGCATGACTCCTGTGCAAAGCAGTTATTTTAGGTAGTAGTGCAAATTTTGCAGGCTTAAAACTTCTCACACTATTTTCACATTAGCCAGTGCCCAAACATTACCTTAATGTGTCATTTCTCTGCTCTGCCGCTGTCACCAAGCATTATCATGATCCTTGTAAACACCCACAAAACTGCCTCATTATCTTCTCGCGCTCCCTCCTCCCTCGGCAGCGATGAGCGATGGCCGTGGCGATGCCGATGCCGTTCCCAGGGCTGCAGCCTCGCTGCGCGCTCCCGCTCCCCCTTCTCTCTCCAGGGCTCTGCTCTCTCTCATCGTGCAGTCAGATTTTAAGTTCCCCTGGAAAAGGGAGAGTTTTTTGTTTTGCTTCTGTAGCATCCTGCCCCTGACTCACATAACACAAATAATGAATGTCACAAAGAGTTGTCTGGGACTCGCAGCGAGTTGGTAAGGAGGGTCCAGAGCTCTCCTGTGCACTCTCAGACTCAGGTCCCTGTTCTCCTTCGCTGCTACAGACAGACCTTTGCATCTCCTTGGTTGCTCTGCCTGGAAACTTCTCCTTGCCCAAACTGTACATGATGGCGAAATTGCCTGGGCTGCCTGCTCGCAGCTGCCCCACTTCCCAGCAGCGTCTCTGCCACGGCAGGGGCTCGGTTCCAACCTTCGGGCATATCCCAACATTTCCTGCCTCTTCTCTTAGATCACTCAGGAGGTAACATTTTGATTTTTGCCACAGTGGTACCCAGGGACACAGGGTATTGCTCTTTCCAGAAGCATTATGCAGAGCTCCCAGGTGCAAGAACACAAGTAACACCAACAATAATAAATAGCAAAGAGCTCAGTAAGAAGACCAGGGACTGGTGGAAAAAGGCAACACGCCGCAGTATTTTCTTTAAGGTTCTGCGTTTCAGCTGCCTTTCTCATTTGCGGCAGGGAGCACAGAACGTGAAGAGGCAGCCAATTCAAGCAAAGCACATTGAAAGGTCAGAGGAACCCATCTAGCTCGTGCAGCACCATTTTGTGGGCAGAGAATAGCTCTTCATTAAACTCGTTCTGTGGAAGTGATTGGAGTGAGAAAGGGAAATAGCTTAACACGCTCATTACAATCTCTGGAAATTAACTGTTCCCCACGACTGCTGCGACGGATTTGGCTCGTGTCTGGCTGTGCCCAAATCAATGTACACCTTGTATTGTCCATCCCTGCCTGGGCACAGGGAAGTGAGAGCCGGGGTTTCGGTGCCGTGCTGTGTCCAGGCCATGCCAACTCCTCACGCCTCCCCAGGCATCCCGGTGCCTGCTGGAAGAGCTCCACAAGCAGCTTTGCGAGGAGGGCACTAAATATCCCAGCTCTCATTTTTGGGCCACGGAGCCAGTTCCAACCTGCAGGTACTGTAAACGTGACACTGCCCAAACGTCTGAACGGAGACGGAGCCTGGGCGAGGCACTTGCTGGAGCCCGGAGGGTCTGACACAGAGGACGTGAGGCACCCCAAGGCGTGGGCATGTCCTGTCCGCATCAGCACCGAGCACCTGGCTGGGCTCTGGGGTGTAACGGGTGGTTACTGTGGCCGCTCTGCCCGACCTCAGCCCCTCGGGGACGTGAGGAGCCTACTCCTACGAGGACTGTTATCCCCCCAACTGCCCCTTATTTTCCCATTCCTTTTAGCTGTTCCTATAGCACTGCACCTCTCCGCAAGCTGCACGAGGAAACCCCACGTCCCTGGCTCGCACCCTACAGCGCCGTACAGCAGCACCATCACAGGAGCAGCCGGGGGAGATGGATGAACCACGGAGCCCCACCAGCCCTCCCCTTGCTACAGGTGGGAGAAAGATGAGCTAGCAATTTGCTGCCGACCTGGCAGGATAGCAGTGAATTACGGCAGCTCCCGAGCCAGCTCAGCTGCACTGGCGGGCGTTCAGCGAGAGGAGAAGCCCTCCCGCGGGCACGGAGGAGGGAAGCAGGTGTGCTGCTCCCTTTCGCTCGCTTGATCTCAGAGATGGCAGAGCTCACGGAGGCCATAAGGTCTCCTCTGCTCCTCCGAAGAGCCACGCACCCCAAAGACAACCGGTCCTGGAGCTTGGGCTTGGCCAAGCGCTCGGGCTGCTGGCACCCCGATGTGGGAGCGTCCTGTAACCCGGCCCTGCCTCGCGCTGGGCACAGCCCAGGCTCGAGGTTCCCCGTGTCCTCCAGAAAGGCTGCTCCCGGTGCCAGCTGCCGAGGGGACACCACGCACCCGATGCTCGTCACTGCCTGCCGCAGCGATGTGAGAAACGCCTGGGAAATCGCACAGAGCGCTGAACAACCCGTGGGCAATTCCCTGTCACAGTACAACCTCGGTGCAAATGAGAAACCTAACAACTGAGAACAGCTCAGATGTGCTGGTAGGACGCAAAAAGCAGCCTCAATTATCTGCCTTTTTTATCTTTTTTTCCCCTTTCAGGATTTCTTTGCTCTCTGAATGCTAGCAATAAATAGCAGATTAAAAACCTGACCCATGGGCGAGCGAAGTCCTGCATGTGATGGAGATCTCAACCAAACTTTGGGCCAAAGTCTGCTGTTGGTCCCACCAGCGTCTGGACACCGAGCTGAGCTCTGGGCAGCCGGTGGCACGCCTGAGGCCAGCGCCTGGCCCCTGGCAGGCCCAATGGAGACTTTCTGCAACCAGCCAGCAAGCTCTGGGGCTGATGCAGCTTTTGGGGCTGATGCAGACGATTTAATTGCTATCGTTTCTGGAATAATGCTGAATTTACTGATGGCTTTTAATAGAACGCTTGAAAGCGTTTCAGACTTGCCCTTCACAGGAGGCCATGAAGGAAATTCAGTAGCAGTGCAATAATTGCATTAGCATCTCCAGCGCCCAGGGCCGCGGGGCGGTGTGTGCCTTGCAGGGCGCACGGAGAGGCCTTGCCCTAAATACACAAGGATGGCAAAGTGGGAGAGAGAGGACAAGCGCCTGCATCTCACCGGCCTGTGCTAATTAAACTGCTCATTGTGAACCCGCACCAAGAGTGCAGGGGCAGCAGCGCTGTGCAAGTCAGGCCAAAGGCATCTACCCGGTGCGTAGAACCCACCCCCAGCTCTCCCCGTGCCCCATACAGAATTGTGCAATCATAAAACTCAGCCCAGGAGCTGGGCGAGCCCCTGCACAGCGCAGAAACACAGAAAGCATCGATGTGGCTTAGTGACATTTTGCTGTCTCCCCTCCCTTTCTTTTTAGGAACCCATGTCAGACCCCAAATGTCAGCGTTCTGACTTGCAGAGGCACCTTTTTCTTGGCGCGCACGCTGAGATGTCCGTATGGGAGCTCGCTGCAGAGCTCCGTCCCCTTCAGCCCCCCAGCACAGCGTGCCTGGGCGCTCAGCCGCAACAGGCACCGACTCCTGGGCTCGCTTCCCCTGCGCACCACCCTTGGGGCTACCCAAATCCGGCCAAACCACACTCGCGGCTGCGGCACGGGCAAGATGTGCATCCCCCTGCCCCACGGACACGCTGCAGCAGTCTGCCTATACGGCAGGTCCCAGCGGGCACGTCCGCGGGTGCGCGCCCACCTGGGCCACGTGCCGACCTACACCCGTCACTTCACCCCCGGGTGCACCCCCAGGCGGCTCCTGGGGACCACCTGGAGGGCGGTGACCCCACATCCCCATCCCACAGATCCCGTGCCACCCCATCCCATCCCACCCCGTCCCATACATCCCATCCGATCCCATCCCACACCATACATCCCATCCCATCCCATCCCGTCCCAACCCACCCCGTCCCTCCCCTCCCTCCCTCCCCAGCCCCGCCGCAGCAGCGGGACCTCCGCACCGCTCCGCGCCGCTGCGCGCCCGCCGGAGCCCCGCGCTGCGCAGGGGGCGGGGGGAAGGCGGAGGGAGGGAGGGAGGGAGGGGAGGGGAGGGGAGGGGAGGAGAGGGGAGGGGAGGAGGGAGGGCCGGGCGGACGGACGGACGGACGGGCGGACGGAGGGAGGGGGCTTTACCCCATTGTCCTCGCCGGGAGCCGGGCACCGCCGCCGCCGCGGGCAGGCTCGGCCGCCCCCCGGCCCCGCAGCAGCTGGCTGGGCGGCGGTAAAGGCGCGGGGGGGGCTCCGCACCGCTCCCGGCCCCCAGCGCCCCCCTGCATGGGGCGGCGGCGGCGGCGCGGGGCGCGGCCCTGAGGGGGCGGCGGAGCCGCATGGCCCGGGGGGAGCCCGGCGGCAGCGCCGCTCCTCGCCCGGGGGGCGGCGGCGGCGGAGGAGGAGGAGGAGGAGGAGGAGGGAGGCCGGGGAGGAGGCCGGCGGCGGCGGGCATGGGGGCGCCGGGCGGCGGGGGGGGTCTCGGTGCGCTGCCGCGGCGCTGAGCCCCCGGCCCTGCTGCGAGGAGGAGGAGGAGGAGGAGGAAGGACCCGATGGCGAACAGCAGCGAGCTGGGGAGCAGCAGCAGCCCGCACCTGCCCAGCGCCGGCGGCCTGCTGAGCGCCTCCGGGCTGAAGCTGGCCACGCTGGGCTTGATCCTGTGCGTGAGCCTGGCGGGCAACGTGCTCTTCGCCTGGCTCATCCTCAAGGACCGGCACCTGCACCGCGCCCCGTACTACCTGCTGCTGGACCTCTGCCTGGCCGACGGGCTCCGCTCGCTGGCCTGCTTCCCCTTCGTCATGCTGTCGGTGCGCAGCGGGGCCGCCTGGCCCCACGGGCCCCTCAGCTGCAAGGTGCTGGCCTTCCTGGCCGTGCTCTTCTGCTTCCACGCCGCCTTCCTGCTCTTCTGCGTGGGGGTCACGCGCTACATGGCCATCGCCCACCACCGCTTCTACGCCAAGCGCATGACGGGCTGGACCTGCCTGGCCGTGGTGTGCATGGTGTGGACTCTCTCCATGGCCATGGCCTTCCCGCCCGTCTTCGACGTGGGCACCTACAAGTTCATCCGGGAGGAGGAGCAGTGCATCTTCGAGCACCGCTACGTCAAGGCCAACGACACGCTGGGCTTCATGCTCATGCTGGCGGCCGTCATCGCCGCCACCCACCTGGTCTACATCAAGCTGCTCTTCTTCATCCACGGCCACCGCAAGATGAAGCCGGCCCAGCTGGTACCGGCCATCAGCCAGAACTGGACCTTCCACGGGCCGGGGGCCACGGGCCAAGCGGCTGCGAACTGGACGGCTGGCTTTGGCAGGGGGCCCACGCCGCCCACCCTCGTGGGCATAAGGCAGGCCACCCACAGCCAGATCAAGAGGCTGCTGGTGCTGGAGGAGTTCAAGATGGAGAAAAGGCTCTGCAAGATGTTCTACATGATCACCTTGCTCTTCCTGCTCCTCTGGTCCCCCTACATCGTGGCCTGCTACCTGCGGGTCTTCATTAAGGCCAGCTCCATCCCCCAGGTCTACCTGACCACCTCCGTCTGGATGACGTTTGCCCAGGCTGGGGTCAACCCCATCCTTTGCTTCATCTTCAACAAGGAGCTCAGGGTCTGTCTCCGAGCCCACTTCCCGTGCTGCCAAAGCATCCAGAGCACCCAGGGCACCATCCTTTGCGATCTCAAGAGCTTTGGGATGTAGGGGGGCTTTTCTCAGTCTAAAAAAGAAAGGTGGACATCATTTTCCATGTTTTTGCATATGGTCTCGAGAGAGTGTTACCTGTGGGGGATGTACTAAACCACCACCCAGTACCCAAACCTTAGGCTGTAAGAAGCTATTTTATTTATTTTTCTATATTTTGCGTATGCTCTCTTCAGAACATAAAGATTGCTGTCTATGGGAACAGGTACTCGAGCAGAACACCCCCAAACCTTAGGCTGTAAGAAGCTGTTTTTCTTTGTGATTGTGTGGTTTTTAAAAACAAAACAGGGCTCCAAGTTTCTGGTCTTGCTTCTAATGTTTCTAGACATGATTCCAACAGATACGGATTAAGGCCATGACATTTTTTTTTCCTATTCCTGTCTGTTTTGATAAAGGCTTAACAATTTTACTCATGTAATATTTGATAAAGGCCAAGACAATTTTATACTAAAGTTATTTTTGATGACCTCAAGAGGTGTTGTTTTATTATTATTTGACTTCCAGTGAAGAACAAGAAGAGGACATTCCTAATGTGGTCAGAAGTCAGTTTTTGGTGGGAGCTTTGGGTTCATTCATTCTCAAATGGTTTGAGTATTTGAAGCAGTTATAACTTTTGCTTGACATGCAAACAGTGTAGAACTAATTTAAATTTTCTTGTTGCACTATTCATTTGGTAATATTTCAGAACTATTTGTGAAATGTGATTTTAAAATACCAACTTTAAAAATAATCAACTATAGCAGTTTTTAAAACCTAGATTGAAATTCATATTTTACTGCCTTTATAGGAAGTTATCTACAAACCTGGGTAATACTTGTACATTTTGACTGTTTTCTTTAATAAAATATTGAAAACTTTTACTGTATGTAATTGTTTCAGAATGGCAGCATTCTGCTTTTGCTGACAAATAACTTATGTATATGGAAGGTTGTATGTCTTGTGTCTGAGTAGATTTCACAGCCGAAGTTATTATGGACAAGCACAATCCTTATTTGCTGTTAGATCTCAATTTAGGTGTTTATACCAATAAAAGTGACTGATGCTATTTTTAAGAAGACTTAAGTTCATGATGGGCAACAGGTTTAAATAGTGCAATTCTCTCTGTCTACTGAAAGCAAACTTCTGTTTTAGCTAATTGCTCCTCTGTTAATGATAGACAAGAGCAGATAATTGTGGATCAGTAATTTTAGTTGGCAAAGCAGTTCTGTAACATGGTGGCTTGGTTGATGCTGTATTCATTTGTCAACTCTTAACGGGTAATTTAAGTTTAATAAGTGTGGCATTTTGACTTGCTTCATCGTTCTAGAAAAACTTCTTTGAAAGCACTTTAGCTGGCAGCCTGATGGCAGGATCCTGACACAACTTTTTTAGCCGTCTCAGGAAGCCGTGCCTGACGTGCTTGCTTTCAGATGTATCATGTAACATTTAACAAACATCGATCATCGCAGTTCTGTAGCCAGTCGCACACAAAATGACAGAGATGAGCTCAATTTCCATGAAGAAATTGCGTCTGTGCTGAGAGCATTTCTGCAGAGAGTAGTCCAAAGTCGTTAGACGTCAGCGGAGACATAGCTGTAGTGACTGCGGCGCGAGCACAGCAGAGATGTGCGTGACAGCTGGAGCAAGAGGGGGCAAGGTGGCAGCTGCAGGGAATAAAACCAGGCACGGCCTGTGGTTTGCTGTCCTGCCTTTTCTCCTTACCTCCTGTAACTCAGATTTGAACACCACAGAGGCAACCTTTCTTGAAGGAGAAGTTTGCAGTTCGAGCTTTCAGTGTAACCGCAGAGAAGGTGGGCATGGGCCAGGAGCAGCAGTCTTAATGATAATTTCCAAAGCTGTTAGTGAAAATGCATCTGGGTATCGAAGGAAAGCTGTCAATACCTTCAGATCACAACAGAAGTTGGCTCTCAGTGCTAATTAAATTTTCATCCTCAGAAGCTGGATCACAGCTTAGTAAATCTTGATGAGTAATCAGGTAGAGTTGCATTATGGAGATGTACATGCAAGGCATCAGTGCTGTTACTGGGAATTGTATTCCAAGTATCCCTTTCATGCCTGTTTTAGGTCTTTTCAGTGGAATTCCAACTTTTGCAGAGTCGTATTTTCTTAAAATTTAAGAAACTTCTTATGCAGATAAAAGTATCTATCAGGGGGCTAGAACTGTGATCTCCAAGTCAAGTCTTGCCTTCTGGTACCAGCAGGATTAGGAAACAGTCCACGTTTTTCGTTTTTTTTTTCCTCTTAGTCTATTAAAAGTGTCAGATGTTTTGGCATTCGAGCTATAAGTAGTATGGTTATGATTCTATTTAAACCACAGAGATGGGAGAATAGTTATTTTAAAACATCCTTAAAAGCTGCATGATTTTCACTTCTAGAAAGATTAGGCACAAGTTGTACAGTCAATCCTAGATGCGGGATGACAAGTCGCCTTTGGGTGACCTGCTGGGTGTATTTAGACTCGGGGAACTGAAGCCACGCTGCTGAATTGAGTGCCTGCCTCTGCTTTTAGACACCCCCACCTCAGCAGTGCCCTCGCAGGGGCGTGAGGCTGGTTCTTACCTGCCGAAAAGAAGAGATGCTTTGCTGTCACCATCGGGGGCAACCGGACCTGGCCTTGCTGCAGTGACAGGATGCCAAGAAGTTTAGGATGGGTATCTCTACCGTACCTTTTTCTTGCATGTAGCATTCTGGGCTGTCCCAGGCATTCTGATGTACTCTGAGGGCAGAACTGGTGCTGTTTGAGGTTAATTTGATGTTTTCGGTACTTTTAATAAAAGGCAGGTTGTGATCCTGGCTACAGTAGTACAAACGAGAAGGAACTCCAGTAGCTTTAATTCAAGGCTCGGGTGGGTGTTGTACAATAGAGCTGCACTCCAGAAAACGTGAAATTAAATATCAAGGACAGATAGATCGTGGAAAATGAAACAGTGCTCGGCACAGACACGCCAACAATCACCACTGCTAGTCTAGCCTGCTGGCTGGGCGTGCACCAAGAGAGCATGCCAAGCCAGGGAGGGCTGGAGGGACACCAGAGGCTAAGTATTCCTTCTGGAATCTGAGAAGAGATAAGGAACTTGTGGAAAAAGCCGGCACTTCCAAAGCACAGCACCGACACGTTCTCGCAGCATCTGCATGTGGGGAAAGTGGGTCAGAGATTAACTGCTTTGGCCAAGACCGGAGAAGGGGTGTCAGAGGGACTGCAAACCTGCTCTGAATAACAGCAGTAGAGAAATAAAGTGAACGAGAACGGGCTGAGCACAGGGAGCCCTCCCTGATGCTGCTGGGACCTCTGAGGAGCAGCTGCGAGCCTCCGTGTCCTCAGCTGCCCACCAAAACACGAGTGCTGCTGGTCTGGCTCAAAGTGCTAATGGATGAGACTCAGCAGGAGCTGGGTGTTAACAATTACTTCCCACATCCACATGGGAAGCTATTGCAGCCTGTTGTGCAAGTGCTGAGCTCATCTGCAAAAACTCAGATGCTCTGAACCCAGCCCCAGCCCCTCTGACCGAAACGCAAAGTCCTTGGGGGCTTGGTGAGCTGCAGGGCTCTCACCTCCTCCACCTGCCTGTGGTAGATGTAGATCGAGTCCTCTCTGTACCCCTCCTGTACAGGACATATACATGATAGTTTTCTCTCTTCTGGGCAATAGGAGTACTCAGTATCACGGGAAATACCATCATCGTCTCCCCTGGAGACTTTCCACTGTCTGGCTCAGAGGTCACAGCACGCTTGCTTTTGCATATCTGTGGTGAAGAATTGCAGTTGCTCCGTGAGCTGTGCCGCACTGGAAAAATCTTGATCGCTGCTGGCATCTTCACTCACTCACCAGGTATTTAACACATTCCTTGCAAACATTCCCAGTAGAAATCTTGCTGTGCTGAAGTCAGTGGAGGTTTTAGCATAAACTTACATGTCAGACCAGCGTGAAAAATGACACTGATCTGAAATCTCAACAAGTACTGGCTATGGGGATCTCTGCTTTGCAACACTTGAAGCTTGAAGTACTGCAGGGTGCCTCTGTCTCTGCTGTTCAGATTTGGAAAGTTTTCTGGGAAAGGCGCTGAAATATTTGACCTCAGCCAAATTATGATGTTGGGTAAATGTCACATATTCAGCGTTGGAGGATGAGCAGGGGATGCGTAGCCCATGAGCTCTCTGTTTGCTTTGCCAGTGCCAGGTCTGCACCAGGGGAGACAGAGCTGCTTCCCAGAATGGTATGAAATCAGTAGCCTTAAGGAAAAGGGCAGGATTTTGGCTTATTCTGGTAGCAACAATTCCTTCCTAGGGCTTTACCTGGATGTGATACAGCTACACCTCCAGAAGGCTGCTCTGCCATATGCTGCGGGACTGCCCTAGGACACGTTGTGCTGAGCTCAGAGGAGAGCAGAGCTGGCACCGTCCCTCCCTTCCCAGCAAAGGATGCGCGGGGCTTGGCTGGATCTCTGCCACTTGCCCACGCGGTTGCACACAGTTACCTTTCCCAATGCAGCACCTGCACTTGCTCAGAGTTGTCAGCAAACCACCCCAGAAGAGCAGTGGCTCGGACAGTGACACACACGTACTGGCAGAAGGGAATGTCATCTCAAGGCTCTGCACCAATTTAGGCTGCAGATTAGGTGATTCTGTGATAGCAGAATACCCCAGAAACCTTATTAGTTAGCCATGCCTCAAATCAAAGTATTACCAGAAACACAGCAGGAGACTATTTTCTGACAGGGGTCTGCTAAAATCTGCAGCTTTAGCACAGCTTCTTTTATAGTTGCTCAAAACACTACACATGCTACAATTAACTCTGCTGTGACATGAACCAGGAAGCATCTCCCATGCGGTGGGGTTGGTAGGCTTCAGAGTATCATAACACGTACAGCAACCCAAGGAATGGAGCCAAAGACCAGCAGTGCAGATGGGCTCTAAAAAGCTGGCATAGAGTCACGTTGGGCTGAGGCCGTGCTGATGGAAGCCTTACCCCAAGTCCCTTTCCATGCCGGTGACCTCCAGCACTATGTCATTCAAAGCACCTTGTGTGGATTAAATCCTTACTCACCTGTCAGTTGTAGAGCTGGCAACCTCAGGCTGAATTTCAGACGGGCCTGATGTCTGCACCACTCCGACTTTCCCCTAGGGCTGATGATGCTGAGCAGCCCTGAGCCTGTTTTCACTTGGTACGAATCACTGATTGCCCCATGCCTCGGTGCTTTATCCAACAAATGATTAATTATTCCTACTCACCTTTGTAAAGCCCAGAACTACTGGTGGCAAAAGCAGAGCATTATCAGGGGTGAACAATCACTGACTACATAAGCTTTCATCACTTCACTTTAAAGTCAAGCTAAACCTTTAATGCAAGCTGTTGCATTTCTGTATTTCTATTCATGTTTAATGACCTTGGTACTTGCACTGCGTCTTTGATCTTGTGAGTCATGCATGGTTTTACTGGGGATGTATTTATCGGAAAGCCACTTTCTTCAGTGCCACATTTTTCACCTCTGCTGTGACCAGGTTGATACCAGAGAGCACTTCGTGTAGGAGGCTTTCAAGTTCAAAGCTAGTCTTGCAAGGGCAAGGGGAAGCTGTGAAGTCCCAGCTAATTTTAGGCAATCATCACAGCGATAATGGAGTAGGAAGAGAAAAAAAAGGAGATCACCCGGTGAAGAGAAACCCCTTCCTAAAGCTTCTCAATGTTATTGACTAATGTGTCATTAAAAAATAAAACCCTGTGTTTGTGTGAGAATGATTAGCCGTTGGAACAAGTCATCCAGGGAAGAAATGGATGCTCCATCTGTGAGCTGCGCAGCGGGAGCCTGCACGCCAGCCCACGACCAGCCTGCCCGGGAGCCGGGGCTGTGCCCGGGGCTCAGCCTGGGCACACGGGGTGGCAAAATTCAGGAACGCCAGCAAACAGCATCAGCATCCTTCCTTTCGCTGTGTTACAACACCCGTTTTATCTTATAAATACCAGCACTGGCTTCTCTTGGAAATTTTAGCAGAGGTAGAGCTCAAACAGCTTTGTCATGAAAAAAATCCGGAGGGGGGAAAACACACCAGGCTCAGAAGCCAGGGCCGAGGTCTGGGTGCTTTCAGACAGTGAGAGAGAGAGGAATGATTTAGTGGAATATTACCTCCCTCTGTCGAACCGCTCAATCTGTTCCCATCTGTCACCCGAGCGCTTGAAGGAGGGTGATGGAAAGGAAGCAGTTGACGAGCTCGATAGCCGAGTAAATCAGCCGGGCTCTTTCTGCTCCTTCCCCCCCTCCACAGGCCTCGCACACCAGCACCAGAACCAAGGGAGGGTGCAGAGGGGACATCCCCATGGGGCGAGCCGCCCCGGCAGCGGGCCCCGCAGGAGACATCTGGGTGTGGAGGAAGGCGGATGGCCACGCAATCTGTTCAGCCACGCTGCACGGTGACTCAAGGGGGAGAAGGCGGACACCTGAGCCAAGGAGCCGGCAGCACCGCCCGCGGGGGCACGGCTTGGAGCCGCGGCGTGGCGGGGAGGAGGGCACGACCAGGCTGACACCACCGCTGCCTCCCGGCGCCAAGATGGTGGAGGCTGCAGAAACCAGGCCCTGCAGGACCTGCCCATAGCCAGGCATGGAGGTCCTTGCGATTCTTCCAAGTAGATCTCAAACACTCAGCCAGGAGGACTTTTCCTTGCTCCGTTTATGCAGTATCTGAGCGTAAGTGCTGCTGGAAACCAAACCCAGGTAATGGAGGGCTCTGTGGCAATACGTGAAAGGTTTGTCAGCAACATCAGGGAGTTCAATGAAACCGGGGTGGAGGTGAAATTATGCCAACGCAGCACCAAGGAAGCTTTGCCATGGAATTGAAAGGAGCAGGGGTACGCGCCTTCCTATCAAGGTTTCAGCCACGTGAGAGAAGAAATTTGGGGGGAAAAAGCTGCTGACTTGACAGGATGCAGAGAAATTTTTGGAAAGGCCGAGCACGCTTGCAGCTGCCTCACCAGGGCCTCCCCTTGGGCTGGCTGTTCCAGAGATGGGCTCTGCCGTAGCCTAACGGAGGAGTAAATGGAGAGCGGCCCCAGTAGGCACCCCCTGAAGCAACCACCAGCTCTGCTCATCCGTGAGCTCCTCACAGCAAGACCGTGTCCACCCGCACGAAGCGGCACACAGCACGCTCACGTGTGCGAGGGCAAGAGTAAATAAGGAGGGCTGGGTCCTGCTCGCATCGCTGGAACCCAGCCACATTTCCAGTCTGCCGCTGAGCAGCCTTACAGCCGTGGGGTTTACAAAGCTGCCTTACATTTAAAGCCACATCTAATCCCTTCCACGTGTTGTGAGCTGGTGGCGGAGGCTCAGCGGCGGGGAGGCCCCGGAGGCCTGCACCACGAAGCAAGGCATGCCGCCCTCCTGCCTGCACACTGGGCTCGCTCGGCTCCAGCCTCCTGCACCTGGAGGCTCCCCCACAGCCCCTGGGGGCCCAAAGGCTGCCATCCTCCCAGGCAGCTGGATCACGAGGAATTCTTCCCCATCAAACCAGCAAAAAGCAGCCTCCTGCCCTGGGCTGGCTCCACACGCAGTCACGGCTCTCCCTGACAAGCGGCAGATGATCTGCTGTAAGTTTGATGTGCATTAAACTCATCTCCCTTCCCATGCTCAGAGCATTGATCAGTGTAACAGCTGCACCCCTGCTGCTTTGGCATTTCATTTCTATCTAATAGAGAGAGGCACATTGATTTTGCTATTATCAAAATCCTCCTGTATTTGCACAGTCTTTTCTCTTCCTGCAATTTTCTAATTCCTTCTGGAAAACATGTTACACATTGTCAAGATCAAATTCCTGAGACATCTTGTTTAAATCAAGGGACTCTTAGCACCTTCTGTTTCTTTTGAATTTCCATCTGTGCAGTAATAACAAATCAGAGAGCTACTGGGGTGGGAGGGCACCCGCGAGGACCTCAGGCTGCAGTCCCACTCGCTGGTGCTGTATATCATTACGGCTCGTTATGCTGACAAGGCAGGCCAGCAAAGGGCCTTTTTATGAGGTATGTTATGAGATCACCTTACGTGCTAGAGTTACAAGATAATGGGAAATGCAGGATTTTCAGGTTATCTGCACAGGCACATGAATAAAACCACAAGCATCCATTCCACTTACCTTAGAGGTGCCCCACACAGCTACGTGCTCTTCTTTAGAGCTTTCCAAACCTACCGGATGACCTCTACCTCTATATTAGCTGCTCTCCCTTCAGTTACCCCTCCTGCACAGCCTGTGCAGTTAGGGTGACCTGTCTCCATGCCAAGGACCTGCTCAGAGCTAAGTCCCACTTGCCAAACAACCAGGAGGATTTATTTTGTGCCACCCCTGCACTCAAAGACTTTGCAACCTTTCTTAAGCAGTGACAACATTTCCCAGGGGGGGATTGTGGGCAGGAGGATGCAGATAAGGCTGAGCTTCAGCTGGGTTTTCTCCTGCTCTCCTGCCCCCAGGCTTACAGGTGCACACCTGCCCTCCCACCTGTGCACCCGCACACCAAAGCACCTCCCTTCACCCTTCCTAATAAGCATGTAATCAAATGAAGGCGGCAGCTTATTGTGTATGGTGGTGTCCTCTCCTGCAATGGCTTTCTGCTGAGCCAAAATCTAGTGAAAAACATGGAAATTCCTCCAGTTTGGTGTGATATCACTATTCTGTAACGTATCTGTAATATCAATATTAATATAGCATTAAAAATTAATACACATTTGTGTTAATAATTAATAATATTGCTCCAGTATTAATCAAATTAAGCTGAACATTAGCACAGATCTCCTAAGTGGAGTGAATAAAGCCAGGCATTAACACCAGGCTCTCTACCACCTGACAAGCTGTGTGTGCTGCAGAATGAGACTTCTCCTTTCCTCAAAGGTGTTTCTGGGGCTGTGGGAGTTTTGCACTCTTTTCTTGTCTGATTTCTGCTGCAAGGGCCTTCCCCCTTCCCTTCCTTGCAGGCATGTGAAGAGGCTGCTCCTGGCCTGGGGGTAGCGCTGGGGTGATGTAGAGGCAAACTGAGTAGCACAACTCTCTGAAAAAAACCTCTAATGGCAGGGCTGGCTTGGGGCTGGCCACCTTTTCCATCCATCACCATGGGCAAAGTGCCCCTCGAAGCAAAAGCTTGCTCAAAGGAAAAGCAGAGGGACACACACGGCCATTTATGTTCTGAAATAACTCTGGTAGTCACTGGTTTATCACTGTAAAGCAAAGTTAATTTTTTTTTTTTTTTTGCTCACTCCACTGCAGAAAAAAATATAAAGGACAGGCAGGTTTTGCCTTTAGCTCTTCTGCTCAGCAGCTGAAGGCAGGGCAGCTGAGGCAGGGAGGGTGGGAGAAGCCCCTCGAGGACAGCAAGGGGGTGGCATCTCTCAAAAAAAAAAAAACTTCCTAATGCCCTCACCGGGACGGTCTGCAGGGCACGAGCACTCCAACCTCCTGACCATGGAGTGAATTTTTCTCTAGCGTAATGGGGGCTCTTCTCATTACCCAGATAAATGCCTGATCCCACAAGTTAATTGGCATGAATTACAACTACAAAGTTGCTCTGCTCTTGTGTGATAAACTCTCCTAGCAGCTCTGCTTGGCAGGTCTAAGGCAGTCATCAGATGTAATTGCCTGCTCGCTTGCGCTGATATAAACCAGGATGATTACCTTCACTGGGGTCACTGGTGATTTACGCCCGTGGAAGACGAGGAGCAGGGCTGGTGGTTCCTGCTGTGTCTCATCGTTTCAAACACCAGGACAGTGTGCTTTGGTGGAGATGAATGGAATAAGAGACGGGACACACACATTTGGGCTGCTTCTGTTTTCATTCCTGATTTTCCCTTGGGTGTGAACTGAAGCCCGTGATGATACTAAGCAAGCTTTGTGCTGGTAGAAGAGGACAGAAAAGCAACACCAGGCTCCTGCTGGGTTCCTCCTCTTCAGACTCACTCTCTGGGGAGCCCACTGAGTGACAGCAGTAGGATCAGGTTTTAGTTTTGATTTTAAATCCAGGTCAAGGCTCTCTGCAGTGCTCCCAGGTTTCTGCATTAGGATTGGAACAAGCTGTTTTTCCATCGACAAAGCCAGCCCTTTGGGTTAAGAGCAACCCGCCCCCCTCCTAATCATCTCCTCACAGCAATGTCTGTGATCTCCAGGTCAGGGCAGGGCAGCTTTCCAGAGTTTCCATTCGTGACCACACGAATGCAAACATTTTTTTTTTTCTTTAATCTGCAGGACTGGAGCCTGCTGCCCCCTGCACAGCTGCTCTATCACCAGTGCAAAGGGTAAAGCAAAATGTGTATGCTTCAGAACAGGAGCCCTGGGCTTGGGCCACTTTGAGGCAGGAAGATGCAATCCTAGCTCTCTAGACACCTACTTTTCTAATGCGTGCAAGATGAACAAGGATCTGGCGGAACAGCTGCTCCAGTGGTTCCTTTCTGTCTCTGGAGCCCCGTGTCAGGTGCCTGGTAAACTTGCTGGGACGTTTCTCATCTTCTCTAAGTAGCGCAGGTGTTTGCTTTCATACAGGCGTGCTAACTTCCCAATCCCCCACCGCCACCAGCAGCAAAAGCACTGATTGTTGGAGGATGAATGACTTCACTTTTCCAGTTTCAGCGTATGTTTGCATGTCTGAGAGCAAAAAATGTGCAAAGCTCACACAAACTATTAGGATTCCAGCTACAGGGACTGGCGAGTAAACATGAAGTCGCACGGTATTTCATAGAAAACCCACAAATTACATGTTCAACAGGCTAAAGTTGATCCTTTGAGGCATGTGCCAAGAAAAACCTCTTGTGTGAGCTCCACCAATATTCCCCCTCATCTCCATCCAAGAGTGCAGCTCGGCTGAGGCGTTCGTGCCTTGTAAACTGCTGAGCTTCCCTAACAGCAGGCAGAGGCACACCATCTTCTCCTAAGCTACCTTTAAGGAGCTCTGCTAGCTTGGGTGAATCGAGTATGTGATAACAGAATACACTGAATAAAAATTGAAAACCATAGTGACAAAATAATGTTATAATATTAAAATAAATCAAATAACATACTGCCATTATTCTGATACAGAATTTTTACACAGCAAATCCATACATATACAAGAAGTCAGGCAGCCCATTACAAGAAACTTCAGGGTTCCTTTTTTAATATAAACTACATCTTAATACATAGTTTGAGATGATCAGGTAGTTTTACACCAACTCAAGTAACAACAACTTTTCCTCATCTTAGAATACTAAAATAACAAAATATTTAATGCTTTGAATACTGAAATGCTTTGGTTCCATCTCCCACTTTTTAAAAGTGTAAAATCTACATCTATTGGTTAATCTTTTAATGTAGAGATGCGCCTAACTTACAAGTACAGTTATATTAATAAAGAAATGAAATGTAACGTAAATACAGGTTTTTGGCAATCATCGTATGCTTCACACCATAGAATTACTCAAATCTCAGTTCGATTCAGGCATCCCAAAGTGTAAAAACATGGCCAAAATTTTCCAAAGGTGACAATAATCTTGGATGTTCTCGCTCTGGGGCTGTGCTGGAACCACGGGGACAACAGGACCGTCTTGTGATTGAGCTCCTGCCCTCAGAAAGCAGCGTCACATTAGCACGTCTCGCTTCACCCACCCCATCACCTCCAGCCCCTCAGAAAACCTTGGCCACTACAGCACAGCATCGCATCCTCGGTTTGAATGGTGGCGAGGCAGGACAGTGTGTGAGAGGGGGTTCCCCGGTAAGTACCTTGTTCACCACGACAACAAGAACAGGAACACATCGAGCGGCCCTTCCTCGCGCCGAGCAGCTCCTGCTAGAAGAAGACGTCCTCTTTCCTGAAGTCCGGCAAACACCTGAACTTGCTGGGAGAAGTCCGTGCGCACGCCAGGCTGGGGAGGCAGGGGCAGGTGTGGTGCATCCTCCGCCCCGGGAACGGCACCTGGGCACAGAGAGAGCGGGCGTCAGGGTGGGGGGCACTGGGCAGCGGCCGTGCTGGGGTGGGCTTGGGGCACGCAGCATTGCAGGGAGAACACAGCGAGCGTAGCAGCGTCGGAGCACCGCACTGATGGTGTGTAATGGCTTGATCACAGGCTCTGCCTTGTGCAAGAGCTTTGCCCCCGCTAGCACGAGATGGGCTGGGATCTGCATTGCCGTGCCTGTGCTCAGCGGGATGTCGTGAGAGGTGTGAAGCCACCACCTGCCAGCTGGGCACGCGGCCCTAATTCCCTCATATCCCAATTTCTGGGCGTTTTGAGCCCACAGTTTTAACATTCTGACATTGCTTTGCAGTGCAATTTCTCTCATTAAGAAAGACAAAGGGAGGAAGGCCCGCAGGCTCCCTGTTTATCACACCAAGGTCCTCAGGCCAGCACCAGCCGGTGCCCAGCACTCCCTGGAAAGAAGCCCAGCGCGAGGGATGCCGCGGGCTTCCCCACGCCCCCCGCCCCGGTGCCTCCGCACGAGCGCAGAGGTCACCGGGCACGGAGCCGGGAGCTCCCCGCGGGAATCACACCTTGCGGGTGCCCACGCATAACGCTGCAGAAAAACCTAAAATCTCAGCTTCTCGCGCTGGCACGGCTGACTCAGAGGTGCCTCCGACAGCTGAAGGGGTTTATTCAAAGCCTTACGCTCAGCAAGGAAACAGCTCTTTCGGAGGGATGCCCACGCTGGAGCTTGGGGGGGGGGGGGGGGGACACACCTGGCTGGGGACAGCGGGTGGGTGGCAGTGCTATGGGGATGGGGAGCATTGCCCCACCATGAGCCCAGCCCCAGGTTTTGATGAGCAAGGGGGTGACAGGAGTCTGGGGGTGACAAGGGAGGGACACGGGGGCTGTGTGCGAGGTGCACAACGGCAGTGAAGCTCCCCCACGCTGCCAGCTCTGCCTGCGGCCCTGCCAACCCTCACCTGCTGCAAAGCCTGCCTCTGCGGCGCCGGGAGAGGCTGCTAACAGCATCGAGCCAACGCCATCTAGTTGCTGAGAAGGAAACCGGGAGGTGGAAAGCCATCCACCCGCCATCTCCTCCGGGCACCTCTCTGGAGGTCCCCCAGGAGGTGGTGCGGCCGTGGGGCCACCACCGGTGGGACAGCCGTGACAGGGGAGCACACAGGTGGTCTCCCAGCAGCACTAATTCCATATACACAGCCTTCAACGGGGGAGTGCAAAAACAATGGCACAGCAACATGGGCTGAGGCCGACCCGGTGCTGCTGCTCCATGCCTGGCCTGCAGGCCAAGGAAGGGCGCTGGTGGTCAGGGCAACTGGTCCCCAGCAGCCCCCTCCCAGGTATTTAGGGGAGAGAAACTGCTGAGCGAGCTCTCCACCCTTAAAAATACGTGATTTCACGTGCTACAGGAAATCGGTTTTCCTTGTGTTTGTCACGAAGAGCAGCGGGATGAGGGATCTGAATCTGAAATTAACCTCATAAAGCTCGTAACACCCATGACTGCTACCGTAAGCCCAGGGTGTCAGGCATCTTCCCTGACTGTAATTAGCCTAAAACATATCAGACAGTATAAATTATCTTGCAATAGCAATAAGCCCATTTAAAAAAAAAATAAAATAATAGAGGATAGTTTCTTTTATCCTGAGATTCCTGTTAACATAAAGAGGCCTTACAAGAAAAACCTGCTACATTTCACAGTAAAAATGAGAATTTGGTCCCCAATGCCACAGTAGAAGATTAAAAAACATTAATTGTGATAGAACAGAGTTTTGCACTTCCTAAAACTGAGAAAATTAACTAGAGAAACAGAGCTGAGAAGCCAGGCAGTGAAGGAAACTGTGAAAGAGGCAGCTGACTACCTGTACGGTTCTAAACTAAATGCATTGCCTTGGTGTCTCTCACTTGTGAGGGCTCTTGGGCCGTGCTCTTCTTCATTTGGTCTCCGCACCTTCCCTACCGCCTCGAAAGGCACCAGCGGCTGTTGGCCCCCCGGGCACAGCGTGCCATTGCTGCTCGATGGCAGGGACAGCGCTGCAGTGCCGCACCAGGTGTCCCAACACCGCCTGGTGACATGTCTGTGGCTGTGATGGGATCTCGTTTGGATCCACGGAGCCCAGCAGCTCGCGTGCGAGAGCAGGGCTGGGCTCGGGAGCTGCTCGGGATGTTTCGGGTCACGTAACAGAGCAAATCAGCAAGAACTAACTAATAAGAAAACAAACTGAAGAGCGTGTAGTATCGTCTTCAGAATAATTCTGACAGCAATACATTTCCTTAGGTATGTACCCTCAGCACTATTTCCATAAAGATGCAGATGGCTGGGCGTTGCGATGCACGTGATGCTTCCCCACGTTTCCGCCACGTATAACCTTCACGCGATGCGACTCCCAGGGCAGCATATCTGCATCTGTCCCTGCCCTGCCCGCGGCAGCCCGCAGCCCCGGGGAGGTACTCACCCGGTGACTCAAAGGATGGCACTCCTCTCCCAAATTCCCCATCGGCGTGCACATTCGCAGGCTGCGGATCCACAGGCTGACCGCACAGCACATCCCTCCTCCGCACTGCTGGTCTCTGTCGCAGGCCTGCAGTTCGACAAAGCATTATGTAGACAAAATTAATAATAAATGCCTTCTACAAATAGGACAGGTCAGGTGCCTGACAGCTATCTCGACACCCCACACGTTATCGCAGCTCCTTAAGGCAGAACAACAAGGTCTGAGGAGGACGTGTGGGCTCCTGGCACCTTGCAGGGTGGAGCACAGCTGTATTTAAAGCCAGACCCCAGAGACAGGATCGGCCCCGGGTCTGTCACTGATTTGCAGTGATCATGGCCCGTGCCACCATGCTTCCCCAGAACGGAGCAAGGACTGAGGGCACCGATTGCAAAGAAGTCCTGCAGAGAAGCTAAGAAACAAAAATATCTGCGAACTTAAGGACTTTTAGGTAACTATTCCATCTACCTTCTTATGACAATATCTTATGGCTGAGTGCCTTTCAAATGCAAGAATGCTCGATAGTTTCATCAGCAAACTCCCAGTGGAGGTAGGCAAAATAAAAGTTTAAATAAGGATTTTGTGGTTATTTGGAATTACGTGAGGGCTCAGACGTGTAGCAGAAAAAGCTTTGTGTAAGTGTCCACACCCAAGAAAAAGCTACAGTGGAGGCACTCACCCTGCAAGAGGGAAATAAAAATTTCCCTGCAAGAGGGAAATAAAAATTTCAGCCACTTATCCAATACACTTCGTGGCTTCGTTAAGCACCAACCAAAACACAAACTATTATGGATATTTCAAAAACCAGAAACCATGAAGAGCAATTGATGTATTAGGATTTGGAAAAGGTTCTTATACGTCTTTTGCTTATTTTTTTAACCAAAACGATTACCAGACTTTTTATTATATGGCTTTAGTGCTAAAGCTGGTCTCCTTTCTTCAGTGAGAAATCCCGTTAGTTAAAGGCTCTGATTACACCCCAAAAGTAAGTTTAACTAACTCGCTGCCCTCCTCATGGCTGGCAGCAGGACTGGTAAACTGAGGGCTCTGGTCAGCAGTACGTAAAGAGGCAATTTCTAAAAATGTACATAACAGACGATAAGGGCTCTGGGGAAGGCTGCGTATCAGAACAAATATTCACTTGAGGAAAAACGCTTACAGGTCTTACCTTGGGATTTACATAATAAATGCCACTAGACTGTACTCTGCTGGGTAAATATTACACTATTTCAAACAGCAAAGCCAGACCAAAATATGTATTTACAGATCAGCTAGTAATTTAGGAAAAAGCTGTTGCATTAGTGTCAAGCCACTAAATAGTGCGTGGAGCCCAAAGGGCCAGCACTCCTCGTGGACACACATTTAGCGAAGTGAAGAGCTCTGTGCTACAAGTGAGCCCAAACACACAGAGTATTTACTTAAAAGAGTAATATGTCCGCAAAACTGCCCGTGCAGCCTTCCAGGTAGATAGTGTTTACTTTCTAACCTCTCTCTCAAAAAAAAAAAAGTCCTTCTGATGTTCTAATTTTCGCCCTGGTCACAAATGCTGCAGGTCAGTGATTTGGGGCTTGGAGGTCAAAACCTTCAGGGAGAGAGGCAAGCGGTGAGCAGCACCCGCAGGGCACCTAAAGCCCCGCGCCGGGCGATGTTTCGTTTTAAAGCTCACGCTCACGCACGCACATATACACATCTGGCAGGAGTTTTCAGGTTCCCCTTCCAAAAATGTATGACAGGCTAGTAAAATATTTATCCCAAATGCTGCTGCCCACACCTTAACTCCAATGTGTAATTCACACCGAGCCTCCTAACGTGCACAGGACACAACACGAAGGACATTCCTCCTCAGCACCCCATTTAGCACGGCTTTGTGGAAAATGCAGCTCGAGGGAAAAGTCCCTGGTGAAATGCTGGCTCCAAAGCCAGCTGAAGTCAGAACATGGACAGCCACAGAAGTAAGGAAGGTTTGAATCGAGCCCTTAAATTGCAGAGGAAAAGCACTTTCAGGCTCGGGGAATGCGGACGGGAACACCTACGTCAGCTCTCACCTGAGATCTGCCTGCTCATTCAGGAGCCCAACACGCGTCCCAGTGGCTTAAGCAGAAATACACTGCAGCAGTTAACAAAGTCACATTTGCTATTTCTAATCTATTTTTACTTTTTGAATACATTGTCTCTAATCTTTTATTCAGTGCCTCACAATTACTTCATTTAATTTATTAATTATGTTTTAAAGGCGTAGCCACAACTTTAATAAGACTTATATAAACCGCTCCTCCATTGCTCGAAATATTTCCATATAAAAGGAACCTCCGATTCTCAAATTTTAAAAGATTCCTTCGTGCTCTCTCCTCTGTAAACCCTGTCAGTCCGGGAGCAGATCTGCCAGCCAGAGAAATGCCTACGAGCTCTTTCATGGGCTTCAGGGAGCTCGGCACCGGGAGCACGGACTGCCACGGAGTTCCCGCTGCTGCGAGTACAACTTCGGAGGGTTACAAAAGACATGTGAGCTCTCACAAGAATGCAAGCGCCGGGTTATTAATCCAAAGCAAACACACACACACAAAAAAAATCATTTTACTTAAGAGTGATGCAACGCTTTGGGTTAAATAACGTCTTTGGAAAAAAAATATTTTCACAAGCAAAGTAAATCTCGAGCCCGACAACAACAACAACAACAGAGGGCTCATCTGCGACGGGCGGCTACTGAGGGAAAGAAGCAGCACGGTCATACTTGGGGGGGAGAAATAAAAGGAAAAGAGGCGAAAAGCAGCGTTTGGTGGTGCTTGCAATACCGGCGCCTGCCTTGCGAGCAGGCAGGGCTGCAGGAGCCGGGCTGCAGGCAGGGGGGGACCCCAAGACCGGCCCGGGGTGGGGCAGCCGGGGCTGGGGGGGGAGGGCACGGGGCGGCTGGGTACCCCGGGACAGACCCCGTACCCCCGGGACAGACCCCACAGCCCCAGGTAGCCGCCAGCCCCAGCACCACCCTGCCGCACGGAGACCCCCTTACAGTGGCACCGGCCACCCCAAAGAACCCCCCAGCTCTCCTGTCCCCCACCCCAAGGACCCCCCCATCTCCGGACACCCCGTCCCGCAGGGACACCCTCCGTCCCCCCCCCCCCCCCCGCCCGCCACCCCCGGCCCGTTCATCCCGGGGATCCCCCGGCGCTCGGAGCATCCCTCCGGCAGGGAGACCCCCTCCGTCCCCGCACCCCTTCCCCGGCCGCCCCCGCTCCCCGGCAGAGCCCCCGCAGCGGCACCGGCCCGGCCCGTCGGTGCCGTCGGTGCCGTGCCGAGCCGTGCCGAGCCGTGCCGAGCCGCTCACCCCGGTGATGACGGCTCCGCGCCCCGCCGCCAGCCCCAGCCCCAGCAGCAGCAGCAGCACGGGCAGGGGCGGCGGGGCTCCGCGCAGGCTCCGCATGGTGCCGGCCCTCGGCCGCGGCCCCCCTCGCTCCCCCTCGGGCTCGGAGAGGCGCAGAGGAGCCGGGCTCGGTGCTCGGTGCCGCCCCGGCCGTTATAAAGCTGGGGGCTGCCGTGCGCCGCGCCGTGAGTCACCCCCGCCCCGGCAGCGGGATGCTGCGCGCACCCCTCCGAGCCACGGGGCTTGGTGGAGCCCGGGGGGGGGGTGGGGGGGGGCACTCGAGGCAACGGGGGCTCGCCAAGGCTCGGCACGGCTCGGGGGGCAGCCCGCGGAGGGGCCGGGGGGTGTCCCGGGGCTGGTGAAGGGCATCCCGCAAAGCGCCGGGGGCAGCGCCCAGGGGGGCTGCGGGGGCAGCCCGCGGGAGCGGACTGGTAAATGCGGGGGGCGTCCCGCGGCGCCTCTGGGGTGGCGTCCTGCAGGGGGCTGGGGGCACCACGTGCAGGTGGGGGGCACCCTGCAGCAGGTGGGGGCACATCCCACAGCGAGTCGGGGGCAGCCCGCAGCGGCTGGTGCCAGCCCGCGGCTCTGTCCCTGTCCCGGGGCTCTGTCCCTGTCCCGGAGCAGGCCCTGCAGTTCTCCTGCCAGCCCCAACCCCAAACTCCCCCTGCTCCCCTCCATGAACGGGAGCTGCAGCCCCCTGTCCAGCCTCTGCCGAGCACCGGCAATGCACTGGACATGCCTGTTTTGGGGATGCGCAGGCTGCACCTCACTTTGGCTGAGGAAGAGGAGCGTTGGCCCAAATTCACCCCACTGGCCCTGTAGGAACGGAACCAACACCAGCCAGCCCAACAAGTGCCAGCGCTGAGAAACAAAAGAAGCACTTCTGTGCACTTTGCCTTAGCCCTTTGTGGACCCGTGTGAGCATCAGGGCGCTCTGCAGCCCAAATCCCCTCAAAGTCCTGCACCCCTCCTGCCTGTGCTTCCCCCTGGAGCCCCTGCCCCTTCCCAACCCTCCTGGCTGCCGCAGCCCTAGGGACGTGGGGAGGGGGCAGCTCCTCCCTCACACCATTTGCTCTTTCCAGCCCTAGCACCAGGCTGTGATCTGAGCAGCCCAGTGGGCTCCCAAAGTTTAAGGACTGATGGTGCCACCTTTGGGAACCTCTGTCCCTGCTGGAGAGAGGGCATCGGAGCCCAGTGAGGGTTGGTAAAACCTCCAGAATCACTGAAACGTGCAGAGCCCCCTTCCCTGCCTCAGGTTTTCTTTGTCTCCATTTCCTTCTCACTTTTCCAGCTCTCTGTACTTATTTCCTTTCACCTTTCCTCTCTCAGAACTCCATTTCTGTCCCTTTTTCTGCCGTTGTGCCACCACCTCGCTCCATCTTCCCCGTTCTTCCCTGCTGCCCCCCAGCTCCGGTTTGCCCCGTTCTCACACGTAGGTCCCTGTTTTCTCAGATATTTCAAATTCTCTCTCTTTTTTTTTTTCTTTTTTTTTTTTTTTCCCCAAACAGGAAGGCTGAGTCTTTGCAGAGCCCATATTTACATGATTCCTGAAACAGTCTCATTCTTTGGTTGAAGTGAGGCTGAGCGCAGCTGAAGGGGAGCATATAACGCAGGTATTGTCTCCGCGAAGCCCCGCTCCGCTCAGCTCTGGTCGGGAGCTGTCGGATCGATTTGTTGGACGGCATCCCCCGAGGGGGTCGGTCTGTCTGGCATGGTTTTCGTTACAGACGTGGCCTTTTTGGTGCTCATGGCTATTCCATAAAAGCGCACTGAAGACAAATACGGTCTGAGTAAATAGTGTCTTACTCAAGGATGCTTTAAAAGCAAGTTGGGATGGGCCAATTTTGACACACAAGTATTAAAAATAACTGGGCCGGATCCTTAGCTGTTGTAAACCCGCATGGCTGGCTTGAACTGTCGCCAGCTTAAGCCAGCTGAAGGGACTAGCATTTTTTAATTCTTATTTGTATCCTAGAAACAAAAAAATTAAACATAAAACATGAATGATTACTTTCATAATCCCCAGGTGCCCAGAACTTAAACAACAACAACAAACAAATAATCATTTTCAGCTCTAAACCCCCATATCCTTCCAAAATGCTGCAGAATTAGGGTGAGTTGAAAGGGGGGAATTGAAGGATTTTGTGCAGTTTTACGTGGATGCAGTAAATTCTTGTAAAAGCCATTTTACATGAAAGGTATGACTTATGAAAGGTTGCCAGTTGTCAGCCCAGAAGGTCAATAGTGTACCCCAAGATGGGCACACTATGGACTTACTAACATCCACCCTAACACCAGTGTTCTTACCACCACCATGCACTAGAGCTGATCTGTTATTAGAAAAGTGAAATTTACCCCTTATATCTATATGGCCTTTAGGTGATTGTAAAATTGTAATGAAAACTAAATTAACCAATCAAAAGGTTGGTGTTCTAAAAAAAAAATCAAAGCATAGGAGGTAAATCTCCAAATTTCAGTGTCATTACTTCCTAGATAGTTTTCCGATTACACAAGTAATGAAAATACACCACAAAAAAATCTTACCTGTAAATCTTTGCATTGCCCATCTCACAAATACACCTGATTTCCAGAACTCATTTCATTTCTTTTGATCCGCTTTGAAGGACAACCTCATATTAGTTTTCTTAATGTCAAAGTTTTATATAGCTGTTTTTTACTGAGCCACTTCATTCTGAAACGTGTAACATTTCTCCCAATATTTCCTTCTAACTTTGCTGGAGCAGCACCAAAAATGCCCCAGTATGCACGGGGGACACGCACGACAGACCAGGCGGTGTGTAACCCGCTAACATTATCGCAATTAACACAGCCACCTTTCCCATTCCTCTGCGCAGGTACTTGTCCAACTGGTGTCTGCGATGTTTTCCCAGTGTAAGTGAATCTACCCCATAAATACATTTCCCTACACACGCTCCATCCCTGCAGGATGCAGGGCGTCAGGGGAGCTACACCTCTGGCTGTGATTGGCAAGGGCGAGGTTTCTCCTAGAAGGGACCCAGGAAATCCCACTTTCAGATCGCCTTCATAAACCCACTGAACATCTTCTTCTACTGTAAAAACTCAAACATCAGAATCAGGAAATATCATTCTAAATTAACCATGACACTTGGGTTTGACACAGTAAGTTAACGATCACGTTAAAGTCCTCATTGCTGTAAGAACCCGGAGTGAAATGCCTATTTATAGCTTTCAATGAGGTTGGTAGCTCTCTCTAATTCTTCTCGGAGCTGCAATTTTACTGAAAGCTAACTGTCTGTGAGTAGACATTCAAATAATTATTTGGCCTATTCAAGTGATAATGCACTACAGAGTTTACAGATTTTTGAAGACTAAGAATGTGAATAAATCAGCTATCTAAAAAGACAATTTTCTCATAAAAGAAATGAGAAAAAGCATATAATGTGAGACAGGAGAATTAACTTGTCCTAAAAACTCTCTTAATAACAACAGTATCTAATTTGTTTAATCTTCCCCGCTATGTATCAAACAACAGTCTGAAGTCAGCAAAGCAGTGCAAGTTCGCTGACTCTGGTACGAGATGAATATCATCGTTTGTATCACAAACTCTATGGATCAGCACAGGGCTATGACCAGCATTCCCTATAACTACATGCTCAGTTTTTTTTCCCAGAGAAAGACACTCCAGCGGAGCACATTGATGCTGAGAGGTGCAGCTGCACTTTTGTTACCATAAGGGTTTCAGCCCATCCATGGTTTCATTTAAATACAGCTCCATGAATAAGCAGTGCTGTCACAATTACAGAGACAAAACAACTCCCCTCTGCCATAAATATTTCTTAGTAAACGAGAAAATTGAAAAACGTGTTCAAACAAAATGAAGCAGAATTCTTTTAAGATAGGGAAAATGAAGGGCTGTGAAGCTGAGAAGCCCTCCTTTTTTCTCAGCAACTTAGGGCTTGATGCATACACCCAGGGTATGGAAGACCTCAAGTCACTTGTTTCCAGTGCCTGGAGTAACCTCAACACACAGTTCATTCAAGAACCTCATTTCTAAGCTGTAACCCAGGTTGGGATGCCGTCCTCCTCTCACCCAACATTTCTGTTTAATGTCAATAATTAATGTCCAGTGGAACAGGGGCTCACCCAGCTCATCCCCTTCACAGGCAACCGGCCCAAGACCGTTCTCAGTCTTCGGTCCTCAGTCCTGGGGCCTGCACAGAGGGTGGAAGAGGCCCCCTCCTGCTGGTGTGGGCACTAAACGAAGGCTTCATGCCTGCAGCTCTTGCTGAGGCTCTAAAACCCAGCTGGATCTGCAGTAAACTGCTTAGCAAGTCTGGGCACCCACAGGTGTGATTTTAGATTATATACACAGCCATTTGCATAATGGTGCAACATAAAGAGAATGAAAGGCAATTTAGGCTCCTATACGCAACCTGCCGTGACGCAGGGAGACCGTCTCGCATCTACATTGGAGTTGCCTTTGGATACGTCCACAAAGGCTGCTGCCTGCATGAACTTGCATGCAGGTCTGCGCGGTCAGCGCGTAGCTGCCCATACGGGGTATGGGCCATAGGTGAGAGCAGGGGTGGAGGGCAGCAGCACGTCCGCCAGCTTACCAGGAACGAGAAACTGGTTTCCAGGAATGGGACAGCTTGCCATCCGCAGGTCAGCGTGAGCCACGACCATCTTTTTTGTGATTCCTGCACCACAGGCTCACTTCTGGCCTCTTCTGACTTCAAATGAACTAACTGATTACAAAAAAAGTCTCATGAGATTTGCAAATTTTAGGATTAGAAGGGGTGCTGTGGTCTCAATTCCTACCAAAGCAAGCCACAAATTTCATTAGTGAATCCTAAATATAGAGACAGAGCTTGTTTTTTGAACTAGAACATATCTCGAGAGAAATCAAGCCTTGACTTAAAACAACAAAGAATTCGCCACGTCCTTTGGCAAACTGCTTCAACTCTTAAAACCTCATATCCTAGTTGAATTTCACTGATTTGGACCAGTGGATGGTATCATGCCCTCGAATATCAGGGAATTCCACCTTCTGCAAGTAATTATAAGGTGGGAAGAAATTCCACAACGCCTGTGTATTGATATCAAGCCCTCTCTTTTCTCTCGCTTTGAAGCCACATTTTTGTCACCATCAGATTATTCTGATAGCTCATCTCCAAATCTGTCCCAATATATCCACAAACTTTCTAAAGTTTCTGGCATTATGTCAGGAATCTCCTCGCTCCATGAGAAGAGCCACACAGCTCTATTCTTAGTTATATATTCTTGCAGACAAAGCAAACTGAGCATATAAACAGAAACAGCCTTGTGGATACACGAGTGAAATGAGAGTTGAAAAAATCATTAGCAACAAAAAAGCATCTAAAAGCGTTTTCATTTCTGAGGTCAGGTAAGAATAGTTGCAACAAGCCGCTGTTCTAGCAGTATGTTCCTAGTGTTCCTTGTGTCTCATTATGCTGCTTTTCAGTGCCGTTGTCATAGTAGTCTACAAAGAACCTTATGTAAGAAATAAGATGATGGTTCTGCACAATGTTAAAAAAGAGCATTTATCAGATAAGTGCTAATGTTCTAGATTAGGGATTCTTGCTCCCTCACCCTGCACTGGACCATGTAACTGCATGAATCATTTTGATCGCAAAGTACACATTCCCTCATCAGCTCGGAGAGATTAAAGTGGAATATTACAGTCTACTCATGAAACCATGGCATCAGTAGACCAAAAAAAATGCTGCAATCATACAAACAAAACTAACAATTTCTAGTTTCTCATGAAATATTACTCCTTTGACTTATACCCAGATTTTCTTTAGACTTTTACATGTTTTTGTGACTGCATTTGCACATTCCAGGGCAACACAACTCCGAATGATTCAGCGGGAACTCTGGATTTATATGACGGGCAGGGACTCAATGTCTTTCCGTAATTTTCAGATACGTCTTTAAAAAAAATGTCGAATTTTTGCCAAGAAGATGCAGTGTTGGTTTGGGGAGTTTGCTGGGCTTCGGGGAAACATTCTTTCAGCCTCTGTTCTTCCTATTGATTGCTTTTGGTAGGAAACTTCTCTCCTCTGAACGCACGCCAGTGTGGGCTCGGTGCTATGAGCTGCGGGTAGGGACCCGGCTGGCGGAGCCGCGTGGCCTCATGGTGCAGGGAGAGCCCTTGCTGGCTGTGATGGACACACGAGGCTGTCGGGGAAGGCGCTGGGAATGCTTCTGTAGCCAGAAAACTGCACCGAAGGCAAGAGCTGTGGGCAGGCTGTCCAGGAGGGCATTGCTGTGGATGCCAAGGACGGGCTGTGTATCACAGGGCTGCAGCAACGTGCAGGCCCCTGCCTGCTGCCCTGCACAAGCGTCCTCTGTGCCCTCACCGTGCGAGCTGGCCGCAGCGCTAGGAATGCTGCTAGCACCTGGCTGCCCCCCATCTCCGAGGGGACCAAGAAGAGGTCACTTGTTCACGTTTTATTTACTGTACTTTACTCAGGCGGCATGGCTTCCTCCGATTGCCTGCAGGGAGCAAGCAGAAACGTTTTTTCTGCTTAGCACACAGCTTAGTTTCTGTTTGGGTTCCACTGCTTAGATTTCGCTGGGCCCTGCCGGAGCTCGGTCTCTGCCAGGGCACGGCGTGGGTCGTGCTGCCGGCCCTGCTCGCACGAACCTTGCGTAGGCCTGGCCACACTGACACCCCCCAGACAGCTCTGCTCACAGGCACCACGGGCAGGACACAACAACCTGACATTTCACCCCTCATCCGGCACCTCTGAGGTGTCCTGCTGTCTTCACGAAGCTCCTCATGGCTGTAGCTTTTCTCCTGTGATTCGGGGTGGTTACAGCAGGCCTCAGGCCGTGGAGTCACCTGCACCAAGGGCAGAGGCAGTAGCGCTGCTGGGACCACATCTCTGCCTGTCCTGTTTCTCCCTTCACCTCCACCACAAGGGTTTTCTTTGTTTTCCACTCACTTTTTCCCTCATTTTTCTCATTTCTGTCTTTTTTCTGCAAGCTGCACCTTGTGCTGCTTTGTCTTTCACTGCCCCCACCACTAAAAGGCCGGGATTCCCAGCTCGGCACAGCTGAGGGGCCTCCAGGGCCTCCAGCACCACAAATCCCTTTCTCTCCTTTTCATCCATAAGCCAGATCGCTATGAGAAGTGAGAATTCCAGCAAAATGGCATGTTAGCAAAAAGCATGCATTAAAAGCCCTGTGGGGATGGCTGCAAACTGCTTCACCTCACCAGAGCCATCTCCAACACGGAAACTTCACTCCCTGTTCTCCTAACATGAACTTCAGAAATGTTAACCTCCTTCTAGTGACACACCTCTCTGAAAACCCCCAGAGCCCTTAAATTGGGGTAAATTGCATTCTCCTGAATTACTTCAGCTGTGGCTGGGGTGACAACTGGCACCTGTGTCACTTCCCAGGCCCGCAGCAAAGAACAGCTTTGGAAGAGAAAAGAAAAAATCTTCCCTTAGCTTGGTGGTGGTTGGTTTTTGGTTGTTTCCTTTCTGTTGTTACCGTTAGGATGCAGAAAATAAAGCACTAATATGGAGCTTAGATGTTCTGGGAGTATTGGCACTATTCTGAGGGAAAGCAACAGTGTCTTCCTCACCATCAAGAGGTCAGCATCCTGCTCACCTCTCTCACCCAAATTTCAGGGCAAGCAGCAGTGCTGGAGCAGGCACTGCAGAGATAAGGTGGGCTCTGCTGGGCTGCCCCCCTGCAGACATGGTCCTGCTGGCGATGCTGGGGCCCAGAGGCTCCAGGGGACACTGGGACCAGCTGGGAGAAGGTGGCAGGAGGGAAGCCCCAGCTGTGAGCACAGCTCCGCGCACCTGCCTGACTTTCGAGGGAAGAGCGTGACCTCCTGCATCACCTTCTCCGGGCAAGATGCTACAAAGGACAAATTACCCAGCTCGCCCTCCCGCTCCCGGCTCTGATCTTCTGCCAGCTCACATTTCCACAGCCACTAGTGCAAAGGGCAGTTCATTGTTGCAGGAATTCGTATGGGTTGCTTTTATGGTGAAGATCAAATGAAAAGAAAACCCCAGCAATGCGGGCTGGCGTTGGCTCCCTGCCGCAGTGACAAGCGCCGTGCTGGGAAGACGCCCTTCTTGCCCCGAACAGCTTGCTGTCTGGGGAGCTGGGGCTGGGCCACAGATGGGCAGGAGCACAGGGAGCAGGGGATGAGGGTCATTCAGCCACAGACAGACCCATTTCATTGCCCAGGTTCACTCGGTGCATTTTCCCCTTTTACTGGCTATGCCCAAAGAGCAAAGCAAGCCCAGGGGCCCATGGCCATGAGGTTTTCCATGCCACCCTGCTCGCCAAAAGACAACATCCCCTATCACTGAAGGACACAAACTCCTGTGACCCATGTCCCACAGAAAGAGCTCTGCCCAAGGGTAAAGTGGTTGTGGGCAATGGCTGAACGAGACCACAACGTACTTTGTTGTTGCCTTGACAATATACTTGCACTCTGGAGCTCTATTTTAACCCTGTGCTGGGGTAATACCAGCTGATGAAACACTGCTGGAAACCAGGCAAGCCACTATACTTGCAAAAACAAGTTTTCACACATGCGGTACATCGTTAGGGTAAGCGGCCTTTTGCCCCAGGAGAGGGGCTGGGTGTTTGCCAGGAAACATCTGCACTCTCACTCTAAAGGATGGATTTTCAAACATTGCATAGCAAATCCCTTCCTGGTACACTGCCTTTTTTTTTTTTTTAATATGGTTTGAATATACAAAAATAATCCAAAACATTCAAGATGCTCACGTTCTTTGAATAGAGCTTCATGCAAAATCTGCTGAGTCCAAAGATGGCCTGCAGCTGACTTCCCCGGGTGCAGCACAAGCAACCAGCAGGTTGCTGCTAGCAGAGGGCTGTAAGTCACATTTTGCCAGTGGTGTTTCCTTTACATTACTATTAACTCAAATCATGGCCCATCTAATTTGGGAATCCCTTGGTGACCAATACATTTCAGTACCGTGACAGTCGCGTGCAGCAGTACGGAACCAGTCCGTCGCAGGTTCCTAAACTCATGCCACTGCGCTGCCCCTAAGGACAGCCTCATTTCCTAACGCTGCTCTTCTGGTGGCTGGCCCAAGCAGCAGATAAATCAGAAATGGGTTTTCTTATGAGTGTCACAAGAGGACCATTGCTCAGCCAGGCTTTTTTTGCAGGACTGGAGGTTCACGAGTCCTTTCCTGAGAGGCACTGGGACATCTGCTCGCGGCCCCTCACCATGCAGTTGCCTCCAGACCCGCGGATGCACAGAGCGCAGCGGGCAGGCAGTGCCCCGGCTCTTTCTAAAACCAACTCTTTCTAAACCCAGTTACTCAACTTCCTGCAGCAACGAAGAGTGACCACACTCCAGATGAAGAAATATTTCCTTCAGTTTACCCTAAATCCCAGCCAGTGCTGTAAGCAGCAATTCCCTTCGTTTTTGCACTGCTGGATGCTGCGACAAGCAGGAGGCCTGGGTTCTCAATGGGCCGCTGCGATGTTCAGGTCCCCCTGTGAAACCTTTTCTCTTCTGCCTATTTCAGCCCCCGTTGGCATCTGCCGTCACAGTCCTTGCACGCTTCGTCTCACCAAGGGGAGCAGTCAGCTCTGGGACGCTTCCAGCTCGTTTTGTTACCCTGTCGGAGATGACATTTTAAGCTGAAAGTGCTTTGCGTTTACCTGGCACCACGTCAAGCAACTTACCTCTCATCGCCCATGCCAATCACTTAGTCAGAAACCTGCTAAACGGCTTGTTCACATAATTACGGTAATTGCCTGAGAGAAAAGATCTTCTATTGTGCATCTTCCATTGAAGAAAATGCATAACTGCTGGCCTACACTGACCTTTTCCTGCTGTTTCCTTCCCATATGAGAATGGATGCTATTAGCTGAAACTTCCCCACATCTGCTCCTTGTTCCACCCTTCCTGAGCACAGCCCGCTACGACATGGCCAATGGTTTGCATGGATCTGAAAGAAGCACCGGCGGTTTTCATAGATGTGGATTTTACTTTTCCTTAACTGCATAAACAGGATATTCTGTTTAAAATACAGCTAAATGGAGCCACATAGCCAATCGTGCACGTAATTTTCTCCAACCGAGTAGTGCTGTTTGCTTGCTTAAACGCTAACCCAGGGAAACACAAGTGTACGTTTCAATAAATCAGGAACTTAAAGAAATCACTTCATACATTATTATCTTTATCGGCATCTTAGACAACTTCCCCTACCAGAAAAGTTGCCCAGAACGGAGACGGGAAGCGAGAGCTTTGCCACAGCCAAGCCCTCACTAGAGCTCATCCAGCAGCATCCTGGAATTAACTCTGCCTCCCCGGGGAGCTGGGGCTTTCCTTTGGCCTTGGGAGGGCTGCATTTATTTATGTTTGTCTCTGATCCAACGTCAGCCAGGGGAGCTCTGGAGGGTTTCTGTGCACAAGGGCAAGCTCAGCACCCCTCTCGCTGCCAGCACAGCAGGGCCTGCAGCCCTGCTCTCTCCCCTTGGAGCCGCCAAATGCCACGCAGCGTCCCAACATCCTCGTGCCTTCAGGAGATGCCAAAATTGTCTCCACAGGCAAAAGTGTGGCTGCAGTGTGGGGAAGCCTTTGAAGTTGACATTGTCAGGGTTGGAGCTGGTTTGAGCTGCAGAGAAGAAGTGATATAGAAAGAAAAGGTTTTTATTCTGACAGTCAAGCTTAAGCCTGCCCTCACTGCATGTGAAGTGCGAGCTCGAAACTTAAAGAGGGGAAAATGAAAGGGCTGGATTCAGCGGACAGTCAGGTTGGACTCAAGCTCGGCTGTCAGAGGAACAAAGCCTTTGAAAAAGAACAAATCCCATCCTCAGCCATTCCCCTGGGTGGGACCAGCTTCAGCAGCTTCAAAGGCCAGGCTACGCCACCGAGGAGCTGGAGGCGAGCACGGGGCCGCCCCAGCACCCAGCCTCATCCCCCAGCCCGGCCACGCTGCTCCCCCCGGGATGCACTCACAGCAGCGCTGGGTGCGGGTCGGGACCACCTCTCTGCTCCTTCGGGAAGTGAGTGATTGCTGTCACTGCGTCGCCCCTCCAGCATCTGCTTCTGCACCCACTGGTGGTCGGGGTGCAGAGGGTGACCCTAGCACCACAGCTCGCTCCGTGGCCCGCTGCAGCTCCAGAGGTAAAGGGCCATTCAGGAAATGTGCACGTAGGGACGGACAGCACATCGAATAGGCAAAGCTGGGTGTCGAGAAACACACACACAAAAAAGAAAGCAGCTTGTAATTACTTTGGTTGTGTTGCCTCTCCAAAGGGCACAACATTTTACGTGATTCATTAAGATCAGAGCCCCGGGTGTGTTTGTGAAGGCTGTGCTAGTACAGAAATTAATCATCTGGAGGCACAGGGCTGAGCTTTGATGGTGGCTCCTGTGCGGCCCTGCAGGCTGGCCCTCGGGGGACACCGAGGCAAAGCTGGTGCCCAGCTCCTGGCCACGCCAGCCTGCAGCAAGCCCCGAGGTGCCTGTGTTTTCCCCTCTGCAGCCCTTGGGCTGTTTTAATAGCGACTGAAGCAGATTAATTACAAGGAAAGCATTGAACCACTGCTGCTGCAGTTGTAATCTCACTTGTGGGTATTTTTGGTCCCGGTCCCCACAGCTGGTGCTTCTCTGTAATGGCCAGGATGGGACTGTAGAGGCAGCGGATAGGATGCACCAGCCTGGTGAGCTGTCGAAAATCTGGAGGCTGCTGATCCGTTTGCAAGCTGGACGGTGGCAGGCACTGCCTTGGGCATGAGGCTGCATCCAGGCAGGGGCAGGTCTGGGTCCAGGCTGTGGGATGCTGCACGTGGGACACACAAAGTGCCCCAAGGCACACGTGGGCCCTTCCTGACGCATTATCTAGTCACAGCTGGGGGAAAATGATTCACATATAAAATATTTGATTTCAGCCAGGGTATTTTTAAGATCGCTGTATAATAAAATCAAAGATTTATTACTGTTCTATTCCTGCTTAGATGCAAAGTCCGTGAGCAATTATAGCTTTGCAGCAGCCTAACCTTTCAGGTATTTGTATTTCACGTTGCATCCTTGCCGGGAATAAGAGGTAACTGCACTCAACTGCAAAATGCCTCAGGTAAGACTAGATCATCAGGAAATTGGCAAAAGGTAAGGTGCACGCTGTGTGTGTCGCAGCCTGACGTCCCTGTCACTTCTGCTCAGTTTATTAGCAGGAAGCATACCTTCCCTGCACCCCCTTCAGCTCGAATCTCCTGCGGGAGGAGCACAGCCAGGGAGGTCTTTGCTCCTTCCGCTTTGCAGTGTGATGCTGAGCGCTCTGAACCGAGCCTCTGCTCCAGCAGCGGGGCTGCGTGCTGCCCTTCTCGCCGGCCGCAGCCGGTGCAAGCACCACGGGGTGACGTTTCTTTTGGCAAACAGCAAATCTCTGACAAGTTTGCTCGGTAAGATCTCGCAGACTTTCCACAAACAAATTCCTGACATAGCAGGAGTCGGGAGACAACTCCTAAAACCTTCAAAAAGGTGACATTTGCTCTGTTGTTCCACATAGAAATAGAGCTTAGTCCAAAGCTTGTAGGAGCTTTTCTGCAAACCTTTTGGTCAGAAAGCTCCCACCCTGGTCTTCCCGGCACAAACCTCTCCCCCCAGTGCTAAATCTCATTAGGACTTGAAAAGACTGATGGAAACCGCACTGCTGTAAGGGGAGGAAGTGCTGGGGTTGTTGCTTTTGTTTCCAGGGCATGAAATAAGGTATTGAATAATGAGTTTTTCCTCATGTTGCCTGAGTTGTGTGAGTGGATTGCTACAGCTGATTCCTAGCCGTGTGTCTGACAAACTCACGATGAGGCCCCTTGGGGCACATCAGCTGGGGGAGACCCACGCTCGTCTTTTTCCACTGAGAACTGGAAGCCAAAGAGCACGAGCACCCATTCCTGCCATAAACCCCCCCCTGCCAGACAGTGCCAGCAGGAAACGGTGCCCTGAGCCCTCCTCACCTGGGCATGGCCATGAGCAGGACACACCACGACGTTTGCCCAGACACTGCCTGCTGTCTGCCCGGATACACCGTGCTGTCTGCTGCGCAGGCTGGTGCTCTCGGGACAGCGATGGTCATCCACAAACACCCCACAGGAGGAAATAACAACCACAGACTTTCTCAGCTCGACATCGCAGGGGCTGACCGCATTACGAATGAACTCTTCCCATTCATGCTCAGGTTTCGTCACATTAAGAAGAAACAGAAGAAACACTGGAACTGGAGAGAGGATGGAAAGAAACAAAGAACAGAGCAAAGTAACGTTAGTCATTAGAAATAACACTTCAGGAGATCCTTTTCAAGAATAACAAGCAGCTCACTTAACCTCCTACGTCAGAAAGGGCGATTCCATATCTGTTATTCTAGAGCAAGGACTGGTAACTGTTAATAACACATACAGATATTAAAGAAAGCAGAGGAAAGATATCACGTGAATAAGGGAGCTAGAGGACTGACAATACATTATCTTAAGCAAATTTGATTATTTTTAGGCATTTAAAGTGTGCTTTGTCAGGCTTGTGCCAGGACAAGCCCTCCTGCAGCAAGCTGTGATTGTACCTATGACAAAACCCAATTTTGCTCAGGGCAGATGCTCAGGGGCACTGGTCAGGGTGGGCAGGTGTGCTGTGCAGGGCTGGCCACAGCTTCCAAGAGACCCCCTCGTATTTCAAACTCCCTCTCCTGTTTCAAATTCAGCCACTGCTCTGTTCTGCCTGCCCATCCCTGATTCAATAGCTGCCAAAATAAATTTTAAATTGTCCAAAAGAAAGTCAGCCAAAGAACAACAGGGTGAAGACAGGAGGGGAGGTGACAGCCCTTTGCAGACAGCTGAGCAGCAAGGGGCTGTCAGTCTGGGTGGAGAGCAGACCTTGGAAGGGGCAGCAGCTCGAACTGTTTGTATTTTGCTGTTGGAATGTTTTTTCCTCCCTTAACTTTACAGCCCTGAGTCCGTTACTCCTCCTATGAAACTGAAATTATGGAGAAAAATGGATCAGTGCATTTACTTGGAATCATTATGTGTCAAGTATTAAATTGGGAAGGAAATTTTAAAACCATTCTTCTAATGTGAGTCACAGGAGTAAGCTATCAGGAGCCGTGTCAAAGGCACTGTAGCTGGCAAGAAACATATAGCATCTTTATGATTCTTCCTTTTACAAAACCCAGACCATAAACAATAGAAACAGGGGAAGGGAGAGAATGTAATTTTATTAGAGTAAACGTGACATAAATTTAATAATGAATAATAGCCGTTATCTATAAAAATATGAAAAGCCATTTTCAAAATCATTAGCTCTAATCGCAAATGAATTTTGCGGCTTCTTTTCTATTTTGCACCTCTGTAATGAACTCTGATAAATTCAAGGGACTACATGTTAAATAAAGAGATAGAAGGGTCTAATTTGCTGCTTCATTAAACCGGCTTATTTCTAGAACATCTTGCTGTTGCTCTGAATTTCCCATCTCTGAAAGGTGGAGACAATGGAGCTATCTGTCTCTAATGTAGTGTGGCACACAATTAGGGATTCAAAAGGATGTGAATCTCTTTCCATCAGAGATACATGCAGCGATTATTATTTTATTACCAAATACTGTCAGCATTACATATTTCCAACAGCTACTGTGACACCTGACTTGCATGTTAAGTTTGCACGAAGCATTATAAAAAAAGTCAGATAAAGTTTATTTATACCACATTATTCCTTCTTACGTAGGCCTTCGCAGAGTCTGGTACAGCAAAATGTTCGCAGAGTTCAACACTGAAGATTTGCAGTCAGCCAGGATATATAGATGGTGGTTTGCCATTTGGACGTGTTTTTAAGGCAGTGATACATCACCAGCTCAACCTTACAAACCATGGTTACAAATCAACAAAAAGCATATCTGAACCTATCTCTATTTATCAAAGCACTTATATGTGAATCTGAGGCGCTGTCCTTCTTAGGGATGGACTTTAAAATAATTAAAGAGCTTTGAACTTCAACTGAAACTTGTTTTTAACATTAACCCCAAAGTTTCCTAACCTCTGCTTGCACAAACTGGCTCTGACTAGGAGCAAACATGCAACAGAAAGGTGGTTGACACAGTCCTGGAACCACAAAGAGACTCAAAAAGACCAGCTTTGAACTGACAGGATAAAGATGTTTTCTTAGATGCAGCATGGGCTTGGGTTTTGCCTCCACAAGCAAAACACACCCAGTTGCCTACAGGAGGGACTTACCTGGCAGTCTGAACAACAGCAAAAGGAAACAATTGAGGCATTTAGGATGGTATTCTGCCTTCCTAAGTCCACTTCATACAACCATATACATATATCACCTTCACATACCTACTGTGCAGTCAGAATTACCACCCATGTACCAAGGGGGTGCCAAAACAGGTCTGCAAAGTCCTCCTTACCTCCCAAGTGCTGCCCAAGGCGCTGTGCAGCCTCTGCTCTGGATTTCACCCTCTTAATGAGTATCTTCCCGATGTCTGAAAGCCTCATCTGGGAATACAAAGTAGGAATTCAAAAGAGACATGAAAGTTTGTTGTCACGAAGCTGGCAGAGCAAATTGGTGGGACAACGAAACCCAGTCCTGCCCCACTGGAAGTGCACCTAGGCAGAGTGTGCTGAAGGCCATCAGAGCATCCCATGCAGACTACTAATGGCATGCGCTTCCCTGTCTCACCTTTAATGCTAGTGGTGAGTGACACAGATCAGCTTAAGGGTTTGTGACACAAAGGAAGCTGGATCCAGCCTTGAAAAATCTACGAATAATGACTGCAATCACTTTCTTGTGAAGAAGAGAGTCTTCAGCCAATCACATAATCCAAATTGCTGTGCCAGCATAAAGGAGACCAAGAGCTGTAATACAATTTATAACTACAAAGTGCAAAAAGGAGAGAAAGAAACTACCCAGAATATTGGACTGGAGAATTTAAACTCACAAGTCAGGACATTCAAAATCATGGCTCCCGCAGCACCCATAACTTAGCTCCCTGCACATATGTAGCATGTACTGCTGGGTACGAGCTTATATTTATGCCTCGCTCCTTCTCTGCCAGGGGCAGAGTTATGGCTGTTGGGGGAACCATAAGTTTGATTTTCCTGACTTTGGTGCACTGAATCTTTAAGAAAGGGAAAAAAGCCACCTGTTTGGGTGGTAGCGAATGTCTCTCTCCTTTTGCATTTATTCCCACTTTCTCTTCTTGCCCTCTGCCTCTGCAGGCCCCAGTAAAAAGTAAAACTATGGATTTTACATACACGAAGAGGGATAGTTGTTAAAAGGAAGCAACCTGTGTCTTCTTTGGAAGAGGCAACATCTCTGCATACAGGCCCAGCCCTTATGGGACCTTATTAGGGAGGCTGCATTAAAAACACTAAAGCCTTCTAAGTGAGTTTTATTTACAAAACGGTGTTTGCAGCCACCTTTTAAAACAAATTCTCTGCCCTGCCTGCATTGTAAGGGCCTTGCAATAACCTCTAAGACACAGCCAACCCCATCTTGAAGATGCTTACAACACCGGTTCGAAGCTCACCGAAACGCACACATTCTTTATAGCTGGAACAAGCAGTGGCGAAAGCCTGTGCCTCGATTTCAGAGCCATTTCCTGGCACTAGATGCGCTGTGGCACTGGAGAGGTGAGGAAGGCCTCATTTTCCTTTTCTGTCTGCAGCGGTAGTAGCTGTTAAGTGGCCTTTTTGCTGGAAATGCTATTTGGGAGATTGGCACATACTTTCAAAGAAATTTTCTTCTGTTTCGCTACTCAGGGTTATTAAGTAACGCCTGTTGCAGGGGCTACAGTGAAAGGAGTTGTATCTTCGCCGAAGGCTGCAGGAGCTAGCGTGATGCTTCCTGATGACTTGGATAACCTTTGGATTGAGTCCTGCACCGCTCCGGCTTCCCTGCTGCCTGCCCAGCACTCGCAGGCTCCGTGCTGACAGCCCTCGTGTAACGGCAGCAGACACAACAATGCGTGTTTCCAGGCATTCGGTCACAGATAACTGCGAGAAAGAGAGAAATAAGTAGTACTAACGAAGTTAATACGTGGCATTTTGCTGTTAGTGGCATACCGCTGTGATGGTTCACTTTGTAAAGCCTTTTGTTCTGTTTGGTCATTTATTTATAGGAGGAAGAAAAGAAGAGAAAAGAAAATTAACCTGGATGCTTTTGCTCTCTGCACAGTGATACTTTCCTGTGGAAGCCCTACTGATCAGAAAATGCTTTTGATTTGACTTCCTGGAACATTATGTTATTTTCTACTCCAATACAGGTTTATGTCAGACATATTTCAGAAGCTTTCAATGAACAAAGATGCAAGGAAATATATTACATTTGGAAAAATCATACAAACGGTAAATGCCTTTTCAAAGAAGTTATAATGATATTTCAAGGGCAGTTTAGACCTATTCAAATCGCATACTCTCATTACCATTCTTAGCAAGAGGCATAAGTCCTTCAATCTCTACGTAGTTTTGCTACTCTCTCTCCACAATTTTCAATTTCCTCACAACTATTCATCTGATTTATTATTTCCCTCCTGTATTTTGAATGCATTGTAACCCCATACATTTGTTTCACTCTCTCAGCTTCAATACTCAAGGTCGTTAATACCCCCAGATATCCTTTGCTTATACCACAACTTCAAATGTGCTCTTTCTTGCCCAATGGCTTGTTACATAATTACCAGTGCCAATATCATCTTGTTTTTATAGTTTTACGATTAAAGAGATAAAAATGAACTCAACTGAATAAAATGTAAGAACATACTTGCAACATCTGTGGCAAGGCTGCTGCTGCTGCTCCTATTGCACAGATGATACGGAGAGATGCAAAATTAATCTCTCAGCATAGCGCTTGAAAGTTAACTAAGACAAAATGAATTATGTAGTACTAACGCTTGGCCCTTCTGATTAAGTGCTGCTTAAACACGCATCGAGTTTTAAATCGATCGCCCTGTACAGGAAGGCAAGGTGCATGCCAGCCAGGAAGGCTCAAGTTTGTCTTCAAAGAAGGAGCATCCTCGCCAGCCACGTCCCCAGGCCCACCTCCGTGGGTCCCCAACCTGCTGCTCTCAGCCTCCGCATCCCACCCAGCATCCCTCCACCCTCCTGCTTCCCCCATCATTGACCCTCTACCCCAAACACCCCGAGGAGGAGGGCTGTGGCACACCCAGAGGCACAGAGGCTTCGGGGCAGCTCACTCCACCCACCCTGCATGCAGGACAGAGACCTCTCCTCTCCCCCCACCACCCCGTGCTCTCACTCCGTCTTTTCAGGGCACAGCAGATGCAGGAAGCCCCAGGAGCTCTGCCTGGGACGGGCACACTGGGGCGTGGGGAGGGAGCACGTTCACTGGACGGAGGAACCCAGGCGCTCAGACGCGACAGGAAAGCATCCGCTTTCACTCCTGCTAACCCAAACCCGCCCCTTGAATCACAGCCTTGGCTTACGAACAGGAGGTTTATGTAAACATATAGCTTGCTTTCAATTCAAAGTGCACAATTCCTTCCTCTCTACTAAAAGCTTCTTTTTTTTTTTTCCATGCAACTCACAGACCCGGAGCCTGCCGGTCCAGACAGGCAGTCCTCAGGGCGGCGCTTGCGGGGGACCAAACAAAACTCCTTATTTCTTGACTGGTGCTGAAATCCTCCATCCCGTCTGTAACCACGCTGGTGTGGGTCCCACACCTCACAGCTCTGGCGTTTCTCCATGCAAACGCAGTCCCAACTGGTGCCCCTGTGCTCAATGCACCCACTGTGCTCGATGCACCCACATGTGCCCGACGGCACCCACTGCAGCAGCCCCCTGGGACCCCCTGCTGCCAGGGAGCCCGAGCACGTGGGGCAGCCTCACTGAAGCAAGTCTCAGTCCTACCTTTGACTCATGAAAACAAACCAGAGGAAAATACCACCCTGTTAGTCACTCCTGGGGAAGCGGGCCCGTGCTGGACGTGCTGCTTGGCATGGCCACGGGTGGTGCAGCCGCAGCACCCCCAGCCAGGCAGCTCTGACCCACTCGCAGCCGCTGTGCCACCCCGCACATCTCACCCAGACCTCAGCCTTCCCCAGTTTTTTTCCCCTGGGGCAGCCCACAAAAGCCCCATGGGCGGTTTTATTGCTCGGAGAGACTGCTGCAGCTGAGCCCCCGCTGCCCTGCTTGCTATAGCACGTCCTCCCCAAATGGGGTGGTTTGTAGAGGGGAGTTTTAGTAAACTAGGTGTTAGGAAAAGAAAACTCATCAATCCCAAACCCTACACCTACACCTACACCTACACCTACACCTACACCTACACCTACACCTACACCTACACCTACCTATCCATCCTCCCTCCCTCCCTTCCTCACCCCTACAAAACCAAGCAAATTTTGCACAAAATTGCTACCTCTTATCAGAGCAAGAGGAGGCACGGCTGCACCCACTCTCCAGGAGTGACCCCTTCAAGCTGCAGCTCCCATCCTCCCAGACCCACTAACTTAGCATTCCCTAACGAGGGCCACAGCGCCACGTGGCTGACTTGCTTGATGTTATCAGACCATTAAAGCACTCATTAGAGAAGGGCTGTTTGCTCTTTGGCCTACGGAGCTTAGATGAGTTGCTGAGTAGCCGGCCAGGCTCCTGGAGGAGCATCTTTAAGAAAATAACGTCTGAGGATAAATTTACAGCTACAGCTACTGCATATTAAGTGCATTTTACCCCAGCTAGTTCTGTGTCACAAGTTGTCAGTACAGATTGGTGGGAAAAGAGTATGAAATATTCATGAAGTTATCAATGGCACCAAGATACCCAGCTAATTATGCTGCTCAGCGCCTCCTCGCAGGCTCCAAGTACCCAGCGCCCAACTTGCTCGTTAGCGTAACCGCGCTTTGATTGTGCCTTTGTGGCAGCGCTTCCCCCGTGCTACTGCCACACCACCGTGCTCTTGGACCAGCTCCATCTTAATTAGCTTTGCTGCCACTGGAATTAGGCGACATGTTGTAGAAGTCACTTAAATTAACTTCTGACTCTTCCTCAGACAGATGGGGCCTCTGTACCCGTGCCTGCCTGTTCGGTTTGGTTAATCATTCCTTAAAGGGCTGTCGCAAACAGGCAGCAGGCCGCACTGTACGGGCGCGTCAGAAATGTGACCTTGCCTTCAGCTCTGCTGTTTGAAAAAGAACGTGTTTCTTAGAAGGCATCTACATCTCTCAAGGCAACTGGGTTAGGTATTTGGGTCACGGCCCAGAGGTTTCCAGGTAGCACGGCCCCACTGAGCTACTCACAACCCAAACAGCACCGGTTACAGAGCTCCCCTCCTTCCCGTGGTGGTGCCTGCTGGGTGCACACCGATGGGCTACAGCATCGCCTTCCCAAAATTGTCTGTGCTGGGCTAGGGACTGCAGCTGGGAGAAGCTCAGATGGCACAGGGGTATTCTGCGGCGTGCCAGCCTAAGTTTTAGATGGAATAGGCTTTAATTTGAATTTTAAAATGTTTAAGTTTCCACAAACATTATGGTTGTAGTTGATGAAAGTCTTTTCCAGCCTAAACGTTTCTGTGATTCTGTGATTAGCAATGCTGGGAGCAATTCTGCTCTGCCCCACAAAGGGAGGATGCATCTCCAGTCGTACCCCTGTGCTTGTGTGCAGGAGGGCACCCAGACGAATGAACTAATGCTCATTGAAGGGACTTTTCTGAGATTTTCCCATCTACTAGGCTTCATCTAGAGCTGTGAGCAGACAGTGCTCTGAGTTTGCAGAGCTTTCAATTAGAAAAAAAAAAAATGTGTAAGAGTTTGCCTTAGTTCCTCCCTGGAGGTTTGCTTTCAAATTTCCCCTTCAGTCAAGTCCAGATTTCAAAGTTCAGCTGGCTCCATCAGCATGCTTTGTGAGCATGCAGGGCAAAGAGCTTCCCTACAGCTTCCAGTGATGCTCAGCCCTGGACGATTCTGCCCGATCCCCTGTGCTGCAGAGCTAAATGGTACCATAACTAAAACCCTCACCTGCAGGAGCAGGGCTGGCGAAGACTAGCGTGAACATGGGTTTGGGGACATTTTTCTCATTTCTCTCAAGATGTGTTGCAAGATACCAGCAGTGCTGTGCTTCTTGTCTGACATGATAGCGTCTTACTGGTAGGACATACTGCAGCATTTCAGAAACTCACAGCCAACAGCTGCAAAAAGCACCACTTTCACCAGTCTCTTGAAACACTTCATCCTACCGAAGGCTTACTTCAGTGCTGACACTGCTGCCAATTTATTTGAATAGCTTTACCTTTGGAAGGCAGGCGTTATCTGCCATACTGCGGCCGGCCTGTTGCACATTACCTTTCTTTATTGCAAGCAAGGCACTTCAGCACATGCTTCAGTATCATCTCACCGAATGCATTGCTGTAGCACTTGCTGAGTCAGGGTTCCAGTGCTGTAAAATCCGTCTGCTGCCATGCGGACAGGACTGGATGTGGCGTGGTGTCCCCTCCAAGGGGAAGGTGCTGTCACTGGATTATGGTCTCGCTGACTTGGGGCCACCTTCCGAGCACGTTGGGTTTCTGGGGAGTGGGGGACGGATGCTGCCTAGCTGCAACCACATTTCTGCAGACTCTGGAATGAGTCTATCAAACTGAAGCGGGTTTGGAGGCCGTTCTCCCAGCTCTTGCTCCGTGATTATTTGCGTTAAATATTCCCACAGAAATATTTGTGGTGTGGCATTCATTCCCTAGCCCATGCTGAGATCTCCCGCTATTCCTGTAGTGATCCCCATGCGCTGGCCCCCTCATAGTCGCTGTCTGCAGTCCCACGGGTCCTGTCAACTCACTTTTCATGGCTCCAGGGTCACCATTGCCTTCCCTGGGCAAACTGCCTTCCCCGTAAAGGAAAGAAACAGCTATCCGCCACACAATAGTGCACAAATAAGAACATGATTAAACCATGCTGGGTGCTGAGAGGCAAACTACCGCACTATGATGTTCAAAAAGCCAGAATAATGTGATGGTTATAAAGACAGACAGCTCAGGCAAAGATTGCCTAGAGCACAGAATGATTGTCAGGATGGGCAAAAATGTAGAAAATCATGTGAGTGTGTAAGCTGCCAAAGCCAATTAATCCTAAGAACATTTTGCAACCATTAGGCTTCTATTACTGTGCATGCATCATAATTACGAGGGGTCTGCGTGGATATGATGGCAGATCTTTAACGATACCGAGTTTCCATTTGACCTTTAATTATCTTCATTGCATTTGTTTGTGTTGAATCGTTGCAGCATCTAAAGTTTGAAAAATTGACTCATTTATAATTTGTCATTTCAAGCGGTGCTGCAAAAGATCACCGAGCTCCTTCTGGCAACGAAGGCGAGGAGCCTGGAAGGGCTGCTCGGAGGAGAGGGGATGCTGCCCTGCCTCACGTCACTTTACAGGCAGCTCACGCCGCTAACATCAGAGCCTGAGAAATAGCAGGAACGCGGAGATCAAGGAAACTTCTGCTGATAGAGAGGTACAGAGAGGCATTTCACTCGGCAGCTTGGACTTGAGCATCCTCCTCTGTGGTAGGGCTGGAGCAGCCAGAGCTGGGAAATACAGGTGGATGCAAACCGTACGGGGAAGGATGGGACCCACCTCTTGTGGCTGGCTTGAACCGGTGGCACAGCAACCCTGAGCTATCAGAAACACTGCGCGGAGATTTCAGCTTTGTTGCCTGGGCTTATCTTCTGCTCAATAACAAACAACAGGGGGTTATATCAAAATTAGCTTCACACTTCCTTTAGCAACGCATCCTACCCCCAAAAAAGCTCTTTTATCAAAGAATGTGAAAAGATGATTTCTCAGCTTGCTGTACTGCTGACCTGAGTAATGTGACAAATATTTGCCACCTCTAGGGAAATTAAATGGGGCTCATTTTTAAAATCTGGTGATTTTTTTTTTTATATCTTCTATCCACTTGGTTAAAATTATTGCAAAATCTTGATAGTAGGAAACAGAGATGACAGGGTGAGAGAGCTAAATAGGCTTTGGTTTATCCTAAAAGATTAAGACAGAAAACCCACTGACTTGCCATTAACTGAAATATGTTAAACCATTAAATATACAAACATTATATAATTATATATTATATATATATAAAATATATATATATTATATATATTATATATAAACATAAATATAAAAACATTAAATATATAAATATATTTAAAATTAAAATTAAAAAACATATAAAAATATAAATATATAACAAATATATTAGACCTCCGTGGGGCTGACATCTCTTCCACACAGTGGGTCGCTCATGGAGCGTTTGTCCAGTTAGGGTTCTTGTTTTAGTTCCTGTCCAAGGAACACTGACCTGCAGTCTCTGCCGTCACTGTTACCTTCCTAAAGCTCCTTTCAGCCTAAAACTCTTTTGCTCTCAGCTTCCCAGTTCCAGCTGGCTTCAGACCTGCCCAGCAGCCGGGAGCCCCGTGCAGACTCCCAGGTCTCACCCTTTAACATTCACCCTCTGGGGCTGTTTCCTTACAGCCCTGTGCTTCCCGACAAACCAGGTGCTGTCAGCGCTTCCAGCCGCAGCCTTCCCGCTCTGTGTGGCACAGACACCCTGCGGGCGAGCTAAAACCACGGCGATTTGGGGCAGCACAGCCCTGGGGCCAGTTCAGGTGCCTGACACATCGCCGCTCTCCCTGCCCTGCGGCGTGGCGGGGATTAAGCCAAAATCAGACCACTGCCGTTAGGCAACGCTTGCTGAGCCCAGCACACGATTCCCAGCAGAAAGAGTGTCCAGACCCTTCGTGCTCCTCCTGGCCTCCATCTCCCCAGTTTCTTTGCAACCAGTCACCGTTTGGTATACAGTAAAGACAAGCCCATAGGTGGGACTGGAAGACTTGCTTTCTGTTCCCGTAATGTTTACTCTCCTGCTGTTGTCCCCTCACCCCCAGGGAAGTCAAGCAGAGGACAGACTCCGGGCAACTGGCCTTCAGTTTTATGTAGAGGATCTGCCTCTCTCTTCATCATCCTCCCAGATTTTTCCTCTCCAAACCTAGCTGTGACAGCCAGCCTGAAAACAAAAGCCAGTCCTTTGGAAAAGTTCCACTGGACCAAAAGGAGAGCTCTTACTTTCACGATTAAAAATAAAGAAATAAATAGAAATAAAAAAATAAATAATTCAACATGCATCAGAACTGCAGCACCTCTGGCAGAAGAGGTCATCTCAGAGCATTCGCTTAGTCTTGCCTTTTTGAGGTCTCAAAGCAATTAAACAGATGGATTTCTTCAGACAAGCCATTACCTGCTAATCTTCTTTCTTTTTTGGGGGGAACTGGTTGTGAACCGTGAGTTACACTTTGTTTTGTTTCCTTACCCAGATGTTATTTTAAGTGTCTGAGTTCTATAATTGCACAGCGCTCTGGGCAACTGAGACAGAGAAGCAGCATATAAATAAGGCTGCCTCGCCTTCCTGCTAGCGGTTACCCAGTCCCATTTGCTTTACGAGACGAGCAAAAAGGAGAGAGGCGAAGCAGCCTGTGCATGGCGGGCAGGAAGGCAGAGCCTGCGGGCTTCAGGGAGCGCTGGGACAGGCAAGGACACCTCTTCCAGGAAGGAGATGAACAGCAAAATAACCTTTTTGCAGGTCAGAGCGCATTGTGGGATTTTTTGTTGTTGCTGGTTGTCTTCTTTTTTTTTATTAAAAAAAAAAAAGAAGAAGAAGAAGAAAAAAGCGCCTTCTGAAAGAGTCCAAAGAGTGGGACTCTGCTTATCTGCTGCATTTGCACATGGGCAGATGAAGCTTTCAACATGATAGTCAAGCAAGCAGCTCCACGGGCAGCATTTAGCATTTCATTTCAATATGCCTGCATTGCTTAGGAGCAGCAGAGAGCCTTGTGCCTGACCAACCTCACGGTGCTGTTCCCTGCCCCTCTTGCAGGCCAGCCCTGACCTGAATCCCTGCAAGCAAAGCACTCCCAAGCCGCTCCTCTCCATCTCTGCCACTCCGAGCTTCTCTTTTCCTTTCCTGTTTCTCTCTAAAACACACCAAAATGTTACAGGCAGTCTTGAGCCCTCCAGAGCTCATCGCTGACCACCGTGGTGTGGGTATTTACGGCCCATTTCCCCAGCCATACAGCTTGCACTGAAGATCAACCAACAACTGCAATGCCTCCTAATAACTGACAGAAACAATTGCTTTAGGTGAAGACTCACAGGTATTTAAACACGAGAAAAGTGCTTTGGAAGCCTGATTGAAACAAGCAGGCCAAAATCCAAATATAATTTTGTCCCCAGCCTTTGCACTGGTCATAAAACACGACCGGCCATCGTGTTATTAATTATTATTACAACTCCTTTTGCAGCATTACGGAGGCAGAGCACAAAGATCTTTGTTACAAGTTGAATGTTGGCTCTGGCTGAGCAGAAAGCAGGTGAGCACTCATGGGAGCACCTTTTGAGGCTACTAGTTATTTAAGCAATTTGTAGGAAGAATAGGGAGCTGTGCTGGGAAGGAGAGGTAGCTCCGAGCTCCTCGCCATGGAGAGAGCTTTCCTGGTTTGTCTACATCAAAGGCTCGTAGCTTCACCGCCTACTCATTTGATCTTAATTCAGCTCAAAAAAAGCTCCGCTTCATGCATTTCTAGGTATGACTTAGACATGGAGCATGACGCAACGGTCCTTTGATGAGCAAGGAAACGTAGACTGGGTATCGTCTGTGCCAGGACGATTTGATCTGCTTTCGGGAAGAGGTGAACACATAGCCATGCACGCACATGCATGCAGCTATAAATAACGCACGAGCTGCTCGCGAGGGAACAGGAGCTGAAAGCCCTGTTGATACAATTCATTGTCCCAGTTCATCTCTGTAATTTTATCACCCTAAAAATATCCATGCAGCCAGCATTCTTTATGCAAGCTATGATAATTTCAAGCACAACACAGCGTGCCGGCAGGCGCTGTGACAGAAACATGGGGACGAAGCCGGGCTCGCCTCTCGCTGCTGAGCCGGTGGTGGCACCGCGGGGACAGGAGCTGAGGTCTGGCATCTGCCCGCACCCCAACACCCCTGAGCAGCCCCAGCTTCCCAAGGAGAGGCTCCAAAAAGGCTCCCGCAGCACAAAAGCACTGATGGCTCCAAATAGGTGTCTGGCCCTGGGCTTCGTGTGCTGTATAGGTGGGCTGGAGCGGTGGCATTCAACTTATGCCACGTCCTGGGGCAACGCTTGGGTGAGACCAGCTCCTTACATCCATCCCTGTCCTGGGCAGCACTTATTCCCTGCCCTGCTACCACTGCACGTCCACCTCCAAAGCCAAAGGCAGCCGGGCTGTGTCAAACCCTTTCTGGGCGATCAGCTCCTAACGCTGTGTGTATCTCGCTGGATTATTGAAGATGTGGTGCCAGGCCCTGTAACACAAATCATTTCTGAAAGAAAAATTATCCTACAGTGTCAACAACACAGAGCTCCAGATAGGCCAGAAGAAAACAAGCTGCGAGGCATTTTGCTCAGATGAGGAAGTGAAAAGTCTCTTTGCCTGCATTTTACTTTGCACAGATGGAAAAGGAGCACATGGGCACTCTGACACTCATCACCTTTAATAGCTGTCCCAGGGCTAAATCCTCACTCGTCATGCTGAAAATGTAGGGGCGAGCCTGCAACTCATTGCCTTCAATAATAGAAGCAGCCATTTACAGAGAGATGTGAAATATTTAGACTGAAAGTGTTTCATTTCACTTAATTTAAAATCACTTAACACCTGGAAAACTTCTATAAATGAAATCACTGGAGATTCAGTTTCCTACTCTGTCCGAATGTATCCGGACAAGAAATGTGTCCATTTTCTGGGCAACAAATGCTCAATTGCAGATTTTCTGGATAATAAAATCTCCAGCCTAGCTATTTAATTATTCAGCTGACTGGTGGAGGAATATGAAGCTATGGAAATCTAAAGCCATGTGCTGGGAACTCTGGAGTAAGTTATAGCAAATGTTTGCTTTAAAAAGACACCAAATAAGCTATTTAGAAGCTTATACTTATGAGATAATGATCATTTAATAATTATGCAAGGAATTGCCATCTTCGCTCACATAATCTCTCCTCATAAGGCCAAAAATATTTTCTTTTTTAGAGCTCCATAAAGCAGGCATGTTTTCCATGCCAGAGTTTTAAACCGAGATCGCAATCCTGCCACGGGAGGCATGTGGCCAGGCTCGTTCATGTCAGTGGGCTCCCGGACGAGCATAAATCTCCTGCCGTAGAATCGCAGCGCTGAAAGAGGCCTAAGCACCCGCTTTGTGCTACACTTCCCGAGCTCCTTGCTGCCTCCCTGCCTGCCCCAGGCACCTCCAGGCAGGCGGTCACACCTTTGCCACGCGTCCTCACGCTAACGCGGGTCCGGCTAGCCGGCCAGAGCCAGGATCCAAATGTGTTCTCATGGCTCAGACAGTTATTAGCTACAATATACTTCCAGCATTAGGTAATTTGTAATTACGTGACTAATTACATCACCAATTGAGTGCAATCTGCCATTTCTGGAATTCTCTCACTAATCAAACGCTGTCCTCGAGGCACGAGGAATATGCTGACACAGAGCAGCGGGAGCGACAAATCACAGCATCCTTGTTATCACAGCATCCCCGCTGAGCCGCTGCTGATCAGATGAGCCTGCAAGAGCCTCAGCATGCTCCAGCCGACTCAAACTGTGCCTCTCGTCACGTTGCAGCAGCCAACACAGCCCAGATTGCCAAGGAGGCATGTGGGAAGGAAGCAGCTCCCGCACCAGGACAAGCTCTGGCCTCCAAGGGCTCAGGCCAGGAGGAAATGCAGGCTCCTGGCTGCTCGCAGGGATCCAGAAGAGACTGCAAACTCTCCTCCCTGCTCTGAGTTTTGATCACCCAGCCCAGGCCACTCTTTCCACAGACTCATTGCTGTTCTGCAAAACCACTTTTTTACAGCCCGCAGACACGGCTGCTGCGACGAGCTACGTGGTGGCAACCAGGCACCGATTTGGGATGCGCTGCCCATAAGGCATCATGGGGGCATTGTGCACATGGGTGTCCTCTCCTCCACCACAGGTTAACCCCAGAGGTGCCCTGGGCCAGCTCCTCAGGCATTGTGCTGCTGGAGAGCTTCCCCAGCCCTCAAACACCCTCTCGAGAAATAACTGGGGAGCCAGCTGCTTCTGCAGACTGGCAAAAAAAAAAAAAAAACACAACAGAGTTAAATGTTTAGCTAGGGTCTTTCTAAGGCCCTGTTAACATTTTTCAGACCTAAACCCCATCAGTATAATCGGGCTCCTGAACGGCCAAAGGCAAAGTGGAAAGTCGTCATATTTTTGGAGTGCTTCCCCTTCCCCGTCGACTTTTCCAGACCTGACTCTACTTACTTGCTCCATCACTTGTCTCTCAGGAGGTCTCAGGCACCTCTAGATGTGCAATATTGGCTGATTTTGCCTCAATAAAACTTGTTGGAGGTGGCACTGGGGCAAACCCAGCTCCACGGGTCCCACAACCGGGCTGCAGCGGTGCGGGCCCCGCTGGGGACGGGCAGTGACAGAAACACAAATCATTTGCCTAATGAGTGGACAAACTTTTTGCTAGCTGTTTTCACTGGGTTTCCAGTGGAAAAATCTTGATTTCTCCTCCCAGGCTTCTGCTATTGGTCCGTGCTCTTCCTACTATTGTCGTCATCCCAGCTAGCCCTTGTCTGCTGGGGAAATTCATGGTATGTATATTTTTGTGCATGGTGCTCTTGAGATGTCTGAAAAATGTTCCTGTGAACCAGGCACTGATGTATCACTCTCTGGAGAAGATAAATTTCTGTCTGCTTCCTTCCTCCCTGTTACAGTACAGGGTGAATACAGATTTGTTTGGAAAGGTTGGGTTAAAACAGTAATATGCTTTTCTCTTCTTGTTATGTTTCATATAATGCAGCAATTCCCATTTCACATTGAAAGTATGAGAGATCTGCATCTGAACAGATCCTTGGCTCACTTAGCTGAAGATGTCTCATAATTGTCTAACGCTAACTTTGCCTTTAGGATTTTCTGTCTGATGTTTGCAATTAAAGGGGGAGAAGACGCTTTATTTTTGGTGGCTGGAGCTGCTGTGGGCTGCTCCGCAGCCCCGCTCCTCCTGCCCGAGCCCACTCCAGGTGAGACCCCCAGGCAGGATCAGTGCCTGCTGCCTGTGTCGGGGCAGGGACCAGGTCTCCAGATTTCCCCAGGGTGTCCCGGTCCCACACAAGGACGGAGCAGCGACATGCAGCACAGCGATGAGCCCTGCCTCCTGGCAGGTCTGCCCCAAGCACCCGGCTAACCCTGGGGCCCATCGCAGCTAATGGAAAAGGTCTTTAACGGGGCTCCAGGGCCGGCCAAAAGTGATGAATGAAAATTGTTTGACGGTGGAATAGCCAGAGGTGTGACTCTGCTGCGTAAATCCCAACACAATGAATCCTCCGGGGTCTCAGCCACGTCCCCTCACATGCCAGGGCATGGGGGACCAGGCACCCACCCCTCCTGGAGGAAAACCAAACCAAACTTCTTCTCGAGGCACTGCCATGGGGTGTCTTTGGTGCTGTCAAAGAGCAGGGCAGCTGCTGCCGTGCAAGAAAAGGATGGGCATTTAGTTTATAACTAACAATTCCTCTCTTTCACCAGAGCTTTAAGCCCAAGGTGGGAGTCATCTCCTGAGGCCAAGACAAGAAGAACAAACAGAGTGATGGAGGATGATGTTTGAAATGACAAACATTAGGCTTTGTGAAAAATAAAACTCCCCATGCTGCCATTTCCCAGCCCTGGAGGCCTGAGGGACATGCTGCTCCCACACAGGGGACGTCCCTGTTTCTGCTGTAATGGTACTGCAGCTTCCACGCGCACGGAGAGCTGATGAATTAACCAGAGAGAAGAGACTACTGCTATAAGGGAACTTGTGGGTTTTCAGCAAGGCTACATGCAAAGATTACAGCTCTACAAAGTGTTCCCCACTGCAGGGCCCATTGCTCTCACCATCCCAGTCCCAAGCAAGCTCTAGTCCCTGCAGGCGGGCAGACCTTGTGCTGCAGCTGGAGCAGAGATTCCTGCATTTAGCTCCTGCTGCCAGGCCTCGTGAAGCCTGACCATGGTGCCACGGGAGGGGACCCACAGTCAGGTAGGGTGGCCCTCCTTCCATCCCCTTGCCAACTGTGAAAGGCTAGAAAAAGCACTTCTCAATCATGAAAGAAAGCAAAGAAAGCACAAATGTAGGAGTATTGTCAATGAACAGTTTGCAAAGGAACTCAAAGTACAGGACTGCTTTCAAGATAAACTCACAATATTTTCCAGAACAACGAATCCACAGGAAACTCTTCCATCAGCTTGTTGGCAGCTCCAAAGCTGAATGCCAGTAATCTGGCAGCGAAGAACTGGCATCCAGCACGTTACAGGTTTAGAAGCTCACCAGTTTCACCCCCTCTAAGTGTTGTGGTAACCTCATTACTCATTACAGACATTACTCATGTCTGTAACAAGATTTTACCTTTGCACTCATTTTGCACCCAAAGCAACGTGCCCAATACGCCCACCCTGACTGCAAGCAGCTCAGAGAAAAGCTGCCCTCCACTCAAGCCCGTAAGAAGGTAACTGAGATCTTATGAAAATTCATGATCCTTCCTTAGAAAAATGCACTAAGAAGATGCTTATAAGCATTGGGCATCACCTAAAATAAACTTTTTGTCTCACGTTCATGCAGTGCCGACACCAACTTACTCCAAACATAAGGAGATCTTTGTACATGTGCAAAGTCCCAGTTCTTCTGTCCCTCGGTCCCATGGTGTGTGTGATGGAGACCAACATATTGTTTATTTGACAATTAGCCTCATTATAGGCAACTTGGAAGCTCTTCAGTCCACTAAAATATGCCCTGAGTGCTGCAGGTATGCAGCAGCTGACAAATTTGAACAGTTAGACAACACTGATGCCACCATCCTTCACCAGAATTAACTGGCCAGCTCCCACATGGATATAAGCAAAAAGGAACCTTTCACAGTGAAACGGATAGACCCCAGCTGTCAAAAGTGAGTGGCAGTTAGCAAGGCTGCCCAAGACAAACTGGAGAAAACACAAAAACACATCTAGTCCTTCCCTTGGTCTGGGAACGAGCAGCATTTCAGAGGGTGCACTCAAAAACCCTCACCAGAAGTTCATTTTACCCAGGCAGTTTTCCATAAACGTACACGTTTTTAACATCCTACATGTACATCAGATTTCTTTTGCAGACAAGAAAAACAAGGAGTTCCCTTAGTGATGATGTGTCCACGTAATAGAAAATGTGTCTTAGGAGCTGGGAACACAGGGGAATAGCAAACAGAGTGCAGTTTGGCTCATGATATGCCCTTGGAAAAATCTCTCGTTTTGGCTACATTTAGGGAAAATTACCCTATATTGGCAGCAGATGAGATTTAGATTGACCAACAGTGAGCGAAGACGCAAGGATTTGGCCCTAGCAAATCCTTGTTTCTGCGCCTACATTCTTGCTATATGTCATTTTGTTACTGAGAAGGGTGTAGATTACTGCACCCCCTTCATCCCCTCACCCACTAGCTTCAGATACTGAAATACAATTTACAATTAAAAAGAGAGAACAGAAGCAAAGTGAAGAACAAAATATTTGCATTGTTGCAAACTGCCAGCTTGCCTGAACTGTGAAGTCCCCAGACTATTTTGGGATAATTCGGCACCTTTCAACTGTCACACAGAATTTCATGGGGGATGATGCTTGGCATTGTTTATATGACATTAGCATCACCTTTTCATCCTACTGGGGACCATCAAATGCAAAATTGGATTAAATTTGGCAGATCGCATTATATATGGGGAAGTGAGAAATATTGCTATATCACAATTGATTTTCCCAAAGGCACCAGGCAACCTCTGATATTTTGATACTGAGATGATAAATAATTTTCCACTGGTAATTTCCATATTCAGTAAGCTGAGACATTTTTCTCAGTATGCAAATGAGATATATTTAAAGCACCACTCTATGTTGCTTACAATTAGATTGATTTGGATGGCTGCAGGAGGCTGTTTGTCTTGGCGATACTGAATGGGCAGGAGCAGAGGTAAGTCCTTCATGCAACAGAGCCTTCAACCTAAACCAGATTTGCTCATTGGAGTTGGATGATCACGAGTTTTGTGCCTTGGATGAAGCCTCAAACATCAAGAAATGCTGCTGCGACACCACATTTTCATGAGCCACATGCCTGCCTTAGCCAGTTACATTGCAGAGGTTACTGGTAGAACCCTCCTCTTGCTGGTCGAGATGTTTGATCCCCTCCCACAGAACAAAAACACTGATTTATCCATGCCTTCTCCTAAAGCTCTGGCTCAGCAGGTCCCTACTCATGGGCGCTGGAGAACAGCCCACGGGTTACCCACACCTGCAGGGATGCTGGGCCTGTCCGGTGGTCCTGCCTGCTGCCCTATCAGCACACCAGCCTTCGGCATCGTTTTCAGATTTGCTTCCTAAGGGCCTACTTCCAAGCTAGAAAAGTCCTTCTTTATTTAACTCATGCTGCAGCAGGCTGGGGTGCGCCTTAGAGCCTGGTTAGGACTCGTTGCTGGCATAAATGGGAACACCTTCATATTTTTGATGCTGTACCTCTCACTTAGATCTGTACAAAGTTTGTTCTCATAAAGTTACGAACACACAGTCAAGAAAGTTTTAACTCGTCCTACGCAGAGACTTTCCTGCTGCTTTCTCTAAACCAGTGACCCCTAAGTCTTCATGCCCTAACAGAATACCCCACGTTTTTTTGCACCTCAGTTGCTGTGTGCAAGTTGCAAGTGCTGAAGAAAACCGAGGCCTGTGCTGCACCAGCATTATGGGCTGTCGTGGCACAGCAGAGCCATCAAGAGCAGGCCTGCTGAGACCATCGTCACTCCAAAGCACATGTCAAATGCTGCTTCATGGTTTCTTTAGCAGAGGGTGTTCCTTGCTGCCTGGAAGCTTAGTGCCCAGCTTGAACATATCTGTAGGAATTTGCATTTTCTAAGGAACAAAGCTGCTGCCTTCCAAGCCCCTTCTCTATATCCTGAGCAGAGCACCCCAATTTAAAGGCTGTCATCTGTTTGTCCCCAGAAGAAAACTCAGGAGCAACAGAGCAGCCCATGAGATGAAGCCTGTCCTACTCCATGGAGCTCAGCCTTCCCCCAAGCTTCAGCCACCACACAGCACAGAGTTAAAGAGAGCAGAGCCCGAGCCAGTTACAAGTTTCTTTCCCTTGAGGCTGTTACAAATATGATAAACTTTTTTTCTTTTTTCTTTTTTTTGTAAGTGTTGCCCAGAGTTTAATAAATGCTCATATGTATTATTAATCTGGAATATTAACCCCAAATCCTATAATAAAATAACTCAAGCATTTCAAGCCATCTCAGAGGCTTTCTAAATCCTTGCAAGTTACTAATTAAGCTACATTGGAGCAACTGTTCAATAAATTTTACAGTCAGGTTTCGTCTCTTTAGAAAGGGCAGACTACAAATTTATGCAACTTAAAATGGAAGGTAATGAATTTGGAACATATTCTGTATACAGCATGCAACCAACAAGTGGGAATAATAACAGTAACAGCACTTTGAGATAATAGACTATTTAAATTCATATTTGTAGGAGCCGTAGACTAATATACAGTGATCTACAGATGAGATAAGGTTTCCCTGAGGGCGCAATCCAGACTATGCAGGGATACACATTTTCAAATGGAAGAAATCTCTCCCGGTTCTCCCACGTTAAGATACGCTGTGAAGAGGGGCCCCGGTGGGGGTCTCGAGTGCAGAAACGTCGCGTTTGTTTCCAGGAGGAGCCCACGGTGTGGTCCCCTTAGAGCTGGGGCTGCTCTGGTTCAACATCAAATACCAGGTGCTCCTGTCTGGGAAGAAACAGGTTCACCCTGTCCCAGTGAGGGCCCGGACTGGGCTTAATGGTTGGCATAGGCAGATATTAAAAAGTCATTATAGGAATCTTTAGCAGCACATCTGGCATTTCGGTGCTTCATGCAATGATTTTACTCTCGGAGGATCCAGAGCACTCAGCAGCGGTTACAGCAACCCCCAACTGCGTGACGGGAACCCAGCCCTGCTCATTTCCACTACTGGAAGATGAGTTTTGTAAGGATAAAATCTACATCTAGCCGGGCTCAGGTTCTGGTGTCCAGCCAATTCGCAAAGCCTTAGAAAGCCTCTTCTCTTCCTCCATACGCAGCTGACCCAGTACTGGCATGTGATGAAAACAGTGAATCCCCTCTCTGAGCCAGCCAACACAAATCGTTTAATTCCTGGCCTGCCAATGGCTGCATTTTAGCATTGTCTCACCAGACCTGGAGCTGAGCACAATTTGGACAGCAGTTACTATAGCTGTGCAACACCACATCCTGGCTTTTGATCTCCAGCGCTGGCGTAAACCAGGTCCCCAGGGACCAGAAGTCCCTTGGGGTAAAGTTTCTGTGTCCCACATCAAACACTGCTGGGAAGCGCAGATCCAGCCTTCAGTAGTTGTATCATGTTTCCAGTTGTCTGCAGCGTTACAATGCCAATGATTTATTCATTCATTTGTTCCACTCTTTGCATACGGGCTGTAACTCCGAGGACAAGCACGGCACAGTCTTGCTGCAGCTACGTGCACTGTGGGTTTTGGGGAGCACAACAGCAGGTGATGGATGGCACCTCCTTGCCTCTAATTTCTCCCAGGCAAGCACCAAGACCACAAGATCTACAAGACACATCAAAAGTTGGCAGAGGACAAAGCAGAGAAGGGGCGGCCTCAGGGAGCAGCACCCCAGGGGTGGACAGAAGCAGGAAGGGTAAGAGAGAGCCAGGCAAGGGAAAGGAAAGCACGACAATCATCTCTGTGGTGAAATTCAGGACTTTCCGGGGATTTTCTTGATGGATTGATGAGAAATACTATGACATGAAGGAAGTCTTGCAATGCTTTCACCCCTTGGACTGCAATAAGTACTCTTTGTTTGTAGTGCTGCTAGGAGAAGAGAGAAGTCTGGAAAATGCATCACTTGCCCAATTTACACCAAAAAGACACCAGAGCAGGAACAGACCCTAATGGACGCTGTTCTTGCTCAGAAAATCTCTCCAGAGAGCCGTGGCGCTGGGAGCACGACCTTGGGCACTTCTGTCCCCTCTGGCACCTGCTGCCACCCTCGGGTGCAGCCTCAGAGCCGCAGGACACGCTGCCATCCCCACCACACCCGGCCTTGCCCAGGGGATGCCCTCGGCCCCAAGCAACTCCTCGGCACTGCATGGAGCCACCTCTCTACCCAAGGAGGTGTCAGGCAGCTCAGGGAAGCTCTCCAGCACAACCGAGGTTTCTGCAGCTCTGACCTCGCAGAGCCTGGTGCTTGCAGAAATCCTCATGCTGGCTGCTTGCACAAGGCCAGAACAAAACCCTTCTCAAAGCTACAGCTTTAAATTAAATTTCTTCGGCAAGACCTGAGCCATCCCCGTCCTCTTGTGCAGTGTATTAATTTTAACTGTGCTCTCTGATGAAAATCTGAAAAGAACCAAGAGTTACAGCTCTCACATGTTTCCTGTGCTCGTCCTGGGGCACAGGGGGCTGAATGGGAACGAGCATGGGCCATGAGTTGGGGCTTGGATGGGCACAGCGTCTGGCCTTGGGGCACAGGCACAGAGCCATGGCTACACAGGGGTACGGCGAGTCAGAGTAAACATGGGTTGCACTTAAGCCTAACAACTTTTGTGCTAATACTGAAGATGCAACCAGGTTGGGTCAAGTTAAGGGGGTCTTTGTCCGAGACAGGAACTCAATTCAGAGAGCCCTCATTAACTTGGTTAAGAATTCACCAAGGCACCTTCCAGAAACATCCCCAAGATATTGCTGTACCAGTGAGAAATTAGCATCATTACTGCCATGATGCAATGATCTTCTTTATTAGTTTTTCCTTTAAAATTCAAAAGGGAGACGTGTGATATTAAACAGCGCATGTATTCAGGGAACAAACACGTTGCCTGTACGCAGAGGGTGCATCAGGAAGTATAACTGTCTTGGAGCAACTGTGCTAACGGGCACAGAGCCTGTGCTGTAACCAATTACTTCGTCATTAATTAAAAAAAAAAAAAAAAAAGCACAAAGTTAGGCATCCCAGTGACATGAAAAGGAAAATAGGAAGTTCATTAAAGGTAAGCTCGAGCTGGCACAGCAAGCCCCTTTCTTTGCTGCAGAAAGGAAGAGGCCACGCTTTTCCCTATCTGCCTCAGTACCCACCGCAGCACAGCACTTGCCTGCAGCACCGCGCCTCACACATCCTCAATCAGCCATCCCTGACAGCATCACCCTCTGATGGAAGCTTTAAAGGCTCTTTCATCCAGTGACTGGAGGGCTGGAAAAAAAATGATGCTTTTCCTCTCCCTCCTAAAGATCTGAAAAATGAGAGTAATGAGCTCAGAAAAGGCTCTCTCCACGCTACTCGGCACACCGCTCGGGAGACTGAGGGGCCAAACAGTCCCTAATGAGTTCTCCAAAACTCGGGACCTGCTGGGCAGCATCTTCCCATAACCTGTCCTGTGCCTCTGCGTGACCCTGGTGCCGGCCGCAGCAGGGACCTGGACAAGCTGCAGCAACCGTCTCAGTCCGCTGTGCATTAAGGACAGTTTATAACAACCGCCTTGTCACGAACAAATGGGCTTCAAATTTTGAGCGAGCGCCACTAGTGCCAGATCCAGAGCACGTCATTGCTGCAATCCGAGGGCGAAACCCCGACAGTGACAGCAGGCCGATGGATGAAGATCTTGAAGCTTGTCCCAGCTCCCAGGAAAGCAATAAATCAATGACACGGGAAAACCCCAAGCCCCTGAGTGCTTTAAAAGTCAATAGTAAAATTTAAAATCAATGGGAAGGCTGGCAGGGAGGCAGCGCAGGGGCGGGTGTGCGGAAGGGACGGCAGCTATTGTTCAGCTGGGGTAAGCTGCCAGCACGCTGGAGCCTATAAGCCAATTTTACTTCATAATCCCACTAATGTGGAATGACACTGGTTGTAATCCTTCAGTGATTACGGTGCAGACCAGTGCCTCGGCATCGCTGGGAGGATTTAAGGGACAGTGCAGCATCCAGAAAGCCGTAGCCAGATTTTTCCAATCAACGAGAAGAGAATATGCAGGCACGGAAAGCACAGAAGTTGTCTATCTGGCAATAAAAAGGAGAGCAAAGCCAGAGCTTCCTTGCTGCGCTGGCTGCCAAGTGCCTCTGTGAAGCGGAGCCCAAATGCAGAGAAGAAGGAGAAGGGGGATACTCACAACAGGACACCGAAAGCAGAAAACTCGGCCAGTATCGGAGCAGGCCAGGAGCACGGGGACTGCCCTGGGGGCTGACACACAGTGAAGAGAAGGGAGGTGATCTGTGGGATCAAGGGGATTTTGAACAGAACACGTGAGCTCTCCCTGCTTGCACGAAACGGCCCCAGGAGAGGAGCCAGGCGTGAACAAAAGGGAGCCAGGACCCTCTTGATCTATCCTTTACCCCCACAGACACCCTAAGGACTATTGCTGGGACTCTTGCCCACCCTGAGGAGTCTCCCTCGCCACCAGAAGTCCCCCAGCTTTCAGTGAAGGTGACCTTCAGAGTAACGCCACATCTGAGCTTGGAGAGATCCCCATCCCGGAGCCCAAAGAGAGCCCAGGCAGGCCGCCTTGTCTGTAAATTGCTACCGAGAGCTTAAACTATTGCTAATTTATTGGAAGTGTCACTTGTACGTATTATCGATGATGATTGTCAGGCTGAGGAGCGTGAAACTAGAGCACAGTTGGGAGGTTTCAGAAGCTGGTGAGCCACTGAGGGGGGTTGTTAAATTATCAGCTGCATATTGAGAACAGCTGGAACAACTCCAAGAGCCGAGGACAGATGCAAAATTGTTGGAAGGATTGATTTAACATCATCACCAGCAGCCTTGTATAAGCAACGCAGGCCAGGAGGCCTGAAGAACAGCTGGTCAGAGTGGACTAGCTGAATTATTGCAACAAAATTAGATAAAAAGCACAGAGGAAATGAATGCAGCCCTTTAGAGGGAGGCAAGAGGCTTTCCATGCTGGAACAGCTGGAGGGCTTGGAGAGACTGTTCTCTCCTGATAGTAATCACTAAATTAGTCAAATTCAGCCAGTGAAGATGTCTTGTTACGAGCATATGGAAGTTGGGGTTTAACTGTCTGCTTTGCATAAGCGTGTTCAAAGGCACCGTAATGCCTCTGCTTCGGTGCGGAGGAGATCCGAGCGGCACAGGGTGGCATGGGGTGGCCACCGCTGGGAGCTGCCCAAAGCAGAGGGCAACCCTGGGACCGGGAGCGACACGAGGGAGGCAGACGCTTTCCATCACCCCCAATAGAAGTGCCTGCGTTGCTTTTCCCCAGGTGAGGCACCCCAGACTCTTCCCTAGCACTGCTTCCTCTGGTCACTCCAGTTGGCCATTCCCACGGGTGACACCAGCCCCAGCTGACTGACAGCACTTGCCCACGCCACTGGCATGACAAGACGGTCCTCTGAAGGTGGTGGGGGTTTATTTTTTGTGAGATTCAAGGGGAAAACAAACAAACAAACAAAAGACTTTCAGACGGTCAGCTCAAGCAAAAGGCGAAGGACAGTACGCTCAGCGTCTCTGCTGACTGTGAGCACACAGTGCTGCACCCCTGGAAATGCCAAAATGATCAAGCCAGTGGCTCTCCTCACCCTGTATCCTGGCCCTAAAATGGCACTCCTGTGCAAGGCAACAGCCTTCTAGATTCGAGTCATAGCAAAAAGAGAGTATCCGAGAAAAATCTTCCTATGCCCCAAATAATTAGAGGATGTTGTACTCCTTGAATCACAAGGGTTAGCATTTACGCCACAAGCATTTTTTCAGGAGCCTTGTAGCTTTTTCCCCTTTTTCTGAAAACTACCGTGCACTTGTCATGAGACGTCTCTTGGGCAGGACCATTTTTTTCCAGACGTGGTTTCCTGGTGCCTCTGAGGGCAGCAAGGCTGCAGAAGCAGCCGTGTGCTCTGGAGCGGCACCTGACGGCCTGGTAGGACGGTGCTTGAGCCTCAGACAACCTTAAAGATGCTCGTCTGCTGGCAAATGAGTATTGGTCCCTATGAAAACCACTTGAAATGTCTTCCCTTTCAGCAAATGAATGTTTGCTTGGCAATACTGAAACATTTCATCTTGTATGACCTCATTCTCGGCGTTCTTCAAGTTGTGAGCTGTCCCTCTCCATTCAGCACGAGTCCTAATATAGACTCTCTCCCCCCATCACCAGTGTGCTGGGGATGAATCATAAGTCATATTTGTGATTGTGAACCCACATGCCAACCTACATCTGGAGAGATGACTCCTTTCACTAGCCTTAAATCTGCAGCTCTCTTTGTTAGGATGAAGTTTAACAGGTTGTTTTCCCTATCTCTGAACAAAGAAGCTTTTAAAACCCCTCGGCATTCAGAAATGCCTTCTTGTTCCATTCCTCCCGTGTAGGCAGCTTCCGTGAACTTTGCTTATCGTTGTATTACCTTAACGAGGAGACCAGGAGTGACTGAGCAATAGCAGCTTTATGAGTTTCTTGCAACAGGGTCGGAATTAACTTGGAAAATTATCTAAAAATAAAACTTTTGTAAGGACAAAAAAAAAAGAAACAAACATCAAAAAAAAAAACAAAACAGTAAAACGTAACAACCGCAGGTCGAATCTTGTTGCCCATCTGACCAGAACTATGCATGATGAGAATTTCTGGAAACGTGCTTGGTCCCTGATGGACTTGTCTTACATTTCAAGGATTTTAGCTGAAGGAAAAACCTGCCTTTGGCCTAACACTAACCAAAGCATTTTCACAGTTTGCACCACCCGGGAAAGAGCAGCCTGAAGATCCCCTCCCACCCCAGGAGGCATTCAGCAAAGTCCCAGGTGCAGCTGCACAGCACCTGGAGGCGGCAGCAGGCATCACAGGCACGACGTACCGAGGACCTCAACACCACGTTTATGTTAATGTCCACGTCTTAGCTAATTCAACTATACTCATCTAGAGCCGAAAACATAAGTCATCGTGGGGACAGCAGTAAATGCAGTAACCAACAGCCCACTAATTTTAAGCCTCACTAAAACCACCGGTCGGTGCTTGCAGATGGGAGCGTCGATGGCACGCGGGAAGCAGCAGCACTGCTGTGGCTCAGGACGTGCTGGTCCCCCTCTTGCTCAAGCAGCTATGGACTTGCCAGTGCCTCCCACTGCTTATTTAGTTGTTGTTTGTTTGGTTTTTTTTTATACACATTTTTCCCCAGGGGACGTAGAAAGGGAAAAGATTTGCACAGAGAGATTTGTCTTCTGCTCTGCTTCAACCTTAGACCCATTCCAGAATCCTCTGCTCAATCAGTCTGTATAAACGTATGCATAAAAATTCAGACCCGGTGCAATGTTACTGCACAAACAGGCAAAAGAAGAACCCAGAAGCATGAATCCTGGGGCAGTGCTGCCCCAGTTTTCACCCACATACATCAGCACCTGCCACGGTCCTGGCAGGGATTTCTGGAGAAAAACGTGTTTGTGAGAACAGCAGAGTGCACCTCGAGAGCTGGGAGCAGCTCGGGGGCAGCTCTGCGCCTTTGGGGGGGGCCTGGAGGGTGAGGGATGTCACAGCTCACACAGGCAGGTGACAAAAGAGAAAACCCGCTCCAGAGAACAACAACAAAATCATTTACCTGGTGCTGCAGAGCGCAGACCGTCCTTGCCCTCCTGCCCCTGCATTCACAGTGACTGACAAAGCACAAAGCCCGCTTTTAGGAAGAAAGCACACGTAGGAGTCACTGCTAAATCCCTTTCTATGTTTCACTGGACACATACCTCAGCTGCTTCGGATGAGAGGGCTGCGGATGTGCAGACGTTATGCAAATGTCTTGGCATTTTTTTTGCTCATCCCAAAGTTATTTTGCGCGCACGCGTTGTATTCTTGGTATTCTCTTCGCCCTTCCAGTATTCCCCTAGAATGCTTCTAAACAATGATTTCTGCACCTCCCCTCCCCGCAGACGATGTGCTTTTATACCTGAAAACATTTAAGTGGGATTTTTGACTTAGTGCCTTTGTTCTTGTTGTTAAGCCGATCAAGCTAGAGCACTTCGGAGAAAAAGAGAAGAGAAACAACGTTGTTTTGTCTGCTAACATGATTGATGGACAAGTTTCAATTATTGTACCTTCAACTGACTGGGAAGCACTTAAAAGGAGACAGACTCGTGAAAGATGTGCTCCTTCCCAGCTCAGTGGTTTCCCCAGAAAAAGTATACAAGGTTGCTCTCTGGTGGTAGCTGCCTGCCTCTGTGCGCAGGGCTCTGCTCCCAGCTGCTGTGCTGCCAGTTTCTGTTATGGACTGAGCAGTAGTGTGCTTTCTGAGTATTCAAATGGGAAATTATATATAAATCATTATTTGTGCTGATTTAATTTGCTTGTAGGGCTTCCCCTTTGGGGCTGTGCCACATCACCTCTGCACCGAGCACGGCTGGGACACACGGATCTGCCCCCCTGAAAACTTTCTTGCAGCTCACTCATCTCCTGTCATTCTCAGCCCTTTAAAAAGCACCGACAGACTTATACAGAATCACAGTTAGGTAAATGCTTCAAAGCATCAAAGACTTCTTTTGGCTTGATGGATTTCTGACCAGTGGCCAGCTCAGGCTCGGCCACGTTACTTCCATCCCTGCAAGTGTAAGCACAGTTTTCATTTCATGAAGACTGCACTAAAGTTCCTGGCACACCAGTGTTATGAAAAGATGTTTCATGGATCTGTTGTGATCCCCAGGGTGACGCCTGGAGCCAACACGGGCAGCGGGCACCATGCAGCCCGCAGTCATGGCAGCGAGGTGCACCCTGCTGTCAGCCAAGCACGGGAACTGCTTTGTAGTCACTGATTGCCCTGCTTACGGCTCTGAAACAAACCCAGTTCCTGCCTGGAAACGCAGAGCAATGAGGGAAATCAAAGGGACATTTACAAGGACTGGCGATCAGCTGAGGTTTGCTCTTAGAGCAGGCCAGTGGGAGTGCAAAACCACCAACACGAAGCACACTTCGGATGCTGCTTCAGTGCCGCTATCATCGGTACATTTTCTGCTGCTTTTCCTGGAATTCCCCGATGCCAGCCTGTTTCCAGCATGCAGTGACATGGTGAGGAGCCTGTCTGCAGGGGTCCCTGGGGAGACGCTCCCCGAGGGGTGTTTCAGAGCCACTCAGGGAGACCTTGCCCTGGGGAATGTGCCCAGGTGATAAGCCCTGCCCAGCAAAGGCTGGCATTTGCTGATCACCCCTTCCCTCACCGATCATTAGCCCTTCTCCTCTGATGAACTCTTCCTTCTTTACACCAAGACAGGTATCTGCCACCTTCAAAAAGCAGCCCCACTTATTTAAGGTGCTTCTGTTTGCTGGGACCAAGGGATCTCCTCACCCTCCAGGCCCTTTCATGGGGATGGCAGTGCCAGTCCCCACAGGCAGGAGCACCTTGGAGCCCGTACCCAGCACAAACCTCCAATTCCAGCTCAGGTTTGAAACCCAGCTGTGCAAGAAAGAAATGCTACGGGTTTGGAACAGCCCAGAAATACTGCAAGAAGTGCCTCTCTAAAGTAAGTGCCCAGAAAATGGGGTTGAAGAAGAAAATGCACAGGAGCTCCAGGCTGAAGCAGAGACCAACTCACCTGCCCTTCCCATGCAGGCAGCCTCCAACAGGCGTGCATTAGAGAGAGAAGCATCTTAATCATCCACCCTGCTGCAAATACATTCGCAGAGCTTTAATTGATTAACAGGCAGTCCTTGCCAGCAAATGAGCGGTTGGCTCCAGGGAGCTCTTGCTTGCTTGTTTTTAAACAGTGCAAAGTGGAAAAATGGAAGGAATAAGCAGTGAAAGCTCCAGGGAGCGACGCAGCGGGAGGGCTGGGGGGAGGCAGGCGGCGCTGCTCGGCGCGCTGACCTTCTTGCTGCAGGGAAATGGGGGTCAAGTGGTAGCAGAGCACAGCACCGTGGGGAACGGGGAGGAGTTCAACAAGCGAAAACCCCAAACTGCATCTCTGCCTCAAGGCACGGGAGCCGATGTTCCTAGCGATGTGTGAAACTTTAAAGGAGCTAAGGAATTACTAAAATTGCCTAAAGCTCAATAAAGTGTTCATCCCTGGTGACGCAGTAGAAATTGGTGCTACTCCTCGTCAGCCTCCTCCCAGCTTGCCATCTCTCTTCTTGCAGCCATGCTCAGCCTGGGAGAGCTGGCCTGATTTTAAAAAACCTTGTAGACCCAAGAAAGGCACAGGTCACGGTGAAAACAGCTATGGCAGTGACCGGAGCACTATTGGCCCTACCACCATCAATGGGCAGAGGGGTCCATTGGTGAACCCCGGCTCTCCAGCAGGCTCCTCACCATCAGGAGAAAACCCACTCAGGAGAAAAGCAGGACTGCCAGTCCCCTGCTGAAGCTGCTCCAGTGCAGAAAGATACACAAGGTCCCAGGCTGAAGAGAATCACCAGAGCATGCCGTGACCACTGGGCTGTGGCTGCCCCTCTCCTTGTGCTGAGCTCCCCAGGCTCTGGTACTGCTTCAGCTGCAGCGAGGCTTTGCATGCCCAGCTGCAGGGGGGATGCCCACAGGCCTCACTACATCCAGAAAATCCCTATAATTAAATTCATGCAATTAAAAATTGGCACAAAATCTGAAAGCATTCATAGCAGCGCACGCAGATGCCCGGGTGCAGGCAGCCTGGATGCCCCTCCACCAGTCCCTGCACGGCGCAGGTTTGGTGTGTGGTGGTTGCACCAGGACAGCCACCTGCAGCCAGCATCACCACCTCCTGTGCAACCTCCAGCTTTCCTCGCCTGCACCCAGCACAGGGCACCAAAAAATCCCACTCCTGGACACCTCTCCAGCACAAAACCAGCCCTGGCTAAGGCTGCTTCTAGAGAGCAGGTCTAATCTGAGATGGGTAGGAGATTTTGGGGAGAGAAAAAGCGTGGCTAGATGCAATCACTGATTGCTTTTGTAAGTCAGAGGGTGCAGGAAAACCGCTCTTACTATATTTTCTTGCAATCCTGAAACCCAGTTTATAACAGAAGATGAGAGAAGTCACCCATCTGGGTACAAAATCCGCACCACCAGGCTCAGAAGCTCATTTACTCCATGCAGCCCAAAAGGGAGATGCAATATGCTGCAGCGCTGGGAATCCGGGGCAGGATCCAATACTAGGAAGATTCACATCAGATTCCCAAACGCCATGAACCTCAGCCAAATCAAATTACTCTGATTGCCGAATATATCATTTTCCACCTTAAGTGGAACAGCCTGCCTTGCCTTAACACGCTCCAGCCTCGTACCGGCGCAGTGCTGAGCGCATTAATAGAGATGTCTCTCCCGGGGCTGTCACGGCCGCCCACCTGCTGTTTGATGACTTTACACACGTGTGACAGGTAGTAATGTCACTGACAGCCTCTCCCTGGCACCCAGTTTTTATTCATACCAGCGCCCTGCCTGTCTGCGCCGTTCCAGGAGAGCTTTGCTCGCCGGCGAGCCTTGTGTTGCTTCACCGCTCGCTCTGTTGCTTATCTTTGCTGAGAAACGGAACTTAATTTTTCTGCTGCTCCATTCTGCCAGTCTATACATCAGCTGAGAAGTTAAAATAATAATAAAAAAAAACAGATCATGACAGGGCAGGATCATGACAAGCTGGCAGCGGGAGAAATATATCCAGGGTGAAATCCCTCACAGAAGCACCGGGCGCTCTCCTGACAGAGGACGTGTCAGACACTGAACCAACAACACCACGCTTGGCCCGAGCCAAAGGCCAACGACCAGCAGGCCCAGGGGGGGAAAAAACATCCTGGACCTCTGCCTGCCCACTTGCTCGCTAAGCTGATTTCGACAGGGATCCTCGTTAAGTACAGCCGCCCTGAGAGCAGGCCGCGGTGAGAGCAGGCCGCGTCCCCGCCGCGCTGCCGGCCTCCCTCCCCGGCCCCCCGGCTCCTCGCTTACAGCAGTGCCAAGGAGGTGGCGACAAAAGCATTTCTGAGACAGAGAACTGGCTCCTGCGAGGCTGGGAGTGGGAGAAAGAACGCTATTCCCTCCCCTCAGGTACAGCCGTATTAAAATCATGATGAAAAATCAAAGAGTGCTTTGTATGCCCAAAATGCTTGCAGGGAGGTCAGAGCCCTGGTGCTGGGACAGGGCTCCTAAGGCTCCTGTTCAATGTCCAGACTTTTAGGGACTCCATCGAAATGACCGTCTTCTACTGCTGCGTCAAAAGAAAGACTACAAACAGAGGTGATTAGACGTAGAGAGGTTTCAGTGATCTCTAAGATGGGCTCAGTAGGAGAAGTGGAGAGGCAGGATAAAGACAGCAGGCAGCAGTCGAGCAGCAAGAGAAGCTGTTGCACTGAATAACTGGCTGTGCAAGGACAAGATGCAAAACGAGCGGTTAGGCAGCAGCCCTGCAGAAGAGGAGGTGGGAATTACAGCATGGGGCAGACGTGCTCTGGTTTTGCAAAATATAGAGCCCTTTATCCCAACAGGACCCAGTGCTGGGGTGACGCCAGTAAGGACCCCACTGTGCCCAGAGCAGGAAGGGGCGAGAGGAGGGGGGCACCAGGGAAGATCAGGGCTTGCCTCATGGGGACATGTGGGACAAATGAGGATTATCCAGTTCAGAGAGAGAAAAAGTCTCAGGGAAGAGCCTGTGAAAGTCCCCAGGTCCATAAAATGCTGCTTCAGGAGCGCACGGTGTTCGTGGTGTTTGGGGCGAGCTCTGCCCTCTCCTGCTCCAGGCTGCCCTGCTAATGCGAGCAGAACATGGAGCAGCAGCAAAGCCAAGCCCCAGGCCCCGCTTCGGCAAGATAAATAAGCGAATATTTAGACATATAGGCAATTCTGCTGGCTACCACCCGAGTATTTTGGGAAATGAAGTCCTGGGTTTGCTTCCCATAGCCAAGAGAGCTGGAGGATTGGACCACGCACACAACAGGTTCCTCTCCCACCGGCGGCCCCGGGAGCCCACCAAGGGAGTTTTTAAGGTGAAGCTGGGCTCTTACTGCCCACAGACAGCCTGGAGTTAATGAAATACTACCAAGTGCCATTTGTGTTTTAGAAAGCATGATGATGTTAATTAGCGTTCAAATTAAGCAGTAAGATAGAAGTGGGCATATAATGGACCGCTAATAAATGCCTTGAGTGTGTTGAGAGACGTGGGTCTGGGAGAAGAGTAATTTTAATCACCAGGAGTATTACTGATGGCCCATAGACTCCCTTATTGCTGTTCCAACACGCTGGAATGCTGCACTTTTCCATTAAAGCACCCATTAGCCGGCAGCCCACTAAAAATTTATCAGTGAAGCTATGTTCTGCTCATTTCTGCTCTATGTGTGAGCTAATGAACACGGCTACAGGGGCTCTAGCACCAGCCCTGGCTCTGAAAGCCTGACCTGTGCAGACCCAGGTGGTTTTGGGACGTGCTGGGGGCCCCCCAGCACCCATCACATCACCGCTGGCACTGTCACTGCAACAGAAGCTGCCCTGCCTGCCTCTCCATGCAGAGCCAATGTCCAGTGCCCAGAGTGATTGATCGTGGAGCAGCATCGGTTAAAATCACGGTGTTTTTCATGTGGATAAATTACTTCTCCAAAAAGCCATTTGTGCTTAATGCCATTTATCTGTAGTACGGTGCTAATCAGCTGCAAAGACATTTTTTTGCAGAGATTGATCGGCTCCACGCAAGTAGGTGGGACCTTTAATTAAAACACAAGCGCAGACGCGTGCCCCGGCCTGCTGACAACACGGCACAGACCACTTAAGGGGCTGATTCTGCTTTAATCTACCCTGGCATAAATCAGGAGAAAGACCCGGCTCAGCAAAGCACTTAGCACATGTTTAAGTCCATCAGATTCAGTGAAGTGTTCAAGCATGAGCTGAAGCTCGGCACAGGCAGCGCGACTGCTCCCAGGCTGACGGCTCTTGCTTGCTAAATCGGAGACCAAGTGCAAGGAGACCTCCGTGGCTTTTCATCCAGCTGCCTGCAAAGACAGGGCTCAGCACCCGCTCCCAACGAGGGGCGTTTCTGATGGCAGCAGGGGGCCTTGGGAAAACCTCGAGAAAACCTTTGGAGAAAAACCGACAGGGTTCGTAACACATAGCTGGGGAGTGATATTTAGCACAATAAAGAGGACGAGAGAAAAAAAAAAAAAAAGAAAAAAAAAAGCCTTGAGGAGGCTAATCACCAAGAGGAAATTAGCTCTGCAGCCTCTGGCTTCCAGCAGCACTCCAGGGTCCTTTCCTCTGCTGAGAAGGGCAAGCAAACGCGATCGACCCCTCCCATAAACCCGGAGCTCGCGTTGGTGGGGTAAGGTGAAACAAAGGGTTAAAGCCAGCTGAAAAATATTCATTTTTCTTACTCCAGGTTAGCAAAATAAGCGATTGTAAACATTAAACTTGGGATAATGATGCCAGGCTCGGAGGAGAGGATGCCAGGGCACGCTGACATGCAAGCAGCAAGAGGATTTTGTTATTCGCTTCTGTTTCTACCACTAGACTAAACCAAGCCTGGCATTCGCCGAGTTAATAGGTGGCAGAAAACACAGCTGAAAACGTGGTTTCCTTGATCTCAGGGCTGGATGCCAGCCCAACACGCCGCCAGCTGCGCTTTCCGAGCAGGGGGTGATGCCCCCGGCAATGCAACAGCTCCCCGCGAGGTTCGGGGATGGCACACAAAGGTGACGCAGCCCAGCAAGTCATGACAAGGCACGACAAGTCACGACAACGCCACGTGCAATGGGGAGAGGACCTGGTGTGAAGCACGAGACCAGAAACAGCCAGGGGACAGCTTCTGCTGGGCTGACCCTGGCTGCTGCTGCTGCTGAGCCGAGAACTAAAATGGCTTTTGACAACTGAAACCAGAAGAGCTAGAGAATTTCTTTCCAAAATGATTATTCTTGCTCTGTGGCTATTTTGCTTGAAAATTATTAATTTTGTTTCCATATTATTTCATGACACAAACAGTCGTAGCAGTACAGTATGTCAGGTCAGGTCACCGGATAATAATATGTCGGAACATTTTAACTCTGTGTCACGTCAGGCCGATTCCTTTCGATTATTGTATTTTTAAAATCCATTAGCCGTGGCTGCAGCTCAATACCGATTAAATATACTGCCTTGTTTTCTGCAGTGAAGAGCTTTCCTGTGCTTCATAGTGAAGCAATTGGACACTTTGAATAAAATAAGCATTAATTATAACAATTAATGGAGCAAACCTGGAAAGACGATACCCGGCTGACGAAAGCACGTTACTCTGGCCTAACCAGACAGCAGTGGTCTCGGCGAAGGCACCATCGGGGCGTGCTGCTGTGTGCCTCTTACAGGAGCCCTGAGGACACCAGCACCAAGCGGAGCAGCACAGCATGCTGCAAACCCTGCCTGCAAACTCCAAAGTTTCCTCTGAAGCCAATGTTTCTGGACAATTTAAGACACTGGCTGCTGCATGGAAGTGGCCGAAGGAAAATGCTCTCTTGTGCCAAACGAGCTGTGAAGGCTTCCCGCTGGCAGGGGGGCTGAGAAGGATGAGGGTTGATCACATTCGAAAACACAAGCTCTCCTGTTGTCGGCTTTCACCAAACATCGGGTATTTGTTTTGCAGGGTCTCGCCATCTCTATGAGCTACTGATACTTTAAAGAACAGGGAACTTTATTCATAAATATATTTAGTCTTTTCCCAATGGTCCCATAACACCCTATAACTGACACAAGCGGTGCCGCTCTGCTCCGGGTGCCCAGCAGGCTGTTCCAGTAACTTTTTACAGGAATTGCATCTTCTAATCACAGCTTTCTGCCAAAACTATTGCCACCAACCCTCAGGAGCAGGTTCTGCGCCATCCCACGTTAACCAGCACATCATTGCACCAGCACTCGTGCAGTGCAGGCGTGCCAGAGCCACGTCCTCGCTGGCACTTCTGGAAAGCCCTGGTCTGCTACAGCTGAGTGTAAACTATCTGAGGACCTGACCTTGGCTGAGAGCAATACAAGCACAGCAAAATAGCCCCACCGTACAGCCAGGCTGACTGCCCTCAGCATCGTCATCCTTGCCTTTTATGAACGAGGAGCGATTCACAGGGCACAGCCTGGAAATTGAAGCCCAAGCGTGACGGCGCTCGGCGAGGGCTGTGGGCTCCCTTTTGGGTGGCAGCGCACGGATACAGCACAGCCACCTCCCGGGAGCTGCCTTTTCCCTAACGAGGTCTGACAGGCGCGGTTTACCCACTGGCGGGAAATGACGACGGACAGATTTTCCCTGTGCAAACAGAAAGCCTCCCCTGCAGATCACACGCGGTGTCACAGCCTGTCCCGTGGCTTCGTCTGGCTGTCCCTTGCCGCGGGGAGGCAGGTGCGCTGTACCCAGCCCCGTGGGGCATGAGCGCGGGCTGTGAGGGTAGAAGGGAAGATAATGCTCCCTCATCACATCCCTTGATTTCAATTTTATCTAATTAAAGCCGCCCATGAGGGAGCTGGAGATCCTGAGTGAAGCATCCCAGAAGGGGATGCTGCTCCCCGGGCAGGTGGATAGCCAGGCTGCCGTGCTGACAGTGCCCAGAAGCATTCAGTGAGCTCACTCCTCACACCCTTAATCAACATCATCTTCTTTATGAGAGCAGACCACCTGAACATTAAAGTTTAAGGCACATCTTCAAAGGCTCAGAGTCGTAACAAATACCTACTGTAACTTTCTTGCACAAGCCCAGCCCAACCGACTTTGGCCTGGGGCACTTGTACGGGGTCACTCGCTTCGAGGGGCTGTGTGCAATTTTGCAAATCGCTAGTCTCTGTCATGGATGAGTGACTCACAGCTTTGTTGTTATTAAAAAGAGAACGCTTCCATCTATGCATTATTAAAACGTCACGCAGATGTTGGTACGCGCACGAGCCCCTGGCTTTCTGCGTGAGCTCGTTGGCTCGCCGATAGCGGTAGGCTGGGATTCGCGGGGTAAAGGCCCGGCACAGACTTTTCCCACGGAAACGTGTGGATAATTCCCCTTTCTGCTCACGAGTCTGGCAGTAATCTGATCTGCTCTTCGGATCCAGCGCAGCAGCGTGGGCCCGGGTGAAGCTCTGCTCCAACGCGTTACATCCGTGACTACGAGCTGAGCGTGCGGCCAGCCACGACGCCAGTGCAGCCTCACCGCAGCCACCCCGTGCTCATCACAAACGGTCCTTGTAAGCAAGAATTGGTCCCCAAGAACAGGAATGAGCACTTTGGGGCTACATGCTGTCTCAATCACGCCCAGCTTCACCTCCAAACCTTCTCATGGCTGGCGTCGTGGTGCCAGGCTGGGCTGCGAGCACAGCAAGGCGCAGAAAATAGAAAACCCTCCCTTGTGACAGAGCTCCGGACAACCAGATCTGAAATTAATCATAGTCTCGGTCTCGTTAGGGAGGGGTGAGACGTGGTAGCACTAAACGGCGCGTTCAGGGAGGGAGAAGAGCTGAAGCTATTCGCAAATTTGCATTCAGTCCAGACTGCTGAAATGCCCTCGCTAAGTCCTGGAATGGCTGATTGTGGAAACAGACACACAATCAGGATTTTTTTAAACCTAAATTGCTTATTTTTAAGTTAAATTGCATTTTATGATGAAACTGAATTTGAAAAGCCTTTAATGGAAAGGTAAATTAAGAAGAAAATTATGAAAAAACTTTGTTTTGGGTCAAATGTCACTTTCGATCTGATACAAGACTCATTGTTTTGTTCTTCTCAGTGGAAAAAAAAAAAAAAAAAGCCCATTATTATTTCCATCAAGCTAATCCTGCTTTTCCACATTTATCAAGGACCCTTGAATGGCAGTGCTGTGCCCAGAGGGGACCCGGGACATCTCCGTGGCCCACCGGCAGCCCCCAGGCTCGGGGCTCCCTTCCTTCAGCCCCACTTCAGCTGGCAGCGCGATGCTGAGGAGGAGCGACGCTTTGTGGTTTGGGCTCTGCCAGCTGCGAGGCTCCTTCCCCTCCCGTCTGAGGCTCGTTCACCACTGCCATTAGCGGGCTGGGCTTCCTCAGCCTGTCACGCTGATGTCGTGAGGACACAAGGCTGTGGCTCCCTTGTTTAATTACGGCTGAAGTGCTGTACCCACGTGCTCCAAAGCCTCTAACTCCGGACGTTTCCATTTGAATGATCATTTGTCACTCGGCACAGAGCCAAACGGTGCTGGCAAGGCTCTTGCACACACGCAGAGGCTGTGAGCAGGGCTGTGGGTGCCCTCTCTGAAAACCCACAGCTCGGTGGGGTCCCCAGCCTCTGAGATGGGGTGAGAGAAGGTCTGGGTGGGGAGAAAGGTCCCTCCCGACCACCAGGAGATTTCCTGAAGGTGGAGAGGTAAATAGAAAGGAGTAGCAATCAAGGGAAACAGAGGATTCAAAAAGCAAATCTCTTGTTTCCCCTTAAATACAAGGGTGGCAGCAGGTGGGGGAGCTGTGCTGCTCTCTGCAGCGAGATGCTCCTGCCCTGCATCCTGGCCCGCTTCCACCTCCAGCTTCCCTGCACTCCCACGTGCCAACGTTGTTATTTTTTGCTCCCAGCTCTGGGGCGTTCAGGCCCACCCAAGAGGTGGCTGCACTTCGTTTAGCAGCAAATCGTGTACGGAGCCCGTGTAAACGCGTACGCTTTGGTGAGCCTTCAGAGGCAAGGGCACAAAGCACCACGACGACAACAAGCGCCCTCCCTGAGCCTGCCCCCATCAGCCGGGAGGCTCCCCAAGCCCTGCTCGCGTTGTTTCAGCTCAAGCTGCTGCTAAAACCCTTCAGCAGCAGAGATCTCGCCACGTGCCGTGCGGGACTGCTCGCCAGCAGGGCCGGGGGGACACCGCCTGCGGTGCAGCGAGGGCACGGAGCCCGCTCGCCCCGCGGCGCTGTCTCCCGCTGCCCTCTCGTCCCCGCAGCCCCGCTCTCTGGGAACTGAGCTTCTCCGAGCGCTGGGAGTGGTTTCCATGGAAATAAAGAAGAATTTCGCAGCCCAACTCCGCCAAAACATCGATTGGCTCCCAGCGCTTCGCAGGCCACTTATTAATGATAACAGCAACGACACCAGCGGAGGCAGAGAGATCCTGTGGCAAGGCTAGCTTGGGTTTGGACAGGGATTATACCCTGGAGCCATCACTGACGCCCAGGAGGAGCCCAGGATTCTTCAGTGCCTGTCCCCCTTGCTGTGCCCGCTCCCTCCTCTCACCTCCCCATCGCACTGGGATGCACAGGGGCCTGATCCTGCCCCCAGCCCACGCCAGCCGTCCCTGCAAGAGCCGCCTCGCTCCCAGGCAGCACCATATCCGCTAGTTCAATCACATCTCCTCTGCAAGGCGGGGATACAAGCCTTGTTGTTTATAAACATCTCATTTCTGAAAGTAGTGGGGAGCAACAGAACAGAGGAAAACGCCCGAACGAGGAAGATGATGGAAATTAATTGCCAATAAACACATCTACGAGCATCCTGGATGCACCCTTAACACTTTGCACAGCATCAGCTGCAGCCCTTCACAAGCAAACCCCACCGCCTCATCCTGCACCGTGCTCCACCCCTCCCTTACACAGCGCAGAACAAGCATCACGGTAAAATACCAGCGAAACACCTTCAACTGGCAGAGGATAGACAGCACCAGGAACACCCAGCTACTGATCAACAGCTTCGACAGATGCTCGGCTGCAGGAATTCTGCATGGCACCTACGTGACATTTAAAGGCAGCGTGAGGGTTGCAGGCACAGCAGAGACCACGTGTTGCATGGAAATTAATTTCATTTTTAAGAACTAGCTACTGTGGTGGTCTGTTTTTTTCCTAAAATGGGCTGTGGGTCAGATACATGGACCCAGATCCCCCCCAGCGTGTTCAGGACCCTCAATATCCTCAGAGATTTTGGGCTCTTGTCCATCATACCTGCATGGAAACAGATTGAATCGGAATGTTTTTACTGCCATTTCTGGATCATTTGGATGTTGGGCAAAGCTTTTCCTGACGAAGCAGCTGTCGAAGGTGGAGGTCTGGTCCTTATTGCCTACATCCTGTCCGCTGCTCTCCTGCAAGCCTGGCAGGGAAGGGGCAGCAGGAGCAGCCCTGGCTGGGTACATCACAGCCTCGTACAGACAGAAAAACAAGTGATTTGTTTTAAGGGAACCGCTCTCGTGTACACTGGTCTAGTAAAACAAAAACCCAGAACAAAAGATGATAACGCAGGATTTCTTTAAAAAGGTCGTATTGGGGAAAAGTGCAGTAAAGAGAGCAATTTTTGCATTAGTGTCCTGCACAGACGGGAAGAGCAGCTCAGCTGCAGGATGCAGCTCCGTACCGCTGGCCCTTGGGGAGACTCTTTCCTACACCCTGGTTGTGCACCCTCTTCACTGTTCACTTTGGGGTATGCTGAAGCAGTTTGGGCAGCCAGCCTATCATTAACATGCATATCTAGGAGTGATGTCTCATCAAAACTGTCTAGGACATATTTTAGCACATCAGAGCTTAGAACTGAAGATGCTTACACAGAAATACACAGATGGGTATCGGTGCAAGATGGAAACACTTCAAAATATGTGTGGTACTTGCAGCAAACTTTGTCTCACTGATCCTTTCCTCCTTGGAAAAGCTCGCAGAAGCCCCTGGGGGGACTCCAGGTTGTTCTGAGCTTGCGGGAGGGGAAAGGATGTGATTAATACCTATCTCTGTAAGGAACGGGCTGTTCCATTTCTGCAAAACTTTGCCCCAGAAGCACAAACGCAACCGACCACAGGTGGAATTGCAGCACGCTCTGGAGTTCCTGCTTTATTTTCGGGCTCTCGCAGTGAGCCAGCCTGATTACCCTCATCTGAAACACGATGGTTCCCAGAACCGCTGCGCGTAAACCCCTCGCTGAAGGGGGATGCAAAGCAGAACAGGTGGGAGAGCATCCCCCTGCCCACAGCAGCCATCACGCTGCCAACAACCGAGCCGTGCCCGCGAAAACTGGGGGGAGCCAGCGAGCGGCTGGGCTGTAAATAGAGGGAAACAAATCCTTCGGGGAACCCGTCCAACAGCCGCCGGCTCCCAGGGGCTGGAGCGCAGCCCGAGAGGGTGGCAGGTCCTGCGCTCGCTCCAAGCACGCACACGCTTGCACAGCCCCGAGCAGGTTTAATTTGCTGCAACTGTTTCAACAAACCCCGAGCCCCGGTAATGCTGTTACACGCTGAAATTGCTCGGTGTAAAACAACACTGAGCGGAAAACACTGCGGGCATGGAGGAGCCCCCTCGTTTCTTCAGCACCCGGTCTGGTCTTGGCACCTGGGCTCTCTAAGGAGAAGCGAAAAAAGCCTCCAAAAAACACCAAACCACCCCAGAGAGCTTACAAAATGTGTTTTGCCAGAGAAGTCTGAGGGCGAGAGGAGATGCAAAAACTCCTCAAGTCCTGGTGTGTGCTTGAAGGACTGAGCTCAGCGCAGAGCTGACACTGAACGCGTTTTTAATTCAAAGTCTGTGTAAGAACACAAGGCACTTTTTGTCATGGCCGTCCCATTTGACAGCAGGGTCTGAGTGTCCTGCCCAAGGTTCCTGCCGGAGCCCTGAAATTGCCCAACTTGCCGCATGCTTTCTGCCTTGCTCCGACCAGAGAAGACGCCCTGCGGTTTCACAAGGGTACGAGGGATCCTAACGCTAGCGGCGTGACGCTTTGCTAAGCCATGAGGGGGATACATCCCTGGCTGGACCAGTGCTAGCTCCAAACACAAGCGTAGGAGATTCCTGCAGGGGCTGAAACTCCCTGGAGGGAAACCAGTGCAAAACCACAGGCCCAGCCTCCTGACAGCCACCAAAGCAATTTACTTCCCTGCATCAACAGCTGCCCCCAAGCAAAACCCCGATGCCACATCACAAAGCCACCAAGGCTCAGCTGCAGCCCAGCTGAGTTTCGGCTCTAGCCACGATAACATACGACTGTGTTTTGGCTGGACAGGCTGCGATTCCCCCGTCTGCGTGGGCTTAGGGCTTAATTTCCATCACCCAAGGCGATGGCCGTGCACCCAGCTCCTGAGGAGGTGCCAGCCCAGAGCGCTGCACCGTGCCCAGAGCCCAAGGCTGCACTGCTCGCACACTTGCTCCCTGTCTCCTGGAGACCCTGGTGAGCTCAGACCCGCTGCTTCAGCCAGTTAATCCTTGCTGCTCCTTATGCCCGTTAATCCACTCTGCTCCTTATGCCAGGCCTCCTGCAGAGGCACGAGGAGACCTGGTGGGACCCTGTGCAGCAGTGCGGGGCTCAGCGCAGGGATGCTGCAACCTCTCACCCCCCCTCACTCCTGGCCCTGGCATCAGTGCCCAGGGCACACGGGTGAGAAAAACAGAGAACAATGGGCTTTCTTACGCCAGCCTCACTGCTGAGGCTAAAAGGGTTCATTGCACCAGGGCTCCTTGCAGGGGGAAGGGAGCAGCCCCCACACCATCCCCATCCCGTCCTCTCCCCGCGTCACATCCTCACCAGGGCTGATTCAGCTGCACACAGGCCACATGGTGAATCACACAGGGAAATGCTGCGAGCTAAAAATAACCCCTGGCTGTTTTGGTCCTGTTGGGTTATTTTTAAGCTGCTGGCTTTGCCTGCCCGGGACCCGACACCAACGAAGCGAGCACCGTAAGGGCGAGGGCCGCCCATCACCGCCGAGCGAGGAGCTCAGGCTCCAGCTGCCGTACCCCAACCTGTGGGGTCAGCTGCCTGAATTCAGCACAGCCATCCTTGCACACCAGCTTGTCACAGCCAGCATGGGATAAGCCTGCGACACTCCCAGAGCCGGGTAAGCAGCCCTTTGAAACCCCAGCAGCAAACACCTATTCCGGTGGTTTCGGCACTTTGCCTCTCTTTCAGCTGGCAAAGCCACTGCCTCAATCGGGAGCAGCTTCAGCCAAGAAAAATAAGCACTACCTTACATTCCCAGGCTTGTTTATCATTGTCACGATGCTCTGCTCTAACTGGGAGGCTGCATTATGCATCATGCTGCCTACTTGCAAATAATAAGCTACAAGTGTAAATAGGCTCCACTATTTTGAGTTGAATAGCTAACAAATGAACAAACAAAAACTCCGCAGCCCACCACGCTCCTGTTTAACTGACGCAACAGATGCCTTTATGCATCCCGAAGGTGACACATCCATCACGCTCGGAGCCCCAGCGGCTTCTGCATCACTGCCGAAACTCCAAAGCGCGGGGGCTGGCGGCAGGCGGCGAGCACGGGGCTGTGGTCAGGCTGACACAGCCCCTCATCCGTGGGCTCAGACCCAAAATTGATGTGGTGCTCGCTCCTGCTACGTCATCGTCATCGCAGTTACCGTGCAGGCTCCGTGGGGATGGATTCTGCCACCTGAGGTGCACGTCCTCAGACTGGGCAGGAGGGGTAGGGCACCGTAAGGGTGTTTGGTCTGAGCAGGGGTCCTGTGGGCACCTGGCTCTGGATTCGACCACCGCAGCACCCATGTAATGAGCCCGTATGAATTTGTGAGGGCTCTCATGCTGCACTGCTCTCCTAAGTCTATTGAACCCTCTGCAAATGGTGTTTCCCTCATCGCAGCTCTGCCTTCTTTTGTATTCTTTAATTTTCTGCCATAGTCTGTATTATTATCTATTGTAAGAAGAGTTATTTAAGAACCTTTGGACTATAATGGGCTTGGCATTACAGAAAAATAAAGCAGCTCTCCAGGAAACTTGTGCTGATTTCAGCCTTCCCATTTACGCCGTGATGCATCACACTGTGCTCTAATGTCTCACTAATCTGCAGCTCAATCTGCTGTTAAACGGGCTGGTGATGCAGAAGCCACTCGCTAAGGTTGCTTGATATTCAGCTGCTGATTGAATCATTTGCTTCTTGCGATTTGCAGATGCGCCAAAGAGCCAGAAGCCCTTTTTCTTCCCGAAAAGTTAATTGGATCAGAGCTCCTCGCTGGCAGCTGGCACCCAGGTGAACTCCAGCACTGCAGAGGGGCTGCCTGGCAGGACCACGGTGACCAGGGGATGGTGACCAGGGACAGAGCCTGGGGACAGAGCCTGGCAGCTGCCTCCTGCGGGGAGGGAACTCGGCGATGCCTCACAGGGGCTTTGAGCAGGCCCCACGGTGATGCCAGCCTCACTGCTCTGTCAAGGCAGAGCCCCATCCCACGGCATCACACAGTGGTTTTGCTCCCATCAAACATTCCTCAGGATGAATTTCCCCTGCCATACTTCCAGCTTTGTCATCTGTGAGAGCTGAGTACTGCCAGCAGTCCCTTTCGGCACGTCCCACCCAGCTACTCACAGGTACAGCTCCTTCCTAGCCTGGAAACTGAGACGGCTTCAGCAGCGCTCAGGTTTTGTTATTTTTCCAGACTTCAGCGTGCATCACGCCGTTTGCCATCTTCCTCAATAATTAAGCAGTCGGTGCCATTGTCAAAGAAGCACTTCACTACACTTGTACCAGGTTTCCGACCGACTGCGGTCCCAAGCGAGGCAGCGTTAGGCACCGGGGCTGCAGCTCTGCGATTACCGGGCTGTAAATAACGCCTCAGAATATACGGTTTGTTGTGGTGATAACACACATTCGGTAGGTTACATAAATTGGAGCAATCCTGCTGACAGAGGAAAAATAGTGGTGTGTAATGGTTTCCTCCAGTTGCTAGGAAATAGAGTTAGTGCTGGGCTCCTCGCACGCCTCGGTGCACGCTGGTGACAGATGATGGATGCGGCACATGTGCGGCGCCCGGGCTGTTAGCGAGCCCTGACCGAGGGGAACGCAGCCACGCAGTGACAGCGGGAGCCATTTAACAACAATATATGCATTTTTCATTAGGAGAATTACATTTGTTTGCCCAAGGCGTTTAGGAAAAGGTAAGCAAAGAATAAAGTTCGCTGGAAAGGGACAGGTGGTCCGTGCAGGCAGACCCGGGAGCGCTACGCAGATGCACGAGGTCTGTGCTAGGGGTCTTTACACCTGTCCAAAGCCCTAATGCGGACGGGATGTGATGTTTTAAAAATGGCCTTTTACAGCACTGCAAAGCCTGTGTCCCCAGAGGGCCAGATCCAGGCTCTGTCCCAGGCGCAGGCGGCGGGGCGGCCCCTTCCCCTCTCCTTGCCCTCCCTGGGCCTCGTCTTGTGCTGCAGCGGGAGCTGGGGTTGGATCCAGCTTCTGTGGATGCCTGCTAAAGCCATTGCAGGAGGTGACCTCGGTCCCGTGCTCCACTTTGCTGGAAACGGCACAGGCATGGTACCAGCAGAGCCTGACTTTCTTTTCGGAGCGACAAACTTCTTCTAAAAGTGCTGACGGAGGCAGCTGCAGCCCTGGGTGCCATGGGACACCCGTGCGTCCACGTGCAAACTGTTCTCTCCCAATAACCCGGGATGGTTCATCACGTCCTCACGAACCCACCACTTGGGCTCAACGTCAGCGTAATTCCTGAGCGAAGCGAGGTCGCCTCCTTTCCCACAGAGAGGAGGAAAGGGCCCGGCTCCAGCCCCGCGTGGGGACGGGAGGACAACGCAGCTCTGTGTTTCTGGCCCATGCCCATCCCCAATCACAACCATATGGGAACGGGAACGTGCCTCCATAGCCGGGGGCTCGAAGCAAGCAATCGCTTTCGATTGAGGAGAGACGCATCATTTCCCCAGGATGCACTATTAAAGAAGAAAAGCCTTGCCAATGTTATGTTTTATAATGCAATAATTTTCCTAACAGCCCAACATGGTTCATCAGCATGTGATCTGGCATGTGATCAGCTTTCCTTTCAGCCATCCGGACGGGCTGCAAGAGGTGAGGGAGAAAACAGACACAGGATCTGTTTTGGTTTTCAACAAATTCTTGCACCCTGCCTTGGCGCTTTTCCATCCCCACGGATTCACACCTGTGGTGTGCTGCTCCGAAACCTGGCCGTGGGCCCTGCTTTGGGCCAAAACTGTGCAATATCAGCTCACCTCAGCACTGCCCGCAGTGGCACGGGGTGGGGGCACCGCTGCGGCAAGCCGGGGAGCCCCGGCCTGACTGTGTTTGGTTTATTATCAGCAAGAAGCCTGTCCGCAGACACAGCCATCCTAGCAACCATTTCAGCAACGCCAGTTAAATAACTGCCTAGCATCACCCGAAAATTCAGGTTAGCAGCCTTAAGTAACTTCATTATCGTTTCGGGGGGAAAAGAACCACCCCAAAGCCAGCTTCCTTACACACAGTATGGAAAATGGGCAATCGTGGTGCCTCCAACCGTGCTGCCAAAGCCTGGGCCAAAGCTTGCTGCCCCCAGTTGTGCTGCCCCATTGCAGAGCCCACACCGTAAGTGAAACTGGTGATCTGCTGCGGTCCTTACGCACTCCGTCATTAGCACCAGATGATGCCTTGGGAGGCAAAAGAGGGAAATCTGCCATGGGCTTTCCTACAAGGAGGTACAAGCTCGTGGGGGAAACATCAGCAGGAGCACAGCGAAAGCCCCAGCATCTGCCCCCCTGCACACGAGCTGAGCGTTTCAGGCAGCGCCGTTTGGCACGCGGTCCCGCAAAGGCTCGAGCAAGTGGGAGACAACGTTCCCCGAGGGAACGAGGAGCTTTAGCTTTTGTAGCACAGCAAGCATGCAAACACGGTATCTTGAGGGAATAAGAAAGATAAGTTATGTCATTTCATCACTGTTCTTGGAACGGAGACAAAAAAGCAAAAGAAAACAAAACAGAGCACCCCCTGGGATCCATAAAGAGGAAACTAAAAATATGATAAATAGGCAGGATCATTATTTTCTGAAAATGACATATTGCAGCCCGTGTTATATATCTGGATTCCTATTGTCACTAAGGATAGAAACTTTGGCATGAAGCAAGTAAAGGAGAAAAATGAAATTTCTGCCATACCACAAACCAATAAGCACTGGTAAGGAGCCATCTACTAAAAACACCAGCCAGAAATCCCAGTCCTGCAGGACAGGAGGAAAGGAGGAGAGCACAGGAGCACCAGCTTTCTTTGCCAACAGGAGGCAAAGGGTTAAGCGAAGGTGCAATTTCTTGTGTTAACTTAGACCTAGAGAAAAGCTGAGAATTAAAAGATCAGAAAACCACTGCAAAGTGTGTAAAGGTACTCATAAATCCAAGGGAAATAATGCGTGCTAATAAATGCTCAGGGGATTGCTCAAAATGCTGTCTGTGTTTATAATCAAGCAGGTACCACACTGCAGCCTAGGACACCGCGGTCTGCATTGGGATTTACCCCCAGAAAAGACTCCCTGAGGAATCTGTGTATAAAGCAGAGGAGTGAAAAGACAAGCAATATTAAAAATAAATTCAGAGAAGCCAGAAAGCCAGGAATCTGATGCAGTTTTAGAGGCATGGCAACATAACAAGAGCAGCAGCACACAGGGACAGGAAAACCCTCTGCTTTTAGAGTTGCTTGGCACCAGGCATGAAATCTTCAGTTTGAGATATAGGGGAGGAACCTATATATTAACACATCGTGACAAGATCCAACTACCCTGCTGGCTTTCCCAGAAAATAGGGGTCACGCAGCCAGCCTGTCTGCCTTCCGAGCTGAGGGATTTTTCCTCATTTTCTTCCTGACTCCGCTAAATTATCTCGTAGCAAAGCCTTCCTTGGTTAACTCTTGAAGCCCCAAAATGAAGGTTATGAGTTTGCGGTGGGTTTTGGTCCCTGAGGCTTCGGATGTGTCTCCGGCTCCATCCCATCCCTGCTGCAGGGGAAAGGATGGATGGGTGCATCCGGACGGATCCTGCCCCGGAGCCAGTGGCGCAGCTTTCCTGTGGCTTTCCAGAGATGCTGCCGAACAGCCAGCAACATAACCTCTTAAAACCTTAGTTTTTAACATCACCGGATGGTAAAACGCACTCAGAGCTGTCAGTTTTGATCACTTGTGGCAAAACACTACATTGAGCAGAGGGTTAAAAGTGCACAGATCTCGTGCTGAGCACGAAGGTTTGTGCAGCGTCACCCAGACGCCTGTTTGGGTTGGTTTGTGATTTCTTTTCTCCTAGCTTAAACAGCTCTGGGCAAGCGATCCCCTACTGAAAGGAAGCCACCACAAGTAGCTTGGTTTGCAGCTACGAGGTGGCTGCGCACCACGATGGACGCGTGGCTGCAGGCTGCCCCCGGCTGCAATAGATCCGCTCTGACAGGGCAGGATTCACACAGCGCCTGTGAGCACCAGGCAGACAGCTGATCCGAGACAACCGGGGAC